>NC_089868.1:17591487-17906331 GCF_036373705.1 Amia ocellicauda | reverse complement strand
GCCTCTATTATTGTATTGGTGGGTGAGAAGTGGATTTCCCTGTCTCCGGCCTCTGTGTGCGCATCCCAGTAGGCATTTGGCCTCAGATGTCGCTTTTTTGAAACGCTCCCTCCCAGCCCTGACCTTTTGTATTCAATAGGCAATTGAGCGTGTCCTTGTGGCCCTGGATCCTGCTTTAGCCTGATTGTTGGTTTGCAGTCACCTGCTGGTCCCTGCCTCCCATTTGTTATGTTATTGATGTTTTTCTATGTTCAGTTGAACATTGTTTGGTAGCCCTGCTCCTGGGGTCGTCTGACTGGTGGTGTGAGTTCCTCATGGTAGCAAGTGATGTCCCATCCCCCCGTTGGGTAATATTCTCTTTCTCTTGGCAACCTATCAATACTTGCAGTAGGAACTAAGTTAGCCATTACACACTACTGCTGTTGCTGTGGCTAGGGCACAACCAATTGAAGTGAGGAATGCCCTATACCATCCTGCTTTTTGTGGTTTTATTGCTCTTCTGGAAATGATGTACTTCCTTGAGACAAATGGGGGCACTTACACTTTATGCGGCAGCCACAGGTAAATCACTCATCATGAACAATTTGATGCTTTAGCCCGCCAAGTTTTATTCCTCTGTAGTGAGCAGTTTTGACACAACAGGAGCACAAGGATGATTGATTTTTATAAATCAAGTACAGAAAATCAAGGAACTAATAAGAGTCTATGGAAAGGTGTAAATTATGAAGTGCCTAGTTTAACTAGAGTGCTGTGGCATATTTGGTACATGCAGCGCTGTAGAATGAGTTGATAATTCGCTGCTGTGTGATGTTTGTTGGTGAGATTTGATTCAGGGCTTTGGAAGACTGGTCTGACAGGAAAGATAAGTGGTGCCTTCAAACCGTAATAATCTCAATGGTTTTAGCACATTCCAAGTGGAGCTTTCTGATGTTATTATTTGCTTTTTTATACTTGATAACACCTTAACAGTCGTATGGAAAAAAAAGAAGAAAGAAAATAGGTTAAAGGAAAGCCAGAGAGAGCAAATATGTCTTCAGTTTATATCAGTATAGATCGGATCAAGGCAGGGGTCTTTCCGACAGGATCTGGCAGAGTTCCAGAATGAAAGTGCAATGCAGCTGAAGGAGCATTTGTTTCACAGAATCATGTTGCTTTATTCTTGATAGTGATTGAGAAAGGGAGGGTTTGGATTATTTTATTAAATTGTGTGGAATAAGCAGCCAATTTGATATAGAAGGGCCATAGTCTAAATTCAGATTTCTATACATAATAGGAGACATTATTTTGATTGAAAAAAGTCCATCAAAATCAAGATGTTTTCTGAAAATGCAACATTTTAACATTATTATTTCAAAATGCATGGTCCGGAATGTAAATCGAAAAGGTATTTCCACCCTCAATTTATTTAAACATAGGTTATAGTAGCTTCATTAAAATAAATAAATGTTGTTAAATCTGATAAGTTTTGCTCCAAACCTCAGACATTTGTTTTCCTGCCTATGTATTACTTCTAAAATCACATTACAATAAGAGCCTTATGGGGGAAAAATGAAATGTCATGGACAAGAGCAATATGAAACCAATTAAGAAATTACTATTGATTCAAATCTTAACGTCAGTAGTGAGTGATCTTTTCTTCATCTCATCCAGACCTTTGCCTTCAGTGCAGGGCAGCTGCTGCAGAAACTTAGCATAGAGCTGCAGGAACAACACAATTCAGTTTAGCACATCCTTGGATTATCTTAAGTGTTTTTCTTCTACTTTTGTCTTGCTGTTTTACTTCTTGGAAGCAAACTCGTGGCTGTATTCGTTGCTCCATATTAAATCCACCTCTAACCCCACTGCATCGCCACTGCTCAGCCTCGAAACAGAGACTCACACACTTTCTGCACTTGGATCTGTTGTACTATTCCACTCACACTTTCTGGCAGACAGAAACATTACAGAGTACTGTGCTCCATAAGAAAGCTATCGTCTCTCAGGAAATTTACTATTCTCCTGCCCAGACTTGCTCAGTATGATTTGATCCAGTGCTGCCCCTAGAAGCGATTGCAGAGTTTTTGAGCAGGTGTTGGGCTATTTTTGTAGTTTGATTAGTTTACAGCTTCAGACTATTATTTATTTATTTATCTTTGTTGCTAGTGGTGCTTTTCCACATTTGTTAATAAGTCAGCCCGAATGATTCATAAATATGCACCAAATTGATTTGATTTATTATGTTTTGATTTGCTTGAGTGGCAGACAACTTGAAAAGCATTTAATTCCAGAGAATTTGCCCGTGGATTAGTAAATTACTGTGACCATCCTTCACTAGATAAGGATGCCAAATTTTCAAACCTATGTAGGGGAAATACAAAAACCTTCATTATAAATGCAGTTTTTATCCTTTAAATGTTAACCTCTCATTTTGTTAGCTAATGCTCTGGAACTTATGTGACAAATTAAATTTGGACAAATGAACGTTCAAACTGAATTTTTATTGAAATCCTTTTTAATAGAATGGGAATGGGAGGAGGTGGGGGCTGGATGATAAAAGTTAAAGCCCCCACTAGAGCAAGGCATGTAGATGCTTTTAAATAATTTGTCCCTGTGGATGATGCTTTATATTTTTCAAAACAGCTTGTAATTACATTTAATTACCCCCTCAAGCAACAAAATCAATCAAACTACAAAGAGATAAAGAGAAACTAGGACTAAAGAAGATGAAGCATCTTGGAGTAAAACAAACCAATATTTCAGAGTATTTCTATCACTGTAAAAGAAAGCATCCACAAACCATATCCATTATGTCATCTCAACCCAAAGATGTGATTATGGCTCCTTTCTTGCACTGTATTTTCTGGACCAGACTATTATTAGTTTAGAGCAAATATCATTACTCCACAACTGAATCCATCCTAGTTCACACATGTAAAAAAACACCACAGAGCCCATAAATACGTACAAAAACTATAAAATTGTAGATCTATGCATTCACAATCATTAAGAACTGGTCCCCAATATTGCACATGAAAAGAGAATTGTTGATTAAGCCCTTCCATCAAATTGATAACCGTCATATTGGCTGTTGTAAGGTGTCTAATTCATTTTCCATTTTCAAGAGTAGCAAACTGTGCTGCTTTAAATTGAGGTGTTCACCCAGAGAAGAATGATTTATTAGAACCAGAAGATCTTCCAAGGAAAATGTGTTGGTCCTACACCTACAAACTTGACAATGTGTGTTTTCAGTGGTGAGACAATTAAGAATTAAGCTCGGCAGACAGTTATAGATCTTCGCCAGCAGCCTGAGGATTTAATTATGCAGTGCAAATATTCAAATTCTTAGATATGTTTTAAAAAACATATAATTTACCACCTACAGAAAATATGAATACATGTTCCAAAAACATATACTGTACATTAGTAGTCGAATATGATTTTGAAACTGCTGTATTTCCCCTACTGATGGAGGCAGAAAACTAATATATTTTACTAGGCAGCAGCCAACTGAAAAATAGGTTGCAATATTTAATGTTTTGTTAAAATAATTTGGAAAGGCCCCTAGCCGGAGAGTTATTTATAAAGACTTGCTGTAGAACCTCTAAAGGATTAAATCTTACACCTTAAACTTACTCGGTGACATTTGCCTGAGTAAACATTACCTTCCTCTGTTCAAATGATTAATTACAAGGTTACAGTAAACAAAAGGAGAACAGTTGTTTGAACATACACTATTATTGGCTTGCTTTATTCATATTGTAGTGTTTCATTTATCACATGTGATGTTAGGGCTGTTTGGTGGCTAGCTATTAATATTGTGGTCTAGGGCTTTAATGCTTTTGCTATAACATTCCCATTAATACACCAATGTTTCATTTTCACTGAAGCATTGCATGGTCCATTTCTAACAGATCTTGGAGTCATTACATAGTATATGGTTTATTACAAATGACTGGCGAATTCAGAACCAGGCTGAAACACTAACACTGTAATGTGCAAAATCTGCAGGAATATATTTCCACAGTTCTGTTTCCGGATGAGTGGTTTAAACCTACAATCAGCGTCCTGCTTCATATTGAGTGAATTCTGCTGAAAGAAAATAGGAAAAATTTAGAGCTACAATACCAAATAAAAAGAACAAAATGTATCTCAATGGCATCAATTCAAAGGGGAATTACAGGTGTAATTTTACAGCAGTTAAACACTGACATAATTCACAGGTTCAAAGTCTTTGTGTGGGATGCCAATTATTATGTTTTACATCGTCAACAGCAAGGCATGCTTGACACTTATATCTCTCTGTCTTTCTCTCTCTCTCTCTGTAAGTTCAAGATTTGGAGACCAGAATAAAATGGTTCTCAACTTGAAGCAGTTAAAAAGGAAAGATAGAGTGTTAATTGTAAGAGTTATCTGTATAACACTATGAGTCAAGAGAGACAAATCCAATGCTTACATTTACTTAAATAGGTACATTTATATTCAAATATGTCTGGATTCACAATCATTGCTTCATCGGCTATACTGTTCTTATAGAATGTAAATTGAAGTCCTAAAAAGACATTCAAAAATTGGAGAAGACCACTGTAACATCATAATATTCTAAATATTAAATGATTCTCTTAATTTTGTTAGCAAACAACAAGATAAACAAAACTCACAATAGGCCATCATGATTATTATTATGAATCTCACAAAGTCAAAATTTATATTTTTATTTGTATGTCTGTTGTCCTATTATTAAATTGTTAATTTGTGGTCTGTTTATACGATACATTACTTACTAATGTAGGTAATAAGAAGCTTATAAAACAGTGTTCTGGGTTATTAGCATAGTTATTAATCTTCCAGTGTTATTATGATAGGTACATAAATTAGAGAATTTACATTTTCTCTTTGTTGTGCTGCTGAATTCTTGTCAATAACACACAGGGCAGCAATAGAGTATTTCAGAAATGTCAAGTAGTATTGACCATGGGCACATTGTCTGCACCAAGGCAAAGCTAAGACAGAATTACGTTGTACAAATGATTGTGGTCAGAATGTTAAAAGTGTCTCAGGCATTGAACAGCAGACTACAGACCAGAGAAACAGAAATAGAAAAAGCAGCCAAGGTCAAGAACCATCACTGACAACAGGATTGACTTACTACCACGGTGCTAAAGTCTGTTTATTTAGCATTCTGTTATTTTTCTAGTGCTAATTGACCAGAAAACTACAAAAGAAACACCATCAGACATTTTACACTTAATAGATAAGCACTCAAAGTAGATCTAACATATGTGAGAATGTTAGTCACAGCAATTCTGGAATGAAGCAATTTTAATCATTTTCAATGTTATCTTAACACACAGATGTATTTTAAATCTAAAGGATAATCTTAATCAATAGTAACAGCATAATAAGCTTAAAAAGGCACTTACAATAGAAGTCTTAAATCTTCCAGTGTCTGATCTTGGAGTTCTCCTATACTCAAGGTCAATGAGAATATCCTAGCATCTATCATCGTGTATAACTGTCTATCTAACATCAATTCTTATATACATCCCCATCTATATGCAATCAAGCAAGCCAAATATGGCCATAACTCTCTCCTATGTTGTTCTATATTTAAGATCTTTCTATAGCAGTATTATACAGACAATTATCAGTCATGCAATACTCTGATAGTCCCAATACTCCGAGGTCTTGTGTTAAGTAGAACTCATATGGTTATGTAGTTGGAAATGGACATTAAAAAATGGGTGATAACAGTAAATAATTGAATGGATTATTAATAAAACATAAATGGTGTGTATAACAAATACATGCACATTTCTGGTTACTGTCCTGTGTGGAATTTACTCTATACACTTAGACTGTAATTATGAGGATACTGCTGTAAATATGTGAATAGTATCTATAATGTCAGTCACTCTTCTTCAGCTCAACTCAATAGTATTGATTGTCTGTTCTGTCCAGCTTCTTCCCTGACATACCTCCTGCAGAACATGTCTTTAACTAGCTGGATGTCAAAGGCCAAGGCCATCAGAACCCCTTCCCCCCACCAAGCGCAATGAGTCTAGGAGCTGATGCAAAGCCTGTGAATATTGACTGCTGGGAAAGTGTGTTTGATGCCAGATACTTATTCTTGGCAACGAGGAAGTCAGCTGCTAAATTGAGTTTGTTGTCTTCCCATTCTCCTTCCCTCGAAAACCTTCCATTTGTGAATTTTCCATCACCTAGTACCCATAACCTACAGTAAAATCCCACCTGTATAAATTTATTACCAATATGAACTGATATTCACTTAATTTAATAATGGTCTGTTAACATACCTATTCTCAACCAAGTATAAGGGTAACACATTACATTGTGTCCCTAATTACTGTGTAGTTACACTGTAATTACTTGTTACAGTGTAAAAACAGTGTAAATAGGCAAATGTACAGTCATAGTTACCTAGTAAATACACATTAATTAGGGATACAATGTAATGTGTTACCAGTATAAGTATATTTGTTTCATAAGTGTTAATAGGCAATCCTTAAAATAAAGTGTGACCAAAACAAAGTTGTTTTAATTGCGGCAAAACAAAGAACAAAAGACTGGTCAATATGGTATATTGAAAATGTAATGTAATACAAGTCCTTTATTGACTTAATAGATATTAGATTAGTACCACAGTGCACATCTCCTTGTGTAAACATTTGAAATCTTTTAAACCTTTTGCAGGTTCAAGCAAGAAACTTTATCGCTGTATTTTATAAAGAAAACAAAATTAAAAAACATTTTGTTGAATATCTCCTGAGGTTTCAGTTAAGTTGTTGTGAACTGACACTCATCTCTGAATCCCAAAGACATGATCCATTATTTTGGGATGGTAGAGTCTCAACGGATGAAAAATACAACAACAAATGAATAAACAAGTTACTTTAACTGGAAATGTTTGTTTCAAGGACTGCATTTTCTTATCCCAGGAACATCAGCCCCCAGCACATCAAATAACACAGCCATCAATGCCACGGGGACTGAGGTCTGGAATGCTTCTGCTATTCGTATAACCTGCAGTGACTCACAATGAGCTACATGCCACTACCCTGCCATTGTACCTTAATAAAGATGGGACTCTGGGTGCTTGTAAATGTGAAGGATTCTATGAAATTACACATTTTTTTCCAACCTCACTTATAGCTTAACGATAAATCATTTTGCCCTTGCCCTTGGCAAACTACACCGTATAACACAATTGCCTACGTTCGCAAACATTTTCTGATTGGATTGGATTTTTTGCATTTGTATAATAATCATAATTATTTTTATTTTTATTATCATGATTATTATTCATAATAATTAGAAGTAAAGGAAAACAAATTGTGTATAGTGATAGTATAGAAATGGTGTCAGGTTTTGCTTCTTCTTTTGACTGGGATTAATGAAGGGTGCATGCTTCTCATTAATTATCCCCGGAAGAGTGGTTCCACTTATTAAATGATTGTAGTAGCAATCAAATTAAAGAATGTTTATCCAGATTAGTATGACCAATGTATATCCAGAAATTAGACCAGAATATACACAGTGTGTGTGTGAAGCCCTGCTTCCATATATGCATGAGAGGAGGTTATCAATCAGTTATTACCAAATAATAAAAACATAATGAAAGAGTAGATATAAGTAGTAAGTTAAGTAAGGTTTAGTGGCACTTAAGGATGCATAGGCCTAGACCAAATAAAAACCCAAAATATATACACTTCTATCAAGCTGTGTTTTATTTTATTCTCAGACACTATATACTACTACTTATACATAAAAATGCAATAGGGTACATGTTTGTAATTTGCAAGTATGTCAAAGTTTTGATTTGGTCTTGGCCATTGTGTCAAAACTTGTCTTCCTTCATTGCTCTCCAGTAAAATATCTGGAGTATTTTTATTTTGAATGCCCAGTTCTCTTTGTGTGTTTCTGTTGAATTTTCATTCGTTGCTGTCACTTTATATTCAGCAGAGGTACTGGTCGATCTATTTCCTTTCGTTTCCTGGAGGAAGACATTCTGTCTTCAACAGGGAGTCACTGACGATGGAGTGCCCTTGACTTTAATTAATCTTGAAGCTGTTTTACAGGTTAAAAACTTTATTCTGCACCTCCATTCTCTCTATCCTCTTATAATACCGGCAGGCAAGAGTACTTTCATTTTTAAACTATTTTGGTAGCCCCTTATCTGCAATGCACAGCTGTTGAAAAGGTGATAGTCAGGAAGGTCTTTTATTTCATTTTTCAAGTACATACCCTAACATTATCATATCATTATCATCAGGAATAATGAACAGATACAAGAAAGAAAACAAAATGAATGCCTAGAGTATATATATATATTTTTTTTTTTTTTTTTTTTGCAGTATCTGTGCATAAGACTATATTTATAATGTTGCCAGGGCCCCTGTTGTCACAACTGCTGTTGTATATCAATGCTAAAGTGTGAAGGAAATCTACTCTGCCTTCCTCCCTTTTTGAAAAAGAAAAGATATTGATATATACCGATATATTCATATTGAACCATGTATAGAATATACAAAGTAACGGTATGGTATCTACTGACGTGAAATGCAACTTTCCTTTAGCCAGGTATGTTTATTTTATTTACTGTGCTTCAAGCTATTTTCAGTTGCTATTTTTAGCAAGTACGGGAGTTTAATTTGTCCCCTGTGAGTTTATTTCTTTTCCCATAAAAAAATAAGCAAAAACAAATGACAACAAGAAGACATAACCATTCTAGGGCAATATCTCAATTTTGGCTTAGTGATCAATCAAAAATTACATTGTAGACATTAAAACACCATCTCTTTTTATGCTGTCACATATCCCCAGACAATAGACCCATTCTTACATGCATAAAGCCTAAGAAAGGAAAATAAAAAAAAACCTCTATGGTTAAATAAATACACAGCAGACTTGTCTAAATGCCACCCCAGGAAACACATTTTGTTTACATTATTGTAGCACTTGAATAGGTCATAAGCATTTCCCCCGGTGAAGGGAAGATATCGATCTGCTAAAAATACCTCCTCTGCTCACTGAGGGATGCGCGGCGTGGGCAGGATCGATATCAGGAGTGCTCCCATGTCCTGCTCCTCAAATTGGCTGGACAGCAGGAGTGAGTTAGACAGATGAAGCGGGGACCTGGGATCAATAACGAAAGAGGTTGGTAGTGGGAGGCAGTGTAACAGATTAGATGGAGGGGGGGATTAATAAATCAGTTATATATAAAGTATATTAGGTGATGGTGTTTGTAAAAATTGGCAGGATATCTTATACTTCCACATGACATCCTCCTACATTCTGTCATTCAGATTCCTCCTGCATAATTTGTGTAAGACACTTTAAATACTTCAAAAGTGTTTCTTGCTCAATTCCCAAAGCTCTTTTAACTTGAAGGCAGTCTAAATGACATGCAAATGTACCTTGTCATGAAAATCCTAACTCTACTGCTTATATTGATTTACTGAACTTCTTTTGTTATTCCTTACTTTCAGATCAAGGTGTGAAATCAAATATATAAGTATGTGATTGAAAAATAAAATCTTAATTCTATCCTGTGATAGGAATACCATCCCAAGCCACCACTGCTGTGCCAAATGTGGGTATATCACATGTATTAATAATATTATAAAACAAATTACTCCAGGACTTTTATTAAGTATTGAAAATGGTCTATATATTGTTTTGTGTTTGTATATTTATACCCCATTGCTTCTGTAGTTCTGATAGATTAACTGGAACTGGAAATTCTTAGAAAATTGCCAAATATTGTTTGTCTACAATTACTCTCATGACTTGAAATACTACTACTAATGGTGTAACACACAGACCTTTTTAGAGGTTGTTTAAGATGCCTAATTAAAGGCCAAAGTGGTCTATTAGGAGTCACAGTTGTGTCAATATCACTGATTGCTGAATGGTAAAATACATTTTCACACTCTGTGGTTTTCATACAGGTTGTAATATAAGGGCTGACTTCATTGCTAGATACAGATACTGTTTTGTTTCGGCACAGAAATACCCAAGAAAATCACATCCTTGAAAATACACTGCAAAACAAAATAAAGTTTCAATGAACAAAGGCACAGGCACACTCTAAATGTGGCCTGTGTGGAGGCGTGGAAGCAATAAAAAAAACAATCTAGTGAAAAAAAAAATACTTTTGTGAAAGGACCAAGTACCAAGATCTTGGGAAAAGCAGCTCCAGGTTATTTGGACTGATGTGTAAATCTGAGCTGTTTGATTTCAATTCCCATATATGTTTGCCATAGAGCCACTAAGATGTTGAGGAAAACTTGCCTTGGGCCTACAGGCATGAATGGAGAAGGGTCTGTAATTGGGTCACCAACTCTGGCATAATTGTCTGGTCTACTAGTAATCTGAAACTCCTTAACGGGTGATTAATCAGTGTGTTCTATTATTATTGTCTGATGCCGATTTTCTTTTTCTTTTTATGCTTACAGTATAAACGAAAGTAGTAGGCATCATGTAACCTAACTAGTCAACATAATAATAACAAAAATGTAAACTTAACTCTAAAACACTCCTAGCTTTGATTATGCTGCTAAACATTTACCTAAATGCATCAAATTACAACATACATTTTCACAAAGCACATAGATGAATTGGCATGTATAGTTTAGTTTTCATGTTAGATTTCTCTGTTGTTTATAATATGACACATTTTTGTTTAAAACAGAAATTAAGCACATTAATGTATAGCTTGTCATCAGTGTTGTTGTGATAACAGCATCAGTTGCTCTAGTTCAACCATGTTGACTGAAATTGATTTCGGCAAAGTATTAATAGAGGTCAGATTGACTAGTTAGGGTAGCCTGAGTTCAGTATAAATAAGACAAGATTGACCTTAACGTCCCTGTCTTTTGGTAGTTAGAAGTGTTATGAAGTGTTGAGAGAGAGACTTTAATGTCGTAATAAATTATTGCTACTTAGTTAATAAAAGTTAGGAGCCATTAATTATTACATTTATAAATTATCAATAAACATTTATATGATATTTATAATAATGATTTGAAACCTAATTGTGTTTTGGCAGCTCCCAAAGCACTTTTTTTCTTCTTATTATTTATTTATATAATTGATCTTCCAAAACACTATTTTGTTTCATTTTTTCATTTTTTATAAATGATAAATCATATCTTATAAAGGTTTATTTATAAATGGAATTATTAATGGTCCCTAACTGTTTTTAAACTATTAATGACACTGTAATATGAAGCATTACCAAACTTTCTATTCCTGTTGTGTCTATAGATAGTCTGCATCTTCTGGATTGTGTGGTAGGAAGCTTGCTTACACTTTTATATCATCATTTATCAATTGTTGCCTAAAGTAATCTCCTCAGAGTTACATATGTACATGTTTATATATATAGTCACACAAACACTGTACAAACCATATAGTAGAGCATTGTGGCCAGCACTTCAGATCAAAAGCATGTTTTACAGGTAAGATGCTGAAGACTTGAGTTTTCAGTTAAAGCAGCTGCAATACACTATCTGGTATAACTAACACAGAGGTCACACACTAAGTAAGTCAATGTCTGAATCAAGATCTGAACACAGGATTTCTTTTTCTTTTTTTCTTGTTCTCTGATAATCGATCCACTATCTCGCTGCTCAAGGATTTCTATACACTTGGATTAATTTCCAGCGTTGTACAGCAGGCCTTGACTCGGGTTGTGACAGATAGCTCTGCTTGTTGTGATATGGCAAGTCTACAGCTGTTTCTGTCACTGTACATTAGAAAGTATTGACGCTTCACTCCAGGGACAACTGTTGAAAATAACTAATTGTTAACAATGGGGATACTTATTTGTCAGGAGAGATGGAAATGTCTGCTAGGTAATAAACAACATTTTCACCTTCTCAAGACTTCAGCAGTGATGTTGTGCAGCTGAAATATCTTTGATTTTGTTGTATTTGTTCTTTTGGAAAAGCAATTAAACCTACAAATCTGTTTGCACACTTTGGATTAACCCGAATTCTGCTCCAGAACACATGCTTTTTCAAAATGTACAAACTGACCAAAATTATCATTGCCTTGATGTATTTTTTTAAAATTTGTAACCATGGCAATTGTGCTTTTCAATGTGACTCTGTGAAACAAGAAAGCATTCAAAGTGTATTGAACATGAATTGACCATTGAGCATGACAACAATGGACACAATCATATATAGTTTGGAATAGCTGGCTTGAATTTTAATGCATTTTCCATTTGATTCCTGTAATAGGGCTTAATATCAACTATTATGGAGTAGCAGCCTTAGTGTTAAAGTTATTTTTAATGTTTTATAAGATAAAAACAGCAAAACGAACTATATAACAATTTTATAGAATTACAATTGTGTGCTGGTGGAGAATGTAATTGTTGCTAATGCAAATGTCATGAAAGGACAGTGTCAGTCAAGCCAATAAAAGACCTCAGTACATTAGCACTCAACCTTGAGCTCAAAGGTCATGTCATTAATCGTTTTATTCCTACACTTGTTCATTCTTAATTATAACACATTTTCTCTTCTCACTGAACTTGCAGTGGAAGCTTAATATGGTTTTCATAGATTACTTGATTGTATGGCTTGAGGGATTTCCTAATAAGAACAAGGCAGTCATTTCACATTACGCCCGTTAAGACTAACAAAATGAGAATGGATGATGAATGCCTGACAGGTCTCCTCTCTCCAACTCTGACTCACATTTCCTGTGATATTTGTCTAATTTTCTTTGGACAGATAACAACAGGTTCTCATTAAATCTGAAATACAAAACAGGAATATAAAGGGATATGAATCGATATACATATTTCGCACTGATATAAAATCAACCTTTTGTGGAAATGTTGCGTCTCAGCTGCACCATGCATTACTTTCCTTTGGGAAAATATCTCGGCTCTGAATTACATGCTACAGTGTATCAAATTGCTTCAGGTGGTACTGGTGTTATTTAATTGATGTGGTTTACAATGGATGTGCAACATACACACAAGACAGAACCCCAAGCCATCCACTAATTCACATTTTGAAATTCTCACCATTATTTGGCTATAGTAAATTTGCAAATCTATGGTATGAGTGGAATAGTTCAATTTAAAATATTGTATAAGCCATCATTGTGTAGTAATGTGTAGTGATTGTGCTTCATATGGAGATATAGTGAAACGGTGCTGTATCTTAATAGTGCAATTGTAGAAAAACTGTTTTATGGACCTAACTGTATATTCGGCCTCATGCTCATTTAGGTTTGAAACTAGTTCTACAGTACAAATGTGTTATGTTTATCAGAGTGTAAGCTGGTAAAGATGTGGGCAGACAGGCTTGGAGGCTGTGTTTCTCTTCCTGGCCTTGGACAGAGGGTTGGGGTTCATAGAGAGATTGCATTTATTCCTCAAGAGCTAGTCTAGCCTTAAGCTTGTTCTGCCACCAAACAACAGAGAGTGATGGATGGTTCCCATAAAATGCTGAATCCGAGTGTTGTTCGGCTCTTTTTTAAATTGAATTTATGAGCTGTAACAGCAAAGCAAACCTTTTGAAAAGTGTTTTAGTCAGTAAATCTAGTGTGAAATAGCTCTGACAGCTTCATGGGTTGTGTTTCATTAGGTAAAAGACGGTTTGCCATGATTTGACATACGTAGACAGCAGGAATGGCCTATGTAATTCAGTTTTGAAGGCCACAATAACTTTTTTGAGGAGTGAGGGAGTGAAGAAAAAAAATAGAAAAGAACTTAGAGTGTATTACAAGTTCTTAGTCCATTATTACCTTTCCATGATTTACAGAAGGCAGAAAAAAATACTTAGCAGTCACAAGCTGGCAAGTTGCTGTTTCTTGCAAGCCTAGGGGTGTTCACTTGATTACTTTCATTGCTATCTTAGAGTCTGGCACCCCTCCCAAAAATGTTTCTTCACAATTCAGACAGACCTTAGAAACATTGTTGGTAGTGAGCCTTGCCTAATGAGGTATTGGTTTAAGCTATCTGAGGCAGGGAGTCTGAAGACAGTCTCTACTGTTTGTAACCAGGAGCGCCCTTTCAGTTGTACCATAGGATTAAATCTCTGTAGAAATAGTGTGGACTTACCCTTTACAATGTAATAACATATAGTTTTTTTAATATAACACCACCCCAAACACGCATACAGACACACACACACACACACACACACGCACACGCACCCACACTCACACACTCACATATTCTTAAAATAAATGCTATTTCAAAAGTATTTCCCCAATTATTATGAACAGTAGTCCTATACAAATAATAATTTAAAAACTGTTATCCTTTTAATTAAACTAAAACATCAATCAGACAAGTAAAGTGCTTCATTTAATTTGAACGTGGGGAAAAAATAAAGAAAAAATTCTAGTGCTAGTTTGGAATTATTGTTAAAAAAAAATAAGATTGATATTGATTGCAACATGTTTTTCAATTTGAAGCAAATGTAAGGCAATTAAATTCGTCCTAGGGCATGGAATGGTTTAATAACTGGCCATTATGATGATTACCCACTGCAGGTAAACCGAATATCTCAGTTTTTACAGTTCACTACTGTGATATAGTGAAGGATCTATGATATGTGGCTTGTGGTTGTCTGCGAATTATAATATCATACTGGACTTCACATACTAGGAACAGGACTCTTCTGGGTTGTGAGTGTTCTTGCAGTACAGGTCACTATTTTTGTGTAGTCTTTAATATGAAAACCACTTAAATCTTGAATGTTAAATGCACGTAAGTGAATGCTTTGCCCTTTATGTAATAGGCTGTCAGCATCTTACTGTCAATATGCCATATACACTCACCTAAAGGATTATTAGGAACACCTGTTCAATTTCTCATTAATGCAATTATCTAACCAACCAATCACATGGCAGTTGCTTCAATGCATTTAGGGGTGTGGTCCTGGTCAAGACAATCTCCTGAACTCCAAACTGAATGTCTGAATGGGAAAGAAAGGTGATTTAAGCAATTTTGAGCGTGGCATGGTTGTTGGTGCCAGACGGGCCGGTCTGAGTATTTCACAATCTGCTCAGTTACTGGGATTTTCACGCACAACCATTTCTAGGGTTTACAAAGAATGGTGTGAAAAGGGAAAAACATCCAGTATGCGGCAGTCCTGTGGGCGAAAATGCCTTGTTGATGCTAGAGGTCAGAGGAGAATGGGCCGACTGATTCAAGCTGATAGAAGAGCAACTTTGACTGAAATAACCACTCGTTACAACCGAGGTATGCAGCAAAGTATTTGTGAAGCCACAACACGTACAACCTTGAGGCGGATGGGCTACAACAGCAGAAGACCCCACCGGGTACCACTCATCTCCACTACAAATAGGAAAAAGAGGCTACAATTTGCACAAGCTCACCAAAATTGGACAGTTGAAGACTGGAAAAATGTTGCCTGGTCTGATGAGTCTCGATTTCTGTTGAGACATTCAGATGGTAGAGTCAGAATTTGGCGTAAACAGAATGAGAACATGGATCCATCATGCCTTGTTACCACTGTGCAGGCTGGTGGTGGTGGTGTAATGGTGTGGGGGATGTTTTCTTGGCACACTTTAGGCCCCTTAGTGCCAATTGGGCATCGTTTAAATGCCACGGCCTACCTGAGCATTGTTTCTGACCATGTCCATCCCTTTATGACCACCATGTACCCATCCTCTGATGGCTACTTCCAGCAGGATAATGCACCATGTCACGCAGGTCGAATCATTTCAAATTGGTTTCTTGAACATGACAATGAGTTCACTGTACTAAACTGGCCCCCACAGTCACCAGATCTCAACCCAATAGAGCATCTTTGGGATGTGGTGGAACGGGAGCTTCGTGCCCTGGATGTGCATCCCACAAATCTCCATCAACTGCAAGATGCTATCCTATCAATATGGGCCAACATTTCTAAAGAATGCTTTCAGCACCTTGTTGAATCAATGCCATGTAGAATTAAGGCAGTTCTGAAGGCGAAAGGGGGTCAAACACAGTATTAGTATGGTGTTCCTAATAATCCTTTAGGTGAGTGTATATATATATATATATATATATATATATATATATATTTAATTTGCCTATTTGAAATACAACCTCTTGCAGTTGCTCACACATTATTTTATATATCTAGTTGGTTTTTCTTTTGGAAATGCAATCTCCCATGAAGAGGTGCATTTGAAAACCATTTCTTAACGTGCCATTCAGTGTGTAATAAACATCTAGCTCCGTCACAAAGTGGTGAAACTGGCTTTTTTAATGGCCATGAAGAATTTAGTGTCCTTCAATGCTTGTATTTATTCTCTTTAAAGTAGTGGAATATAATCATTTTCTGTGTGGACATTATTGTATATTGTACTGCTTTTGACCTTCACCCCTGGCATAGAATAATACATTAAAAATTAACTGGGATGTCATGTACAATATACATAATGGTTTTGACTGAGAGAGCGCGATTAATATTTGTCTTAATTTAAACTTTAATGCATTAATGAGAGACAAATTGATCCTGTTTTAATACACTTACCTTTTTAAGAGTATTTTAAAATCTTAGTAAGGAAAACATTGTTTACACTGTCAAAACAGGTAGAACATTCATTTCAATGTTTCTTGTAAGGGGCTTAATAAAATATCAAGATTAATATCCATTTTCTATTTCTTCAAGTAATACATAACATGGAGTTAATGAGATTTATATATGTTTCTTGTATGTCTGCACTGTATATCTCTTTTAAAAATGTAACCAAACCTGTTTATTACAGATCCTCAAAGCTGCACTACTTTAAAATAGCAAAGACATGGTATAAACTCTGCAACAAGGTGTGCTACTCAGTCAGACTTTGTTTGATCTGAATAGCTACTGGTATCTGTCAAGTTTTGTACCTTTAAAAGCTGAAAAACAAACTTATCTGCGTAAACCTATTTTGTCCCTAAAATCTCCTTAAATATATGCGCTGAATTTTGTGCCTTCATTAATTAAAACGAAAGCTTACATCACATTGGCTTGACCTTTACATACATTTTCCCTTGATATGGTCTGTAATCATCAACTATAAAGCTGCAGACTGCATAGCAAATGATAAGCAGCAAAAGGAGCAAACTTCAAGAAAGAAAATGCAATATCTCCTGAATGCTTGAGGCTACCAACATTGGTTATTATACTTGCGATTCAAATGGTGATGAGAGAAAGATTGAAAGAAAGAAGTCAGTCTGACAGTCAGAGAGATAGATTGGTTTCAAAAGCATAAATTGCAGATGGTGCTTCTAAGGCTGGGGGCTTTTGTTTTTAAATTCATCAATTGCTCATTACATCCCTTCATCCCTTTACTCAAGAACAGTAAATTACATTACCTTTAAATAGATTGATAACTGCCATGTACAAATTCTGTATCCATCACAGCATATCTTTCTTTCTGTGACTAGCTAGCTCAGAGCTCCTCAATCCCTGTTCTTGGACCCATTTTCAGTTTTTCATTCCAGCTAAATTCTTAATCACTTTGCTTAATTTAGTTGGTGTAATGTAATTTGCCTGTCCCATATGACACTCTTTGGCTGTCATTTCCTTTATTGGTTAGTATTTAAATATTCAAGGGATTATGATTTGAAAAGTGCTTAATTACTTTGCTAAACTATTTCCACTATATGCTTAGTACAATTGTAGAAGGAATACTCTTGCTAATTCAAAGATTTTTCATTGGAAAAAGTTCTAATTGACTGTCCTGTACAGTTTACAGGCACATTGATCTTCTCATTCAACACGGCCTTGAGTTCTTGTTCGTTGCCATCAATTCTAGGTGTGTGGGTTATATAACTTTTCATTTTTTAATGGCATTAGAACATTTAACTTGGATTGGATTTTACTTGAATAGGGAAAGAGAAAAATAACAATGACATTCATAGAAATATTAATAATGTAAATGAGCATTTAGCCAAAATTTGCAACCTAACTGTGCAATAATTAAATTATTAAGTTATGTAGCTTTTTTAGTAGGTTTCTTCAAAGCTTCATTCATTTATATACAGTTGTTTACCATTTGGCATAACTGTGAAGGACTGTCCAAGTTGACTTCAAAAGAGCCACTGCGAGGCATTAGCAGGTTTGAGTCTTTATTTTTTTATTAAAGTGAGCGTGTGACCATGGCATTGTTGTGCAAAACAGAAGCTGCGAGAAGTTTCATGTTGTTTTTATGCCTCAGACACCTAATAGCGCATTCATATTTTGCTTTACAATTGCTAATGCTTCTGTGAACAGACATGTTTTTCTCAATCCAGCCCCAGATACTTGGTACCTGAGAAAATCTGAATCCAAAACTATGACGGTGCAATTAATAACACAACTATTTGTACTGTGTATGTAGGTGTTTATGTATGCAGCAGAAAAAAATCAAACCCAAGGTCAGAATGCCTGTAGGATGGTTTATTGAGAATTTCCGGAAATTGAAAGCGATGGTGTAATAGCTTAGATAGGAACTGGTGTGATAATACATGTATACAAGTAATGTAAGCTGTATTTTCAAAGGAAAATGTATCCCCTTTGTCCTGGTTTTTCTTTTGACTACAAATCCATAGATGAACCCAAGAGCAATAGAGCAACAGAGCTTTTGTGCTCGGCTTATATGTAGTTTGAACATGTGCACTACACTAGAAAAGGTTAGGTGAGTTGTCAATTTAACATAATATTGAATGATTTAGAAATATAATGACTTCTGCAACTGTAATTATCCAGCTGTTATAGTTGTCTATCAGGGAAAGTATAATGGGTTTTTATAGACTGAAATATATATTTCTTTATGTTGTACTACAACTAAAACTGAAGTAATTACAGTACATCATTGCATACCAGACATCAGCAAATTACTTTTTCCACACCTTCTAAATTGGGAGATGGCAGAATTGTTCACCTTGAAGCTCTGTACTTCTGCTGGGCAAAGACAGCTGTGGGAAATGAGCACACAGACAAACAGTGGTTTAAATTCAGCATGGACAACTTCTTGTAATTGAAAAAATAATAACCTCTGGAGGTAGCTTTGACGCAAATTGTCTTCCCAGATAATTGGATGAATTTGGACTTGTGTTCCAGTCAGCTTGACATTTTACCTAAATTCTTCAGACAGCAGGTGTTGAGATTGGACCTAACCCCCTCAGATGAGTGCTTTCATTTCTCCACTGAAGAAACCTATATCCAAATGGGTTGTTGTTGTGGTTGAGATCCTTGAACCGCTTGCCAGATTTAATTTGAAAAGCATACATACTTATATCAATAAGATATTCACTGACTTAAAGGATCTCACAAAAAGTATACTAACCTGATAAGAGTGTACTTGATATCCCTGCATAGGGCATATTACATGTACGATTTGGGGATTTGATTTACATAACCTTTTCTTTAGGGTAAACTGTCTATAAGTATTTTGTTTGATTCTCTGTAAGTAGATGGCATTTTGTTGATCTGAATTATTCAAATAAATCCATCCCAAAGGTATCCTCCTACACCCTCAGGTTAGAACAAATGTGATGTTAGGGATTGCATCATATCTGTTTGAGGTGTATGCAACAATTATGTCTCAGTTTTTCAACATACCTGTAGGGGTCTTCACATCTTCTTCTGCCCAAAAGATCAGATGACCAGTAAACACTAATATGAACAATTAGACTTACTATTCTTATTTCAGTGTCTGCTTATCAAAATAATAACGTGTTGTGGCATTGGACCACAACATTGCTAGCTGATCCCCCTACCCTGTTCTGAATAAGCTAAGTCAACAGAATATGACCCCATCGCTGAACCATACATAATAGCTCCATAATGCAAAGCACATTAAATGCTAAGAATCATTTGTCTGTATCTCATGAATAAAATATAAAATAACATATCAAAAAGATTTTAAAGTAGTTAGTGTTGAACTGAACAGGCACTAAAATTAATATTTTTTACTTTAGTAATGCACTTAAGTCGCATACTAATTTCCCATTCTAATGTAGCCCACTCTGAGCCATGGCTGAATAAAGCTTTTGTTTATTTTATTTTTTTACTATAGTTTTTTCTCTTTTTCTCTGCCACTATATATGTAAAACACAAATCTGGTTGCCATTAATGAAAATGCAGTCTTGACTACTTCCAGATAACCGTTTAAATGGTTTATTACTTAATGTTTTGCAGGAAGTGCGAAGGTGTCCAGAAACCCTGTGAAACACATTCCAGAGGTAAGAGTTAAAGATTCCTGCACCCCCATACACTATACACCACTTCTGAATTGAGGAGTAACTGTTGAATTGCATCAACAACCTATCCTCTACTGTATGCTTTCAGTGTGTATGTACAAAGTCCGATCTGTTACCCACACTTACTGATAGAAAGCGCTATTTGATGAGATTAATAAATGAGCCACAAAGGTGCTGCCAGTGCTGCAGATACTGTGGTTTAAATTCCACACGAGCAACATGGAGATGTGTATTACTATTGCATCACAGTGCCTTGAGGGGAAGGACTAAGATTAGACATCACTATTAAAAAATCATATAGCCATAATATGATGCATCGGACTGGAATGCCAAAAAGTGAAATTTGTGCTGTAGAATGAGTTTCTGAGACAATAAAGGAATGACAAGAGCAGAGGTTTTTAAAAGTGAAAAATGGGTGCTATTATATTGGTGATTGCCTCCATGTGTGATTGGAAATCTAAATCTCCGCCAAGCTCAGGGGTCTGAAATGAACAATTCTATGTAAATGTCAGGGAATAGAGAGCAACAAGAATATTTGTCATGTTTGCTACAGTATTTCAATACTCTTGCTCATTTTATTTTATTTGTATTCCTTCATTTATTTTTATTTGCTGATATGATAATAGCTTTATCCAGATTCTAGAGTTTGTCCATAAGCATGTGGATCTGTGCCATACACACATTCACTATAGCGGGTGGGAATCTCAGAGTGGGATTGGGTTGGGTGGGGGTTGGCTGGTGGATCCCCTATCCATAGCAGTGGCATCTAATTGCCATCAGACCTTACTACTCCAGATCAGCAGTCTGAATAGTTCTGGCTTGACTGTGTTTACATATTGTAGGAGTGTGTGGGGTCTTGTTTACCTCCAGGCTGAAGTAGTCTTGCTGTGGCACCATGTGCTGAGCAACAAGTGGAGGTTCCAGATTGTATTAAAGGAGGGGAGACAATTATTAATATTATGTTTCATATTGATAATTACACACACACACACACACACACACACACACACACATACACACTCTCACACATATATATTGAATAAAAAGGGATGTTATATATGGGAATTAACTTTGCCCATTGCTATGTATTGTAACTATAATGTATAATCCAAAATTCAGATTAGTAATAGTAATTTGTAAGATATTATAACAATGACAATGTTTGAATGCATTATTTAAATACATATTGGTTAATTGCTTAATTAATTAAGGTATTACATATTTAATATGAACACTGTAGGTTTATTATTCATGATATCCTGTATCCTTTTTAATAATAGAATAATAAGGAACATGACCTAAATTCCATCCATACCGTCAACATGATGTATCATTAGAATAAAGTTATTGTGTTTATAACTTACTATTTAAAACCATCGGGAAAAACATGCTTTAAGCGCTAGTCACCGCCAGTCCTTTAAGATCCAAAACAAAAAAGTTATTATCTACTGAGAGCTATCCATGGTGCTGAAACCATCCTATTACTGAGATATTGGATTACAGGCAACCTTCAAAGTGTCCCAGTAGACCATAATTCTTGCTGTTGTCATTTTGTCTGCTCTGTGCATGTCTAATGAGAAACATCTCAAGATTCCTTAAAAGTCCCTGAACTATGTGTCTGCTTTGTGAAAAAGTATAAAGTATTTATTTCTAAAGGAAGCAGTATCTATAATGTATGTGTGTGTATATATAACTGTTTTGTTGTTGTGGTTATGACTGTTTCATGCCTTCCCAACTTTATGGTTTAGGCAGTATGTGTTCCCTTTGCTTTGAAAGGGAAAAGACGAATCCCTGAAGATGTTTTACATTTCCCTTTTTCCTGGCCTCGGGGAAAACCAGCAGGGGGCGTGTAAGGGAAATAGGGGATCTTGCCAGAGACTGCTTTCAGCACAATAATAATGTATGATTCCCATAAATGACTAGAAACTGCGAAGACAGTTCGTCTTTTTGTTCCAAAGCAGTGGATAAAATTAATAATTCATTATAATAAATACATACATCAATAAATACCTGTATGTATAATGATGCTTTTTAACCAGGCTAGCTCAGTGGGTAGCTTTCCAGATTCTTATTTACATAGTCGTGGGTTCGAGTATTGGACTTGCTAATGTGATTTCCATTTTAATAAATGTAACAAATAAAGTTTGATAACACATCTGTATCATTATTCATGTTTTAGGTTACTTACTTTGTGTTTCTTGCCATTTTATATACAGTAAAGTCACTGTTTACATTACGAAAAATGTATAATAATCCCATATAAATGATGACGTATCTATGTATGATTCACGTAATGCATTTATTTTAATGTATGTAAAGTGTCAGTTTTTAATTCATTCGGCAACATTATGATCAGATCTACAACAGAGCTTTTGTTCTGCTGCTTTCTTTATCATGTGATGATAGTGACTTTTGAACTCTAACCTTCTTAATGTTTTTGATGTGCTATGCCTCCTTTGTCTTGTTAGATGTAGGCTGCATAAATTAAAAAAAACAAGGACATTTGAACAGGAGGGCCAAAATCACTTGTGGAAATGCTAAGCAGATTCCTCTTTACTTTAAAGGCAGTAATTAATCATCCAGTTTAGACATGTACACTGTAATCTTCTGCCAAATGATAAATGTGAGTAAAGCATTTTTGTTAAATAACCTTGTATTAAAATAACATTTTGATAAGTACAGACACTTAGGACTTAGAGGTTTTAATTAAAATTAAAAAAGCGTTTAGTTGCATTAGAGTTGTAAATGCTCTTAAAACCAGGTAGACTAGCAGGAAAGGATTTCAAAGACTGTACTGATGTTCTGACATCAAGAGAATCATGTTTAGAAATATTGGTTTGTTTTTTAATTGGAAGGGAAGGTAAAAGGATTGGGGTGTCCAGTTTGTTGATGGATATATGCTACTGGCAAACATGCCGTTGTTTTTTGAGTCAATTACAAAGAACTTGGCATTACATGTAGCCATCAGTAAAATCTGTGAATTCCTGTCCCAGTGTCATATATATGCCACCCACTTAGTCCCCATCCCCCTCACTAAATCTGCAATCTGTTAAGAAGTTTTTTCTGCCAAGTCTGAATGCTGGCTAAGGGATTGCATTAAGAAATACATGAACTACAATCAAATCTGGCGACTCCTCATGCCAGTTGCAATCAATTGAATGTTTCTCAAAGAACAAGCTTTATAAGTGGGCTACTCATGGTGAAACAATAGGTCTGCTGTTAAGGTAATAGATAGTGGAAGTGTAAACACTACACAGTGTGCATAAAATCAATGGGGCAATGTTTCTACTGACTCCAGCAAATATATGCAGTCTGATAAAGGATGTTTGGTAGCTTGATAAAGCAACATTGAACCCCTTTGTCAAACTTGCATAACTGCTCTGCTGTACCATTGATAGGTAACTCTCCAATGACAAACAAGTGGAGTAAGCTTGTGCCAGTGATAGAGAGCATGTGACAAAGGGTTTCTTTTTAGCTGACAGTCTATTGAATCCATACAATACAATCTTGTACAAAATGCATTTGAACTCCTCCCTTAGTTGATTGTTTTGGATTTTGCCATATAATATTAAAATATGTATTGTAATTATTATAATGTATTGTATCATTTCATATCAGGTAAATAAAGAAACATCTACATAGGATTTAAAAAAACAAGTTATGTATATTTTTGTTTCTAGCTGTTTTACATCAATGTCTCCATGAACATAATGTTTCACAGAGGTCTGAGAATTGATTAGTATTCAACCTCACAATCTGTTTGCCTTGCTCCTGTGTGTCCTTTGTTGGCAAAGCTGCCAGTTATGGGCGAGCTTCACAATAATAAATTAAAGTCTGTCTGGCTCAATAAGTGCTTATAAGAAGGAAAGAGAGAATATGAGTTGGAATATCTGGAAAAGTATCCATATAATCTTGGACTGAAATGTTAGCAATGATTGGTGCAATAGGAGCCGAGGAATGCACAAAGGTAATTAAGCAGTAATGACTTGGCATGTCCACTTTCTTTTGTAGACCAGTTTATTTAGAAACTGTTGCAGTATAAATGTAGCTGGAAACTAGCTGCCTGTGGGAGCATCACTTGCATCTAATAAGGGTTAGATTTTCTGCCTGAATGACACCTTCCAAACGGCTTTTCTCTCGCTTTCTCTTTTTCTTTCTTCTCTCTTTGAGGGGATTCCAGTTAAGTGGAAACCAGGTTGCTTAAGTAAATTCTGGGCCCACCACAGTTAATTAAATAAAGCATGAAAAAAGGAAAAGTGGGAATATCTAATTTTATTTGGAATATTTTTCCTTCTACTGCATTGCAACTGTGCGTCAGATGTCAACTGGTGTTTAGGGTAATTTTAAAACACCTTTGATATAGTTGTCGTATTTAATAGAAGGGGTAGCAGATTGAAGAGGTGGGTAATTGGTGTATTGGGATTGAGGAGATCCTGTCTCAATCCCTGCTCAGTGATAAACTTAAAGAGGGTAATAAGCTTCTTTCCTTTCTGCTGTAAAATTGGGTTTATATCTTGTAGAGACTGTTGGAACAAAGATCGAGTCTGTGTGTCTATTATGGGAAGCCTCCTGCTGTTTGTTAAACCATCTATTAAAACCCAGCTTCCAGTTAAGTGTGAATTCATGTAAGTAAAACTGAAATGATTGAGTGGCAAAGTCTTTAAAGAAAATAAGTGCCCTTCACCTTATATTTCAAGGCCAATAATTGCAAAGTAATTACATTTCAGTGATATGGGTATATATATATATGTATAGATGCAAGCAAGAAAACTTAAAATGAACCTGAGTAAAGCCAAAGGCATGTTTAACAGTTTACTTGAAGACAAATGTTATGTTTATCTTGGGCAACATATCAGCCCAGACAGAGATATTATGGAAGAAATCAAATGGAAAAAGTGCATTTGGGAGAAACTACACTGTTGAAAGGAAATCTACCCACTTGCCTGAAGAGAAAAGTATTTGATCAATGCACACTACCAATGTTTTCTTGGCTGTGAAACCTGGTCACTAAACACAGAAATGTTACAGAGGATGAGACAAAGAAGCATGGAATAACAGGAAGAGATGGACAAAGAAATGAATGCATCTGAGAACAAAGAAAAATATGTAACATCATTGAACAAGAGGGACATAAAATCAAAGAAGTACAAAGGATACTATTGAATGGATAAAGAGATGAAAAAATATCTACAAGATGACCACATAAAAGATGGGAAGATGAAATCATACACTTTGCAGACTTTGAAAAGGGAACCTGTAGATCCAAGGAAGTGGATCGAACTGGATTTCGTAATTTAAACAGCAAAGTCACTGTTTACATTACAAAAAATGTATAATAATCCTATATAAATTATGACATGTATGTATGAATGTATTCACATAATGCATTTCTTTTAATGTATTAAGTGTCAATTTTTAATTCATTCGGCTGCATTATGATCAGATCTACAACAGAGCTTTTGTTCTGCTGCTTTCTTTGTCATGTGATGATATTGATTTTTGAACTCTAACCTTGTTAATGTTTTTGATGAGCTATGTGTCCTTTGTCTTGTTGGATATAGGCTGCATAAATTAAAACAAACAAGGACATTTGAACAGGATGGCCAAAATCACTTTGCAGGCTTTGAAAAGGGAACCTGTAGATCCAAGGAAGTGGATCGATATATGGTTAATGATTATATATATATATATATATATATATATATATATATATATATATATATATATATATATATATATATATACATATTTCAATGTTATTAAATTATTAGATTACTTTAATATATATTGTTTATTAAACTGTACTTATTTATCAATTATATATATATATATATATATATATATATATATATATATATATATATATATATATATATATATATATATAATAGAGAGAGAGAATGATATTTAGATTAGATAGAATTTGAACTAATAATCTGTGGGGAAAAAAGATGTCAACCTTCCCATTTGTTTACTTGTAGTTTGCTTGTCAGAAACCTAATTCTAAATCTCCATGACAAAATAGTTGGAAATGATAAATATATTAACTCAAAGCCACAGTTGGTGATAATGAAGACAAAATGTAGTGAACCAAGCAGTAGGGAGACCAAAATACAACCTTGGTTAAGACAATGTTTTTTTTATTTTTCAGGGTCAACTTCTACAGTTGGCTGCTTTGGGGGTTGAGACCATTAGCTCATCCAGGCCAAAGGGGAAAAATGCACTTTTAATGAAACCTGACAGATTTACTTTCTGAAGAAGGTGCAGACGTCACTGGCTGGGCTGATAGACCCTGAGTGTTTGCAATAAAAATGACTTATGTCAGGTGCTCAGGCACTCATTTGCAAAAGATTTCTCGGAGGGATTGGCGGGAAAATGAGTTGAGGCACTCCGTGGCTGTTCTGTAATGAGGAAAAATAGCATCGGGTTCATCTTCTGACAAATGGCAATAGCCAGACAGAGTTGCCTGGGTTTTCGGAGGTGTTATTTCACAGTGGAGACTTTCAGGCTCAGTAGCAAATGAGGTACCACACAGAGCATGTGGCAGGAGGAATCCAAAAAATATCATTCTTTCCTTTCATTAGCCTTTGTAAACTGCTAAGAGAAAAAAAAGTAAAAGACTTCAAGCATTCTTAATAGCAGAACAAAGCTTGTGTAAAATCTAAAGCATGCAATACAGGTTTGTTTGTTTATCCGTATGATTTGCTAAGATTTTACATGTACATGGCAATATAAAATAAACACTGATCCCGGTAGGGAGCGCATCCCAGAAACACATTGCACAAGACAGGATCTAGAGCAAACTATTGCTCCTCTCTTGAGTCGGACACCAGTCCAATACAGGGCAATGGAGAAAGGGACAGTTTACAGGGGTCAATCATCCTTTGTCAAAATGTCCAAATGAGTTGAGAGGAAACCAGATAGAGTATGCAAACACAAGGAGAACATGCAAACTCTACACAGGCTAGGATCTGTGAGGCAACAGTACAGATTCAAATAATACACATTGAATTTTCTGTTTAACATATTTCCTTTACTGTGACTCATATTTGAAGTAGGTGATAATGAATCACACTAGCGATCTGCTTTTCTGTCCTGTCAAATATTATATTTATTTTATTTGCTATTACTGTATTTGCTCAATTGATCGATTGGTAGGTTGATTGTAAAATTTATGTTTTTATTTTCACAAAAACAAATTTGAAAGGACATTGAAAGAAGCAACATTTTGAATATCTGCTGGACTCTTATTAAAGAAGCTTTCCTGATTAAAGAAAATTATAGCATTACTGTTAGCGCAGTACACTTAGACAGTCCGGACAAGTATTTTCCTGTATTTCTTAATAACTTTAATTTGATTAAATAAATGTATGTGTTAGGTAGTACTGTCTTGGTTTTAACTGCTGTTTAGCAACTAGTAGGTTGTTTACTGTTAAGAAAAATATTTGACAGAAAACTTGGACAAGACTTTAGAGGAATTTATTTTTGATAAAAAATGTATTATTCTTGTTAAATTGTTCAGATTTGTGTTACGAACCCAAGTGGCTGATGTAAGGGAATGAGGGTGACATAACATAGAACACACAAATGTAGTAGTGGGAGAGTGAGGTGAGTGCCAAAAACCAACACTAAGAGTCAACTATATATATATAAAAAGGGTTTATTTACAATGGGGTGTGGAGTATATACAACTATGTACAATAGTCAAACTGGATGTGACAACAATAATAATACAAATAATAAACAAACACACACAGAGGAAAACTACCTGGATGGTATCGGCTAATACCGAAACTAAGCTAGTCTAGAAGGGAATTCACTACCTAACTTGTATTTCTGGACAGACCCTAACTATCTACACTAACTAAACTATATAACCCTGACAACTAATACAAAGGGGTGATCACTGCCCCTACCTAAATATCGAATGTACTAGACAACATACAGTACTGTGCAAAAGTTTTAGGCAGGTGTGAAAAAATGCTGTAAAGTAAGAATGCTTTAAAAAATAGACATGTTAATAGATTATATTTATCAATTAGCTAAATGCAAAGTGAGTGAACAGAAGAAAAATATAAATCAAATCCATATTTGGTGTGACCACCCTTTACCTTCAAAACAGCATCAATTTATATATATACACACGAAATCTCGACTTTCTCAAAATGGAGAAATGACGGGCATTTAAACAGTAGTCGGAGAGATCAGATTGGACAGGAGCACAGGACAGCAGAGGTTGAGTGACTGGAATGTGAACCAATCACAGCCGGACACCTGCGTACAATAGGGATAGGGAGGACAACAGAACACAGAGCACAGGCCACTACACGTACACATGTATGTAAGGCACGTAACAGTTTGTTTCCAGTGCTTCAGGGATTTTACTCTTTAAGGGTATTCAGTCTCTCTTTAAAACAATGATTCCATGTAATAATAGCAATAATAGCAATGTAAATCGATAGGTTGTGAATGCAGACCTGGCTATGTAAAAAAGAGACTACTACCCAAAGGGGGATGGGATATTACACATTACAATGGGGAACTGATGAACGATTATTCAAACAGAGTTTCCTATAGGCAGCTGTGTGCTGTCACTCAGGGAGACCCTCCCTCTGCCTGCTATAACTGCACAGACTTCCTGCTTCTTTTTGCTGGAGCCAACAGGCTTACATGTGACCTCACAACCTTTGGACATTATTCTCTTTTTCAGACCCCGTTGCCTATTGATGTAGGCCACAACAGAGGTGTTGTGCGTTTGAATGAGCATGTGCCTGTCCTGTAGGGCTGGCAGAAATTGCCTGAGGCATAGGGAAACCACCCAGAGCTACAAGGTGTTGCTGTAGAGAGCTCTGTGCGGCTCCATCCACACTCCATGGACTCTGCAGCCATTGCAACCATAGTTAACCTTGTGGTGACAGATATGTCCTAGGGCTATCCTGAGGGTCAGGCTTGAAGGGCTCCTCCGAAATTCGAGTGCCCTCCAGCAAACCGGAGTGACCAACACTGAAGGTGTCACATTATGAATGCATCTGCTGAGCACTTAACCATACCTGCAGTGGCCTCAAATGCAGGAGACCAAAAGAATGTGGATAGAATGCCCAAACGGCCTCTGACAACTCTCCATCGATACTCTGTCTCTCAGTCAAAGGAGGTAGAGATCAGTGTGGACTGAAGCAACTCTCATTCTTTCATAGTGAAGCGGACAAGTTGAGTCGCAGTCAGAGGAACTGCACTTGCTGCGTCGGTGTAAGACAATTCTTCTCCCAGTTGACCTATAGGCCCAACTCGCATGTAGATCATGTAGGAGTCATGTAGGTCTGGACACGCTCCCTGGAGTGTGTAGAAACCAGACAGTTGTCTAGATAATCCAAGATGGGGATCCCCTGACTGCAGGAAGGACACAATATTTGAACACTTTTTCCTCAGGGGCAAAGCGGAGGAACTTCCTGTGCGAAGGAATGATTGCAATCCTTGAGAACCAATTAAGGGATCAATTGGTGCACTGAGTGAGCATCTTGAAGCACAACAACTTCAGGTGGATGGGGCAGAAACCTTTGTCTTTCTTGGACACTAGGAAGTAATGAGAATAGAACCCTTCATGTATCACTAGGGGTCATCAGTTTTTCAAAATCCCATGACGCAAGGAGGGGAAGGGAAATCGTCCTCCACCAAAGCTGACAAAACTAACTGGGGTCTGTCCTCCTCAAGTCTTCTCTCCTCATCCAGTCCCTCTGCATCAGAGGTCTGGATGGGAGCGTGTTGTCTTCCCAAGAGGATGCCTCACTCTCTCCTTTAGGAGTGTGTGGTACTGCAGGGGACGGCTGCTAGGATTGAGGGGTAAGTGTGGATGAAACCCAAAAACTGGAAAAACACGAATTCCAGCTCCTGGTCCACCCTCGTTGTGAGTGCATGGCCGCTGGGAGACCATCCAGATCTTGAGCTAGAAGAGGAGAATATATATCTACCCCTGTGCACAGATTAGCACCGGGACAGCTGTGCAGAGGGGATTGGCTGAGATGAGGGTGGCGAGGGGGTTAAGGAGGCTTAACAAGGTACCAAAATGAGGTATCATCTCTGTATTGTACTGTGATGTGTCATTGAATAGCCTCCCCTCCGATAACACAGGGTATGCTATAATAAGAGAGATTTTTCATACAACAGACACGGATAGGTTTTTCTTTGCTATGGCCATATGCTCTGTCCCTGGGATCCTAATCATACTGCTTGAGATTTTTTTTTTAATAATACAAAAGGCCTAATCACATTAACTCTAAAGAATGAAATCTCGGTGGCCTACAGGTTCAAATCTAATTTCACGTTGTAATTGTACTTTCTCTGAAAAGCAGGTGCAATAATAAAGGTGAAGCAATTACTTTGTTGCTGAGGGATGACGGCAGACTCTGGATCCCAAATCTTTTTCTCAGTTGAGTTTTGTATTTCATAGAATATGGTAAAAATAAAAATCAGATGAAATTAAAACATCAGGAATAGCCGAAACTGACATGAGCCATGACAATCTGAAGACAATCTTATTCCATTTTCTTAGTAACACAGCTGGGCAGTGTGAATAGCCTGGAGAGAAATTTGACCCAAAAGGTGCTATGTGATAATAAGCTGATTTTCTCTTTCTTTGTGTGGTGGTTTTAAAATGGAGTATTTCATGCATCTAACATCATTTCCTGTTCTACAGAAACATTAATCCAAGAAAGGCAGTATTTGTATGATTGTTAAAAAAATATATAGTCTGGGATAATGTCTAAATGCTTGTTTTAATTTCACAGATAAATAACCTCACTTAATTCAAATATTAACCATAAAATTAAGGGTTTTTTTATCATTTTAAACAATATTTGTCTTCTCATCCCAGTTCATATTTATCACAATAAAATAAGAGAAAGAATGCATGAGATCCATAACATTAACCACAAGGAAGTTTACCATTGGGTATTATATTGTTTCTGTAATGAGTACAGTAAAACACAGTTAATAAATAGAGACCTATTCAATTGTGGCAAATGTGCCATATTAAAATCTCTGAAACATAGACTAGGTTTATTACAGAATGCATTTATTACCATCCTAAAACTGAACCACAACATTACCTGTATAGTACCAGCATGGCCTGCATGAATGGGGCTATTATTATATGTCTAAGAAAATTGAATTTGATTAATTGCTGTATAACAATATGGAGGGATGATGTATCAAAACAACAAATGCAAAAAACAGAATGTCTCTGATTTCGAATTATTATTATTAATTTAGCACATCAGTTAATATATCATAGGCCGTTGTATGATGTCATATAATGTTTCTCCAAGTAATTTTTCCTTTGCCTTCAATGGAAGCATACTGTCCAGTCTGGTAAATGTCTCTTTAAAATGCCAAAATCTCACAATCCTATTGTTGCCAGCAATGTCTTGATCTCAGTTATTTGTCTTATATGGTTAAAATAGAGGGCAGCATAAGGTCATGTACTGCTAATCCACTCCCGGGAAAAAATAAAAAGCAGCTTCAGTTTGGGGGAAAATAACACCTTATGGGAACTTTGGTATATCCCAAAATAGCATCAACCTAGAAGGTTAACAAGTCAATTTTCATCAGAGCTCAACAATCTGTGACACAGGCACCAGCGTGTCAGTGCAGGTACCGCGTATAAGCATATATATATTATATATTATAAGTTATAAGCTGCTGTTTTACCTGGTATTCAGTGTTTCTTAAGACAGATTCTTCACTGCATTACCATTAAATGTACTTCTCATGTGTAGCATCTAAATCATTGGAACTGGATATTTTACTGAATCGATCACATTTCTGATGCATTGTAATGTAAAGTGGTTTCATTAAGTAAATCTCTTCTCTGAATTACAGGAATCTTACATCAGTAAATGTCACCGTAGGAATAAGTTGTGAAAGTAAATGATCTGTTGGACTGCTGAATGAAAGTGAACATATATAAAACCATATTTGTAAAACTTCTTCAAGGTATATACTTCCTTTTAAAATGCAAATTGGCAGTAAACAGATACAATTCTGTTTAGTCTGGTTAATTTGTATTAGTGTTTATCTAACTTTAATACTGTATTACAAACCGTATTTTGTAGAACAGACAAAGCATTTAAACCTCCTATTGTTATAGATCAAAGGGGCAAACATTTTCATTATTGGAGCTTAATGAAATTATTAAAAGATTACTTACTTGTGCATCCCTAATCACTTTTGTTTTGATAATTGTTTTTGTTAGTAACAAATTATAGACTATGTGGTATACACATGTCAGAAAAAAGAAACCATTACCCTTACTTCCAACTCAAAATGGAAAACTGGGCCCCAAGATACAAAGCGTAATAGAATAGATTCAGAACAGATTACACTCCACCATGCAATGTTGTGTAAACTGATTCACTAAGGCCCTTTACAAACTCGACTGATGATGCTCTTTCAACAATAAACTAATAGCCAGCCAAATTACATGTACTGAATGAGCACCTCTTGATTGTAACTGTTACAATTTTCTCATTTGTGACACAGATTAAATCAAAACCTGGATTCACACAGCAACTGCAAATTATAATCCCAGTACATGATTTTTTGTTCCAGCCAGAGGCTTCGTCTTTCAACCCAATAAAAGTCAAGTCATCAAGAAATTGGTTTGTAATTTGCAATTGCCAGGTGGGTCGATTTTTTATTTAAAACAGGCCAGAGCTATGCATTGAAAGGAATTCCTTCTACATTGCTTAAGTATTATGGCTCATTGAAAATTCAGAATAATATCCGTATATACAGTGATTGTGTATTTTTTTAAATCTATGTTATGGTTGATAACATCCTGTACTTGTCACTCTGGTCACTTGCTTTCCTAACAAGAACTATGAGAGTATCTCTGCCAAATGCAATGATCAATGGTGTTCATGTGCAAGACACAAATACCTGCTATTTTGCTTATTACTGGTTTATTATTATATTTTGTTCTTAATAAATTAGAAACTCTATAGGTTTTCAATTTTTTAAAATGTATTTGTCATTTAATTTATTAATATATTTTTATTTCATTTTAAATAAATCAAAATAAAGTACTATTTATTACTTCTGTGATGGTTTTCTTCAGTATTGTATTTTCATATTCTCTTTATTATTGTAATTCAATATAGAAAATGAACAAAGAGCTGTATCAAAAATAAATCGATCAAGAACCTGCAGATTGAATCATTTTAAAATGAGAAATTAAACTTGTAGGCACAACTTCAGTATAATTTTGATCTTCGACACAAAATTAAGAAATGAAATTACACTTTCATGTTATTAACTCATGCTGGAAAGCTGATAGCAAGCCAAGCTCAAGGCTATGGGAATCTAACCAGTAAGAAAGTGGCATGAAGCCAACTGTACTACTTTCTGTTCAATAAACTCCCTTGTATGTGAAGAATATACCTTAGAAATGCAAGTATTCTGCTCCCATTGGCAGAAAAGTAGTTATATACTGTGGAATTGGCTGATTTAAATGCACAGGCAACAAGTGATTATGATTCCAATCAGCTTGGCTACCAAAAACTGATTTTATGAATGTATCTCTGGGATCTCGGGGGGCTACTATGCTATTTGTAGGAGATCAGTCATGTTTCTCTGATCCTTATATAATAGATGTAATATACAAATTAATAGCAGGCCTCTAACAAGAGATAATAATTAGACAGGTTTTATTCAAATTGTGCACAGCCAAAAGTTGAGCTATAGATGTAATTACTCACCAAACATCTGTCAGAGACTGTGGCACTTGGTGAACAAGCAGACTCTGCTGGACAATGTTAACAAAACAAACAAACCATGGTAAAGAGGTACTTTTAGAAGTGAAAAAGTATAATTCATACTACTCTAGTTTCTGTTAATAATCATTATTCTACTTCCCATCTTAAACAAAGTAATTGCAATGATATTAACACATCTGGACTTCGCCCCAATCAAGAGAACAAGCAGGATTCAAAAGTGGATATAGCATGATGGATCATGTACAAGTTGTCAGAGAAGTATGCTGAGAATTGAGCTTCCTCTGTGCCTGGGCTTTGTGGTCTACAATCAACAATCTGACTTCACCAAGACACTGACAAGATCAAGATTAATAAAAGAGTACGTCAAGGACTCTCTCCAAAACTCCTCACTTGAAGAAGTGTTCAAGACATTGGACTTGGAAGAAAAAGGAATCAAGCTGAACAACTTGATATGTCAATTAAATCATCATATTTGCAAAAACACCTGCAGACCTTCAGCTTCGATTTCAAGAACTCTCAGATGCAAGCAAGAGTTAAAATTAATCTGAGTAAAACCAAAGTCATGTTTAACAGCTTTCTTCATTTTAAGAAAATGGAATATCAACAGATACTTGAAAAAGTCTACGCTTATGTTTACCTTGGACAACAAATCAGCGCAGATATTATTGAAGAAGTCAAAAGATCAGTGAAAATGAGATGGAGTGCATTTGGAAGAAACTGCACGCTGCTGAAAGGAAATCTACCCACTTGCCTCAAGAGAAAACTACCAGTGCTGACTTAATGCAAATATGTTACAGAAACTGCAGACAATACAAAGAAGCAAGGAAAAATGCATGCTTGGAAAAAATAAATGAATGGATCTGAGAACAAAGAAAAATATGTGAGATCATTGAAAGAGTGAAAATGTTAGAAAACGAGATAATCAGGACACATTGCAAGAAGAACAGAGCAACAATGGACAAAGGAAGCTGTTGAATGGATAACAAGAGATGAAAAAAGACCTAGAAGACGACCACGTAGAAAATAGGAAGATAAAATCATAAGCCTTGCTGGTGTGATGTGGGAGGCTGAAGAATGAAGCAAGTGGAAACAACTTGGGGAGCCTTCATCCAGCAGAGGATCAATATAGGTTGATGGTGGATATATATATATATATATATATATATATATATATATATACAGTACTGTGCAAAGGTTTTAGGCAGGTGTGAAAAAAATGCTGTAAAGTAAGAATGCTTTCAAAAATAGAAATGTTAATAGATTATATTTATCAATTAACTAAATGCAAAGTGAGTGAACAGAAGAAAAATCTGCATCAAATCAATATTTGGTGTGACCACCCTTTGCCTTCAAAACGGCATCAGTTCTTCTAGGTACACTTGCACACAGTTTTTGAAGGAACTCGGCAGGTAGGTTGGCCCGAACATCTTGGAGGACGAACCACAGTTCTTCTGTGGATTTAGGCACCTCAGTTGCTTCTCTCTTCATGTAATCCCAGACAGACTCAGTGATGTTGAGGTCAGGGCTCTGTGGGGGCCATACCATCACTTCCAGGACTCCTTTTTCTTCTTTACACTGAAGATAGTTCTTAATGACTGTCACTGTATGTTTGGGGTCATTATCATGCTGCAGAATAAATTTGGGGCCAATCAGATGCCTCCCTGATGGTATTGCATGATGGATAAGTATATGCCTGTACTTCTCAGCATTGAGGAGACCATTCATTCTGACCAAATCCCCAACTCCATTTGCAGAAATGCAGCCCCAAACTTGCAAGGAACCCCCACCATGCTTCACTGTTGCCTGCAGACACTCATTCGTGTACCGCTCTCCAGCCCTTCGGCGAACTGCCTTCTGCTACAGCCAAATATTTCACATTTTGACTCATCAGTCCAGAGTACCTGCTGCCATTTTTCTGCACCCCAGTTCCTGTGTTTTCATGCATAGTTGAGTCGCTTGGCCTTGTTGCAACATCGGAGGTATGGCTTTTTGTCTGCAAGTCTTCCATGAAGGCCACTTCTGACCAGACTTCTCCGGACAATAGATGGGAGTACCAGGGTCCCACTGTTTTCTGCCAATTCTGAGCTGATGGCACTGCTGGACATCTTCCGATTGTGAAGGGAAGTAAGCATGATGTGTCTTTCATCTGCTCCAGTAAGTTTCCTTGGCCGACCACTGCGTCTACGTTCCTCAATGTTGCCCGTTTCTTTGTGCTTCTTCAAAAGAGCTTGGACAGCACATCTGGAAACCCCTGTCTGCCTTGAAATGTCTGCCTGGGAGAGACCTTGCTGATGCAGTAGAACTACCTTGTGTCTTGTTGCTGTGCTCAGTCTTGCCATGGTGTTTGCCTTTTGACAGTAAACTGTCTTCAGCAACCTCACCTTGTTAGCTGAGTGTGTCTGTTCCTCACCCAGTTTTATTCCTCCTACACAGCTGTTTCTGTGTCAGTTAATGGTTGTGTTTCAACCTACATATTGAATTGATGATCATTAGCACCTGTTTGGTATAATTGTTTAATCATACACTTGACTATATGCCTACAAAATCCCTGACTTTGTGCAAGTGTACCTGGAAGAATTTATGCTGTTTTGAAGGCAAAGGGTGGTCACACCAAATATGGATTTGATGCAGATTTTTCTTCTGTTGACTCACTTTGTATTTAGTTAATTGATAAATATAATCTGCATAGTACTGTATATACAGCTCTGGGAAAAAATTAAATTAAAATTAAAAATGGCAGCCATTCCATTCCAATGTCTGTTGAATTCCAACACAAGGCACACCTCATTCTACTGAATTCTACTGAGGTACTGATTAGGTGATCACCTGAACCAAATCTTATTAAACGAGGACAAGTATAAAAACCACTGGTGTGGTCATCACTATCCTCTAGCAATAGGACCAGCTGGATGGCAAAAACAGTGCTAGTAGTACCTCAAAAGTAATTGGAATAAAAAAAAAAAAAAAACTATTGACCATGCTAAAAGAGTTGAAAAGGAAAGTTTTGAGTGAGGAATAGAAGGGTTCAATTCTGGCTTTACTGGCAGAGGGATACAGTGAGCATCGGGTTGCTTCCATCCTTAAAATTTGAAAGACGGCGGTTCATAGAACAAGGTCAAGCAGCAGACATTGGGGACAACAAAGCTACAGACCGGCAGAGGGCGAAAACGACTCTCCACTGAGCGGGGTGACCGCCAACTCATTTGAATGTCACTCAACACTGTCACTCAAGAAAACTTGCTTCCTTCTGCTCCGACAATGTTCCCCAACTCCGAGGATTGTTTTTTCCATCAGGACAATGCTCCATGCCACACAGCCAGGTCAATAAAGGTGTGGATGGAGGACCACCAGATCAAGACCCTGTCATGGCCAGCCCAATCTCCAGATCTGAACCCCATTGAAAACCTCTGGAATGTGATCAAGAGGAAGATGAATGGTCACAAGCTGAAAGACCTGAGGTCTTGTCAAATTTAAATACAATAAATGACATATCAGCTCTGCATAAATATTCAAATGTATATGAATATGTATATATATATTTCCTTGAATGGAATATATAAAATATTGTATAGTTCTGTCTGTCTGTCTCTCTCCCCCTGCACACCCACTTTTCTGGTTACACGTGTAAAACACGTGGAACAACTCTTCCCTCCCCCTGCACAGCGACTTTTCTCTTTGTCTGGTTCCACGTGCAAAACATGTCGGACCACTCTCTCCCCCACCGTCCTTTGTGATTCCCAGAATGCTTTGCAGAGGAAACAGTGACGTCACCCCCGGTGTTTGGTAACCCTACACTCCAGAGGAAGTAGAGAAGTGAGGACCAAGCCAATCGACATGCACATCCGGGACACTGCCCTCTGCTGATTGGACATTAGTCACCTTTTTTTTTTAACTGTATAAAAATGCAAACCCAGAAGAGATCTGTAAGAAAGCTGTATGAACACGAGTTCACTCTGGTTTTCTTCCGGGCCGGCCTGATTAAAAGACTTCTTTACTATTTGCAACACAACTCCTGCCATCAAACAAAGCCGAGCTGCTTGAAATTTTGCACCAGGAGTGGCATGTGAAAGACTGGTGGAGAGCATGCCAAGACACATGAAAGCTGTGATTGAAATTCAGGGTTATTCCACCAAATATTGATTTCTGAACTCTTCCTAAGTTAAAACATTAGTACTGTGTTGTTTAAAAATGAATATGAACTTATTTTCTTTGCATTATTCAATGTCTGACAACACTGCATTTTTTGTAATTTTGACCAGTTGTCATTTTCTGCAAATACATGCTCTAAATGACAATAATATTATTTGGAATTTGGGAGAAATGTTGTCAGTAGTTTATAGGATAAATTTCATTTTACCCAAACACATACCTATAAATAATAAAACCAGAGAAACTGATAATTTTGCAGTGGTCTCTTAATTGTTTCCAGAGCTGTATATATATATATATATATATATATATATATATATATATATATATATATATATATATATATATATATATTTTGTTTCTTGAAGTCATATTTTTCATTCCTTATCCTCATGTAGAGCCTCACTGTTGCATTGCAATTTACATATGAATATTACCCCCCGCCCCCTCTAGCAAATTAATAGCAAAGGAATGGTTAATGGTTCTCTGCTCTTAATTACAACATGGACATAGACAAAGTAGAATGAGGGGCAGGGGGGAGTCGTCCTGTTGTGTGACTGAGAGTCTGCCATCACATGGTTTAAAATAGCTGTAACTGAGTGCCAACAGGAGATCAGGTGATAATGGGCCCAATCAACAGTATTTTAATTTGATATTGCAGCATGTATATTCATAATAACAATAATAATAATATGATCTTGGTTAGTACTGCATTATTACTTGATAAAATACACCACAGCAGATTTCTCTTGAAAATGTATCAGGACCCAATGTAAAGAGGGATAAGCATGTTTTTCTGTGGGGCCCATAAGCTGTGGCTAAGGCGCTTCCACCTTTAAGCTGTTATTGTTTATCTTTAATGAGATTTTTAATTACTGCATTGAAGCATGCCTTTCAAGTATATCTATGAGTCTATGATGCAGGAATAGCAATCTGCGGATTAGAGCTGGGAAGAAGAAGAACAGTTTGCAGACTTAGCAGGTATTAAAGGAGTTACCAAGCATTTTGCTATCCTGGGTTTAGCAGAGATTGCACTGTGCCAAAGAAAATCATGCTACTCTAGCCAGCCAGCAACACATGAACAGCAAAATCTTCAATCTGGTGTTATACACTGCATGAGCAATGATGGAATTTCAGCATACAAAAAATAACAAAACAGAAAAAAAATAGTATGAGTAAAGTCAGTTTAATCTCAGACATTTAGGCAGACAACAAAAATGGTTTAGCGGTTAGCATTCACACATCTCAATGAGAAATATGGACTGTAGTCAAATTCTACAAATCAAAAAATGTCTTTTTTTTTCTGTAGTTACTTTCAGAAAAGCGATATGTTCTCAGGTGTTTCTTAGGTGCAAGCTAATTGTACTGAAAGCACAATTCCTATATTCTTTCATACCATATTATATTAATTCATGACTAACAAGATGTGGGCTCTTTATACTTATATAAAATTACAACTAATATAATTTTTATGAGTTAATTGTGACTCTTCACATTTAAGAGAATTATGAATCAATCAATTATAATCAAACAAGGAAATGTCTTTAGTGTAAGTGGTTATGAATTTGTATTAGATTTTTTTTTTCTCAGAAACAAATAATAAAATGAAAATAATCCTTTATTATGGCCATAGGCCATCTCAAAACAGAATAAAATAACAGTGTTCAGGGAAAATCAAATAAACAGGCAAACAGACACGTGAACACAAAATGAAATACCATGTCAGTAGGGAGTTGGTCAGAGAAAATACAGATTCAATGAAAGGGGCTGTCAATAGCTTCCTCTTGAGCTGTGTAGGGGTCTTCTTCTTTTGGTAAACTATAAGAAAATCCATAAGCACATGCAGACTGCTTTTGAGTGTCTCCCCCCTCTAACCCCAGGAAACAGTCTGCTCCCAGCACTGGCAGCCCCTACAAAGGGGAAAGCTGAAACCCTCAAGCCAACTTCCTCCAATGAGGTTGAGCTATGTATTGGCACAGGTATAAACTGTTAGATTGAAGCCCCCAATGTCCCGCTGTATAACCATTTTGCCCTCTACCTCTGTGGCTTATGCATACCAACACTCTCACTGTACTCAAGTGTATTTGAATTGCTGTATGTTAGAAAGATTCAAAAGCAAAATCCATAAACTGTCTGTTACAAATCACTATAACAAATGCCTACTGGAAAAGAAAACATATATTCAGTTGTATGAAACAGCGGTGTAGAAATTTATAGATTGTAGCTCTGTAATACACAAGATAAATAGTGATCCCAAATTGGATGGAAAGGCTGTAGACAGGAAACCTTGCTAACACACAAGCAATAATCAGATTCCGCGGAAAATAACATGGAGAATAGAAATGAAAAAACAATCATGGAGAAATGTAAGGAAATATTTCCAAGACACCCCCCTCCCCCCCCTCAAAACACACACTCACACACACATTTTCTTCTTTAGCAGCGAATCGTCGGATGTTTGGCTTTTAGTGGTGTACTTCACAGTATACTGTTAATTAACTAATTACACATTTAGACTGCTTTGAATTGAGCGTCAAATGGAAAGACCTGCAAGTCGAATCAATGGTAAATGAAATGTTTTATTTCCTTATTTTCCCCCCTTTTAAAACTGTCATACCCAGTTAATCTTGAGGTATAACTGTAGGGTAAATGAGGGAAGAGGATGGCTTACATTAAATGCAAAACCTCTGCATTGTTAAAAATAGAGTGAATCCTTCAATAAAATAAATTGAGTTATTAGTTTAGGTGAGGTATAGAGTAATGAGTTTCTGCAGTGCATATTTAGAAGTCCGTCTGAATAAGTGTTTAGCCATGTAGAACTGTTTCTGGAAAGTAATTCACACTCTCACACCGTACGGCGTAGACAGCAGCATTTGTGCCTCAGTGGGCATCCCAGGCGATTAAATTGCTCACAGGTCACCAGTAATGAAAGCTTTGTGTTTATGTGTAGCTAAGAGGAAAAGTAATGCACTTTGACAAATTCAAATTAAACCCCAAACTGCTACGACATGCTGCAGTTGAATAATTTTATGGGCATTAAGCAACTACTTAAATCGTTATCTATTACTTTCAGCTGACAAGGGTATAAAGCAACATTAAACCCCAATTTTTCTGTTAATGTATGTGTTATCCTGTTAAACTTGATCTGTGTATCATGCACCTTGAAAACGTGTAATATCGTCATCTGTATAGAATTTGACACATTTACTTTAAACCTTTTTATTCAGCTGATGTGATTTCTATACATTAAGTAATCATTTTTCTCATTGTTATTTGTGTCTTGTTGAAGTCTGAATGGTGAACGTTAAATAAATACGTTATACAATGAACTAACATCTCTTTTTTTATATATATATATATATATAGTTTTTTCAATTTGAAGTGGCAGACTGAACCATTGGCTTCCAGTCTGGTACGTAAAGTAAAAAAAAACTTCTAAAATTTCTTAATATATTATTATTATATTAGTAATATTTTTTTTTCTCAAAAGTCAGGTGTCAAAATGATTTGCACCCGTAAAGATTCTTAAAAATAAACTAAAAAAAAAAAAAGATCTGCATAAACATTCTACTTTTTAAAATACATCTCAGTCTTAAGGAACTGTATTGTGGCCTTCCATGGGTTCCTGTTTCATGTGTATATAGAAGAGAACCTCATACCTACTGTAAAATACGGTGGTGCATCTTTGATGTTATGAGGCTGTTTTTCTTCCACTGGTACTCAGGTCCTTGTTAAGGTCAACAGAATCATGAACTCTACTAAGTACCAGGACATTATAGCCAAAAACCTGGCTGCCTCTGCCAGGAGGCTAAAACTTGGTCGCAAGTATCTCTTCCAGCAAGACAATGACCTCAAGCACACATCAAAATCCACAAAAATGGTTAATGGGCCACAAAATCAATATTTTGCAATGGTCATCTCAGGGTCTGGACTTGAATCCCACTTAAAACCTGTGGTCTGAATTGAAGAGGGCCATCCACTGAAGGATATCAATTTTCAGCTTCAACCACATTGCTGGTTCTAGATTGTGACGACTCTCTGTGTGAAAAGTGTCTCCTGTTTTCCTTCAATGCCTTGAAGACCAATTTCCATTTGTGTCCCCGGGTGCATGTGTCCCTGCTGATCTGGAAAAACTCCTCTGGTTTGATGTGGTCAAAGCCTTTCATGATTTTGAAGACTTGAATCAAGTCCCCACATAGTCTCATCTGTTCCAGGGTGAAAAGGTTCAGGTCCCTCAGTGTAAGAGCCCTTCAATCTCATAAAAAATATATAGAAAAAGACTTGGTGCCGTTATCCTTGCTGGGGGGAGGTGCTGAAAAGAAGGGTGCATATCATTGTGACACTTAATTCTTGTGGGAAATGTATTGATATATTTATAATCTGAGAAAAATATAATTTTGGTTGATTCCCTTGAATCATTAGTAAAGTACAATATATCCACATGTTGGAAAATGACTATATAGCTCATTGCATGTGTTGTTTATTTTATACAGCCTTATTTGCTCATCTTGATCAAGGGTGCTAATAATGTTGGAAGTGACTGGATATATGTGCAGATATAGGGATTAATAAATCAGTAACATAAAAACTAAGTCATGTAACCCAAAGGGTTGTCGAGCTCAGGGGGGTTTAGGTACACTACCCTTTTACACACATTTTCTCCTAGTATGAGTAATACATTTCCAGGAAGTGCCATTTGTTCTTCTAAATGTGGAATAGTGGAACAAATTACCTGTCATCCATATACCCCCTGTAACTTCAATTCAGGATGCTTTTTTCATTCGGAGTGCTCTTAAATGGTGCTTCTTATTTTACATTTTAACTATTTGAAGACAGAAAACTGAACCCCAGACCCTGTGATATCTTGGACAGATATGGTAAAACTCATGCAAAAGTTATTGGTCATGTAAGAAATTCATCAATATTGAACAAAGCTGAAGGGGAATTTAAAGCAGATGGTGCCTTCAGCACTTATTATGAAATCTTTCAAGTCGAGCAGGTGACAAAGTGCTGACACATCCTCATAGATCTGCATTCATAAAAAAACAAGGTTTATTTAGTATCTTGTTGTCTTTTTGTAAAAGTATAGCCATTCCAACTTTTTGTAATTAACTTTTCTTCAGAACAGGATGTACCTAAGTACATTTGTTCTGCGTCAAACTTATAATAAATGTGTTACATTGATCGATGAAATTTATAGACATGATAAACAGATTGCTTTATGTTCCAAAGTTTCACAAACGGATCATAAAAGCACCTAGAATTCACTGGGGTAATTCAAACAGCTTGATGAATTGCTGGTCTAAGCTGACAATGCATCATGCCTACAAAGCTAAGTGTGCAGATGTGGGAGGTGATAAATTGTGCGAAATTACTGCTCTGGGTTCTCATAGTGATCTGCCACTTTCTGGTTTCCTGTCCATTAGATGTACTTCACTAGGTGGTGGTTATGATCTTCTGTCAATGATTGCAATGTATATTGGTACAACAATATGGGCTATACACTATTTCTAACTGCATCTCTAACGATCCCTGTCTTTTCAAGTAGTTGTCTGTTTGGCACCAAGCTTCTAGTTCATGTCCCAGTCATGGCCAGTCAGGGAATAAAGGAGAGGAGGGTGGTACAATTCCAACACTTATATCTTTCATTCTGCATGAAGTATTTTATGATATAAAGGATAATAAAATACAGACTAAAAAAATGTAAAAAAATAAATACATGTATTTTTTTGATGTTAAATTACATCACAAGCCGTTTGGTTTTGTGTGTGTGGTACATTCTCCTAGTAATACTTTTGGGCTTGCTTACTGACACAGCAGTACTGTATAGTGAATGTAATGGTAATGTTACCATGCATGTCAAATTATGCTGTTCCTGTTGTTGGTAAATAACTGCAGTCACTGCAAATCACTGCATTGTGTGTGTTGGGACATTCCACAAGAATGTACATTACACCGCAGTCAATACAATGTAAAGTTGAGACATGTAAACAATAATAATGATGTAATTACATGATAGTAATGATGTTATTACACTTGTTATTGTGTAGTTTGATAGAAGTGTCCCACGGTAGGCATGGCAGTATCCATATGGACATACTATTAACAAATGATCTTATGGAACATGATTGCCCTACTCAGAAAACGTATTGGTCACAATGTTGTAAATAATGTTTATTAATATAACTGTATTCCATGGTATCCATCTTTCAAACTGGGTGGCAAGCAGCAATGATTTCTGTATCCATTGAGCCCACACACAAGGTGGGAGGTGTGGCTGCAAGGTCACGGCCGTCTCTCTATGGACTGGTTGTGGCAATGCCAGTGATACGTTGGAAAACTCTTTGAGTGTTGATCACCTGGTTCATTAGCCAGGCAGCTGCTGATATGATAATATGTTGGAGAAACAGTCCGCCAGATTGCATTTAATGAATTAAATATTACCTCCATATGTGGATGAGAAGGCCACTCAATCTGTCTCGCACTAATTAGCAGACTGCTGAGTGTGTTGAGAATTAATATTTCCTTTTCCCTTCCACAAGCATTGGAAATCTATAGCACTGTGGCTGTGGGGCTGTGGCAATACGACTCCAGTGATCTTCTGTGTTAGCAGACTGGCTGATTAAATATCTTAATCCCTGGGTTCAATTTTCAGAGGAGATCTGTAGGTACAGGTCCATCAATGTTTAATGAAGAATTCTCCTTTTATAGAATCAAGACACCAATTTCTGTCATTATTCACTACATTAAAAAAATCCAGGTGTGGTTTAAACTGGAACAGTGGGATCATATACTTTTAAATTGTAATGCCACATAAAGTTGATGGAAATTTTGTTTACAGTACAAGCAGATATTTTATATAGAAATCACGTACTATGCATCATTCTAAAATGTGGTGAGCCAGTAAGTAAAAAAAAAAAAAATTACATTTAAACACATAAACATACACACATACATCCACCCATCCATCCATACATACATACATGTGGGATGTAGCCATGACAGATGGGATGTTTCAACCCTAGAACCATGATGTCATCAGAACCATGTTGAAGTCAACAAAATATTAGTCTGTATGTACATCCAAATATAAGAAAAATTAGATCTTAAACTAACATCTATTTATGTTAATGTATCCCCATTTGTGTAACCCCCATTTGTTGGTTGGTTTTGTTCGGGACACTGCAGCACAAACATTTCGGTCTGAAAAGTACAGTGTACTATCAATCCAACTGTGAAGGGCTTTGCAATCGTACAGAACAAGTTTGATCTGAAATGTTATGAAAAAGCATAAATCAATACAAGTTTATTTTTTTAGAACATCTGTGTTTGGAGGCCGGCTCTTTACAACTGTGGCGCACATGTGGGAGGTAGGAGAGGGCTCGTTCACTTAGCCATTCTAGAAGCATGGCCTAAGAGAACCATGTTGAGTTCTCTAATTACAAGTTATATAAACTCCCCAATGATTTATTTTAGATGTTCATTGATTTTCAACAATTTAAAAGCCATGCAGTTTGATCGCTGCTAAATGTCACTAAGGCTGACGTGAGCACCCTGCTATTGCTGCCTGGGTGCTGTGCTCGACAAAACAAAAACAATGTGCATATGTGCACAGCAGGCGGGAACCCCATATTGACAAGGTGTTTGTTTTACTAGGAATAATCATGAGAGCCTCCCTGAAGCGAATCAAGTTTGAACTGGCAGGGGTCCCATCGGTTACCTAATTAAAAGGCTGTAGTTTGAAAAAAGTATATGCAGTGTGATAGCACAGTACACAAACAATAAAATCTACAACCTGTCCCAGGGCATTTGTGTTCTGTACAAAGGCATGATATAAAGTAAATCATTAAAACAATGCCTGAAACAATTACTTTTAAAACTCACATATCCCTCCCCTTAAGCAAACTGCAGTATAACAGGAAATCCAGAAAGTAGAGATACCCATTATGACACCAGATTAAATTAATTTCAAAGACCAGTTGTTTAATAATGGATGCTATTTTACTTCTTGCTTGTGGTTTTCATATGGAAACGGAGAGCGTGAGTTTTTTAATAAGTGACACATCTTTTTCTCAGTGCGGACGCAATGTTCTTATTTATTTCTTCACACTTCCAAATGAGAATGATGTATTCCTTCTGAGGATAATTTATTGATGTAGTGTTCAGTACATGTTATGAAGGAGAGGGAGACACGGCAGCCTGCAGTTACTGATGTTTATCTTGCTTATCTTTAAGATGCTGTTGCTTTTAATAGTCACAGTTTCCTACCCTGGTAGTTAAACTGCTTAACATGGAGGTCACACCTTGCAAGGAGGCCCAGCCAATCAGCCAATCAGGGTGCTGAGGGGCTCTTTAAAAGATTATCAATGTCACATGACCAATTTATTGCCAAGCTTCACTGCTGCATAAAAAACTGGTTTTGTAAACACAGCACCAATACACCTGTTTCCAAAAAGACAAAAAAGCATTATAATATATTTACCTAAAATTATTTGCAACTAATTTAAATACATTAAGATTTGATATTTTTATGTGTGGGTAGCGGTCTATTTATCAGTTGAATTACTGTGGAATAAAACATATCTTCTCTGTGCTCTTATGAATTGTTCATGTTTGGAACTAAAACATAAAGTTTTCCTGTCACTCTGGGATTGATGAGCTGGTAAGAGTTTAAAGGATCCTCTCTGAAGACTGTAATATCAGGCACTAACTGTTGGTTTCTGAGGGCTGAAGCAGCTGTTTGTTTCTAACATTGTGCCTGTATTTATTATTACACGTTTTAATTACCAGATATGCTGTTTATTTGGCTTTGTTTTTCAGCTGTTAGTTAAGTGTGAGCTTTCAATTGCAGATGAAAGGAAATCCAATCAAATGTTACTCAAATCAATCAAATGACCATACTGGTCATATTAATTCTGGAGGTTTGTTAGCTGTAATATACATCATCCCTATAATGTTTTTCAGTTTTCCATGTGGTATAGAAGTTGAAATGTAAAATATATGATAACAATAAATACATAGGATAATAATTTACAGTTATGTAAAGTGTCTTATTGTTCCTATCTCAATCCATCTTTGTTGTAGTTTGTCACTGGTAGGAACATGGTATATCATCTGTGTTAAATATGTGCTTTTCTGTGAGTATTATATGAGTATTTTTCACAATTTTTGCACAATATACTGTGCTTCTATTATTTAGTGTTAGACAAGCAATATATTTCTTTAAAAAATAAAATCATAATAATTCTATCCCAATGTAAGTCATCAGCCTTCTACCGTTGCTGAACCTACAGAAAGCATGATAAAGCTCAATACAATTAATTATAAATCTAGGCGCAGTCGGTGAAGTTTGTTGACAGTTACAGATATTTGGAAATATGGCTGCATTTTCCTTTTTTTTTTTTGTTTAATGTAAAAAATGATGCTGTAAAAGAACCATGAAGTTTAACTGAGCCATCTCTACAACTGCACTTACCGAGTTTATTGTGTATGAAGTTATAGAGCAATTACCGCACAAAAGGTATTTCGTCTTTTGCTTGCTGAAACTCCCTGAGAAGAGAATTCATGCATATCATAGGATCTGTTCTGAGAAAGAAAGAAAAAAACAGAACTTGATAAATATGTACATAACTAAATCAATCAACCTAAACCACTTAACTCCTGTTTGTATGATAGATTTCAGCATGCTCCAGGAAATTTTAAAGTGAGAAAATACAGTTTTTTGAGAAATCTCCAAGAAAGAGTCATTCTGAAAAGCAGCTCATCAGTAGTTTGTGCAACACAGCCTACACCTTCAGCATTAGGTAATGGACTATGGATAGGAAGTATGTTTGTGAATGTAGCGGGTGATGGGGTTGCTGGATGTCAAATAGCCTGAAGCAGTTTACAGCTCTGGTTGTTAGTTCCTCCTTTAATGTTTAATTGTGTATTATGTCTTTAAAATAATAATTGTTTTTGGGTGCATGATGACATCATAACTGATCTTAACTTATCCCATTCCATTTATCTGACCCATCTTGCTTGTTTAGTTGCTAATTGGCTAATTGATCCTGTTTTATTTTCTTTCTACTTTCCACATTTCTCTTACACAATATACATATTTAATGTATTGGTTTTCATGGGTCAAAATGAACAATTAAATAAACTGACAAACTGAATAGTATATTGCCTAAGATAATCAATTCTAATGTTTAGACTGAGCCAGCTAAGTTATAGGCCATGTCTAACCTAAGTATAATAGTTTTTTTCTGTATTTTTCTGGATTTATACTGAGAACTTTCTTTCCACTGCAAATCACATGAGCCATTTTACACCAACTGCCCCATTGTCAGTTCTATTTGACAGTATATCTGTTTTGAGCACTTAATCTCGTCTGGCTATCGAACCGTAGGGTTGTATTTAGAACACACCATCAGCAAATTGGAATTTACTTCCAATTAATTCAGCCCGGTTTTGCTGATGAGTCAATAGTGCATCGGTGAATTTCCTAGCATGAAATTCCCATTATAAATAGACTACTCATAATTCCAGCTAGGAATATTGGTTGCCTGATTTAATAATTACAGCAAGAATTGTTTTTAATTGTATTCCTCTAAGGTGCAGGGGGTTGATTGAAGGAACTTAATGAAGAGACATAAATGGTACAAGAAAGCACATCGATAAGTGGCTTGAATTGTGTTTTCTCAGGGTTGTATAAGCAAGTTTTAAATTACCAAATACATATTAATTTAGGTGCCTACCTTCATGAGCACATTGAAGTCAGCATGAGTTTATCATTTGTGCGTGGATTATATATATATATATATATATACACACACACTGAGATTTCTGTCTTGCATAATTAAACAAAATACTAAATAAAACTGGTTTTATAGAAAAGAAGGAGATAAAAATTTTAATGTAATACAAACATAACAAAGTTTCCAGATGAGAGGAGGCCATTCGCCCCATCGTGTTCGTTTGGTGTCCATTAATAACAAAGTGATCCTGGGATCCTAATACATAGAGAAATCATGTAACCAATCAGTCACTAAACCGGACATTATGATCCACTCCCCTGACCTTTAGGAAATATCAAATTGCCACATTCATTTAAAGTAGGATGTTACATCTTTGGTTATGTGACATGGTTCCATCACATTAAAATGCATCACAGTTTCAATTAAAAGAAAAATGGCAAGCTGGTTTTGCAATATTTAAATGTTGGTTCAGGATATTTATTGCAATTGACTAAAGTAATGGATTGTGATACAATATTAATCTATTGAGCTCTTCACCAGTCATGGCCTGCTGCATTAAGCGTAGCTGCATCCTGACTTGATTACAAGTTTATTTTTGGATACCCGAGACCGATGGAACAGATCTTAATGAATGGGAACTTATTCACTGTGTGACAGGAGAGGAATGCACTGCAGTCTGTAGGGAAATGGCTTGGCTCTGTGGGCTGGATGGGCTCTCCGTCTATTCATCTTCCAGCGCTTGGTGAGAGTCCAGGACCCACATGAGTCCTATGATAAATAAAAATACATGTTCATATTTGACATCTTTTTCTTAATTGTTTTCATTGATCTTAGCTTCCTATCTTTTCTAGCATCAAGGAGCGCGTTTGGTATTTTCAAATTAAAGTTTGTCACAGGTAGTATATGACCCTTTCCCCAGATAATGACTTTATTAAGAGGAAGGGGAACCTAGCACAGCACCTGTAATTAGTTCCCTATACAGCTTCTTCAACTCTCAGGACACACATAAGACAAATCAGAAATCACAATTAGTTACATGTATTACACTCCAAACCAATACACATGGTCAAAGACAGGGAAGAAGTCTGCTCTAGGGATCGCTATATACAATAAATACATCTCTATCCTAAAATTACTTAATCTTATTACACAAAGTGACGAACTACAAAATCAATACCTATCCTAAAACTCTAAACATCATTTAAAAACTCACAGTTATGTTTCAAATCAAGAATACTATCCAAAGGGGGATGGGATTTTGCTCGTTACCATGAACACATTGTCTCACAAAGCTGCCTATAGGCTGTGACTTTTTAGAGGGTGAATTTTAGGTGGGCAAAATTAGGCACATTAGGCTCGTGATGAACTCTGCGTGGCAAATTACGGGATACCTTCGTCTCTATTCAAGAATAGTTTTTTTTTTTTTTTACGAATATTGCAACTCCGATGCGATCATTGTTAAAGCCAAACAGTCATGTAGGTATTTTTGGCAGGAACCGCCACACTTAACATCACTGAAAGCACACGTTTGTAAAACTTAAAAACAACAATAACAACACTGAAACGGATTCATTTATATTTAGTTTTTTAAAATATGTAGTAGAATCTAAAAAGTATATTTCAAATGCTCCTTTTAAAGTTGTGATTTTAAGTCAGACACAATTTGCAATGTAATTTGCACATCCGTCTTTTAATTATTTATTTGTTTCAGTTTGTGTTGTGTAATTATTAATATTTATTAATACTATCTTTATTTTCTATTTGTGTAGTAACAAGTGGTACTGTTTGGTTGAACAATAAAGCTGAAGACTCCTAATTTTTCAGAACAGCGGAACAAAGCCCCCTGAATTCTGTGATTCTGTCAGTGTCTCCACAACGCGGATTTCATAGCGGCCTACACACTTCATCTGCATGTCTATCTATTTACAAACGGTCATTTCATTCAGCCTCATGACACATTTGAGCCACCGTACCTCTGCCAGCTTCGGTCAGTGAAAGACTGCAAAGTCAAGAAGTACTAGGAGGTAAGAAAATATCCTTCACTCTCCCATTTTAGCTTTAGTTCGAGTACTCTAGCCACCCTTATAATGACACAGGATTGTGGCAGAAACTGGTGTGTGTGGTGACACTAAAATTGTCATGACAGGTAGAGGTGGAAGGGCCCCTAAACTGAGCTTTGATTGGGGCCCCAAAATTGACAGACACGCCCCTGGAGAGCGCTTGTAGCTTTAAAAACAGGAAAGCTGTCCCCATGCCTGTTTCCTGTCATAATATATATTGCACATCTGAGTGACTTCTTAGATATAACACTTTCCCTTGGTAGCTTTCAGCAAACACAGAAAACCCTGGAGACTGTCTTTTTGGACATGTTGTTCCTGAAGGCACTGAAATTAAGGATTAGCCAAATGCTTACAGACCCCCTATCCTTGCTCTTGCAAAGTCACAGTGGGTCTTCTCTTTTCCATTGATCCTCCATCTATTTAGACAACTGTACAACCACTATTTAAATACATCGCTTCTAAAGGCGGTGAATTTATAAGTAGACTATTACAGCAATGTTCTCCATTTAATTCCTTGATTTGTGTACTGTCCATGTGTCAGTGTGTGAGTTCTGCATAATCGAGACTTTAGGAATGCACTACTTAATGAATAAATTAATCCAATAAATCAGATATCAGATCTGTAAAGTAAGCAAAATAAAAGTAAATTGTCCTTATTGAGATTTTAAACATAATAGAATCATTCTTCCTATACTTGGACTTTCCTTTACTAAATAAAAAAGGCCCAACAATGTATGAACAATTCAGCATTTTAGACTTTGATTAGCTTATTATTATTGTTTTATTTTTTCGAGAAAACAATATCTCTGCTAATCTCACCTCTTTTTCATAGTTTTATTTTTCTGAAAATGTGTTTAAGTTTAAAGTTATCCAATTCCAAGATTAATTTTAAATCTAGCCACTGTTTTTCCATGTCCTCTGGGCTGTTTGTATTTTATCACTGTGTTCGGTAACTCAGTTACACAAGAAATGCATACGTTATTCCTGGATGCTGCACTGAAGTATCACACTGATTAAGTGGGAGGGGGAAGTTATAACATAAAGGGACTGAGCATAATGAAAGCATTTTTCATCAGAGCAGTGAATAAATGAACAGTGAATAAGTGCTTTTATGAGACTGCATACAAGGATTTAATGACTATCCTTTGCCTACGGTAACTGGGTATAAAACTCTGTTTTCTTCCTTATATAAAAAAAACTAATTTTAGTGTCTGTCATAATTACTGTGTGCGATGGAAATGCAATATAGCGCTGGAGCAACAGAGCACAAGGCTACACCTGAAAAGTACATATGATATTTTGTAACTCCTGATTTTATACTCACACCAGTGTTAATCTCTCGCATTAATATTACATTGTACGAGAGCAAAATCTACTCTAATGTGCACCGCTCCCTATAGAGTCTCAGGACTGGACATCCGTCCCCCCGAGGAAGGTCACTAAATCAACTTCAGGTTCCCTATAACGCAGTTACAATCTTTAGTTTTCCATTTTCACTCCTAGGCGGTGAATGTGCATCTTTATTTAAGCAGACAGAGGGGAAAGAGCTATTTGCATTTAATTGCCCAGTTTTATAGAGCCTGTAGGGGTGTAATACCCACTCAGCACTTCTGTCCACTTGATGGATTCTGCTGACAAGTGGTGGTGGTGGTAGGGGGTAGTGCTTTGGGGGGGGAGTTTATTCTCTGGATTTTAGTTAAATGATTCACATTCATTTTGTCACTGATGAATATCTGCCACAGGTTGAAATCAAACATCTTATTTTTAAAATCTTGGCTTACTTACGCAATTTGTAATGCAGATGTGTTGTAGAGTGACCTTTTTTTAAAGTCAAATACGTATGTATAATAATTGTCCCAAACTTATTATAAAGTTATTTTCTCATTAAATAATTTTATGTCTTGAAATATTATAAGTGATTTTGGAACATTTTTTACTGTATAATAATGAATGAAGCATTCAATTATTCATCAGAATGCCATTCATAAACTATAATTTAAAACCAACTAATGGAATAATGAAATCACATCACAAATGGAGTTATTAGCATCAGGCTATGTGAAATTATATATTTACTGTTCTTCTATAACTTGCACAATTGATAAAATCTACTGATTTATTAGTTATCTGAAAGGGTAATTATGTTTTACATATACACATCAATGCATACAGGAACTTTTTAAAGGGCGGTCATATTGTATTCATAGCAGAATAGTCAAAAATCAAAAACCTTTTTTGAATGATTCACGAAAGCTCCTCAATATACCTTGTGATAAAAGAAAATTAATTACATATTTCCTGAAAGGTTTCATTATATTGGAGGTTAGCAAGTTTTTGACGTTGTTTGATTTGTTTTTAAAAAGGTCACAGACTACTCAAAGCTGTTTGAAAGAGTAATCTTATTAATGTACTTCGAATATGTTTGTAGACCGTGAAGTAAATATTTGATTTTATTGTCGCAGCATTAATTATATTTCTGCTTCATATGACATACATTTTAGTGTATGCCATGTATATTCAAAATATTGCCAGAACTCATTTTTTCTAATTACATGTATTCATAAATTAATCATGGATGAAGCAGATACAAAAGTGTACATTTAAATAAGTTGTAATTATATAGTAATTATATCAGTTTGCACTACTTAATGTACAAAGCAACTGGTGCTTAACTATAAATGTAATTGGGGATAAAATGTGGATCTAACTACACATAAATTAACACATGAACAATGTACAACATTTCTGTCTGATTTCTTGAATAGCTAAAAACCTTGAAACACCTACCTTTCCAAGTCTTTCCTGGTGCCTTACTTGTGTTGTCTACAGCACTGTGCATTGATAGATGTAATATATGAACTGGAGAAGCTAACTTGACTGGAGTACAGATAGGGCCAGACATAGCAACCTTAATGTCAAAATGTAAGATCTGATAATGTTACTGTAACAGCACTGAGCCAACCAACAACAACAACAACAAAATGCAAATCAGAATTATAAATAAGACTGTAGCAGGAGCTTGAATTGGGGGAAAACGCTAAATACAATTATGTTAACTGTCTAACTTAATTAAGTTAAAGAATCTGGACAGACCTTAAAAGAATGGTACATGTGACTGACAGGAATATATTAATAAATGTAGCAAAACTGTTGATTGTGATGTCAGAATACCTTGTCAGATTTTAACCTTGAGTAAAACTATCCATAATTGTGCAATGAGGATAATTTTATGAGAAATGCTGGGTAGAAAACACAGGTACTGTGTAACTAATGGTACTATGCTACTAATTGCTATCTATATAACTTTATTGTGTCATTAGGTTTAGTTAATTATGTTTTCCTTCTCAGTTTTGATAGACAGTAAATTAAATGTCTCATCCCAATCAATGAAACCCAATTACCTATTGCAGGGAATGCCAATAGCGAAGCCACCATATCTATTCCCAAGAATTAATTACATTGATTAAAAAGGTATATAGTCAATCAGATAATTTAGTAAACCTATTTAATGTTGCACAGCACTGAGTGAAATTGCACAGCTCTGAGATTGTTTCACCAGTGTTCAGCCATTTAAATTCATGTGATTAGTATTCCGTTATTGTCAGTGGCTGTCATATGGGTGCCAATTGGAGCAATACAGTTCTCAATTGCACCATAATGGTGTCAAATGAAGCATGACCACTGTCACATGTAGGGGTCAATTGATATCAGGTGTTTGTATGTTTTTTTGTTTTTAAAACTATAACAGCAGCTTTTAATTCTTTCTAATCTTGTATTATTTCATACCTCTCTCTCTACTTTATAAACAGGTTTGGTGGTGACTGTAAAACTGTTTCATTACTAAAGACTGACACTGTAAGAGATTGCCATTCACGTTGTAGCAAGCATTGTCTTTGATCAAATCGTGCTGATACCTAAGTTGCAATCATATGTTGTGAAGTTCCTTTACATGCAAATGTGATGTGACTTCAAAAGGGTATTGAAACTGACAGTATATATACTGTATGCTGTCTAATATATGACTCAGCTACTGGTGCTTAAGACACATTTCTGAAGGATGTTTATTTATTATATGTATATGTTTATATTATTGATCATGTCCAATATCATCCATTTGTATGGCTGTATCATGAGACCATGTATGAAACCCATTAATAATTAGTTTAATAGTAAGATCCCATAAAACTTCTGGGTAAAAGCAACAGACCAACTCAGTTGAAACATACTGTACACCTTTAGAAACACAAAGCTGCTGTTTGCAGACACATTTGGCCACTTCATTTTCAAAGGCACCTACAAAAGACACTTGGCTGATATAGTTAGAAGATTCATTATTCTATATTCCTGATAAGTGACCTAATATTGGAAGAGCATTAATTGAATCAGGAATTATTGCCCGACTCTCGCAGTCAGTAACCTATAGTCTCCTTGATTAGTTCCTGTATCAAGTGTTTCAGAGGTCAAATTAACTTCTAATATATAACATGATGTGTGTAAGTAACACACACAAAAAGAGAACACCTTAAATCTTTGCTCAGCACCCTAACTTGTTTGAAACTTGTGAGCAGTTTTTTGCTTTCACAGATTTTTTAATACAGTTCGACATTGTCTTGTAATACTAGCTGATGTAATTATAGTATATTGAAGATTGAAAGAGGAATATTGTCAGAAGGCAGGACATAAATGATGTGGGGAATGACTAAACCTAGTGCATTTTGCCTATATATATATATATATACACTCACCTAAAGGATTATTAGGAACACCTGTTCAATTTCTCATTAATGCAATTATCTAACCAACCAATCACATGGCAGTTGCTTCAATGCATTTAGGGGTGTGGTCCTGGTCAAGACAATCTCCTGAACTCCAAACTGAATGCCTGAATGGGAAAGAAAGGTGATTTAAGCAATTTTGAGCGTGGCATGGTTGTTGGTGCCAGACGGGCCGGTCTGAGTATTTCACAATCTGCTCAGTTACTGGGATTTTCATGCATAACCATTTCTAGGGTTTACAAAGAATGGTGTGAAAAGGGAAAAACATCCAGTATGCGGCAGTCCTGTGGGCGAAAATGCCGTGTTGATGCTAGAGGTCAGAGGAGAATGGGCCGACTGATTCAAGCTGATAGAAGAGCAACTTTGACTGAAATAAGCACTCGTTACAACCAAGGTATGCAGCAAAGCATTTGTGAAGCCACAACACGTACAACCTTGAGGCGGATGGGCTACAACAGCAGAAGACCCCACCGGGTACCACTCATCTCCACTACAAATAGGAAAAAGAGGCTACAATTTGCACAAGCTCGCCAAAATTGGACAGTTGAAGACTGGAAAAATGTTGCCTGGTCTGATGAGTCTCGATTTCTGTTGAGACATTCAGATGGTAGAGTCAGAATTTGGCGTAAACAGAATGAGAACATGGATCCATCATGCCTTGTTACCACTGTGCAGGCTGGTGGTGGTGGTGTAATGGTGTGGGGGATGTTTTCTTGGCACACTTTAGGCCCCTTAGTGCCACTTGGGCATCGTTTAAATGCCACGGCCTACCTGAGCATTGTTTCTGACCATGTCCATCCCTTTATGACCACCATGTACCCATCCTCTGATGGCTACTTCCAGCAGGATAATGCACCATGTCACAAAGGTCGAATCATTTCAAATTGGTTTCTTGAACATGACAATGAGTTCACTGTACTAAACTGGCCCCCACAGTCACCAGATCTCAACCCAATAGAGCATCTTTGGGATGTGGTGGAACGGGAGCTTCGTGCCCTGGATGTGCATCCCACAAATCTCCATCAACTGCAAGATGCTATCCTATCAATATGGGCCAACATTTCTAAAGAATGCTTTCAGCACCTTGTTGAATCAATGCCACGTAGAATTAAGGCAGTTCTGAAGGCGAAAGGGGGTCAAACACAGTATTAGTATGGTGTTCCTAATAATCCTTTAGGTGAGTGTATATATATATATATATATATATATATATATATATATATATATATATATATATATATATATATATATATATAATTGAGCAATGTTAAATATAAGGTATCATTAATGGTGCTAGTTCTCTTTCAAATGAAGATGTAAATGGACAATTAATAAAATGGTAACACTGCATTAAGTGTCCCTAATTGCTGTGTATTTTCTTGGTAACTTTATGCCCATTTACACTGTATTTACACTGTAAGAAGTAATTAAAGGGACACTTAATGTAAAGTGTTACCAATAAATTACATCTAATGTAATATTTGTAAGCAATAATGCATGTGATAATACTACTGTATGTCATGATATGATAAGTGGTAAAGAACATATTGCTCTGGAAAAAAGCAAGAGACAACTGCAAAATTATCAGTTTCTCTGGTTTTACTATTACTATTTGGGTAAAATTAACATTTTTGTTTTATTCTATAAACTACTGACAACATTTCTCCCAAATTCCAAATAAAAATATGAATGGAATGGAATGACTGCCATACATGTAGAGATTTGTAGTGGTCTCTTAATTTTTTCCAGAGCTGTATGTGTCTGTTTGCTGAATACTGCAACATCACAAGGGCTGAACGTTTCTGCAGAAATGGTCACTTATAATTATACATTTGTTACTATGTTATTTGGAGAGAAAAAAAACAACAACTATCCTTTAACATGAATCTTTTAAAACAATTACATTCAAGATATTGCCATAAAACCTTTTATCAGAGTTGCATTTTCAAGCTTGTATAATTGAAATAACAATAAAAAAGGATAGCAGTAAACAGAGACAGCTGAGGTTAATTAAAAACAAACTGTATAATCTTCAGAGGGTAGGTATGATTAACTTGTGCACAGCAGCAATTACAATGATGGAGAAATCTGTAAATCTTTCTGAAATCTGACTACAAATGGAATGGTACACACAATGCAACGAGTTAATGTTAACTCAGAAGTTGTATTTACTCTGTCCCTCAACACCATCAACAAATTCCCTGTTGTTTCATAAAGACGTATTTTTAAAGTAGGCAGCAGACACAAAAAGACAGCTTTTGACTGTTAATTACATTTCAGCATTTTACTAGAACTGGAAGTTCAAAAGCAAACAATCCTATAAACATTGCCTTCATTATGGTAGGGACCTCATTATGAAGTACAAACGTCTGGGTGATGAGTACTAATTGCAGTGTGCTTGTTTATATGGCTGCCATACTTTTGTTTTGTACCTTCGTTCACAAAAGCTTACAATACCATTCACCTTCATTATGGTCCATGTTGTTTTATCATACAAGAAACTTGGATCGGAAAACATGATTATAACAAGGTTGTTTCATAATTATACAGACAGAAATTCTGGAAGGCATTGGTAAATAATTAGTACAGAGGCCCATTTGTTTATTGGTGTGTTCAATTGTTCAGCTAATGTGTTTAATCTGTTTAGTTGCCTGTGCTGCTGACTTTTTATACATTCGTTTATTATTCTTATTCTTATTCTTATAGTTGTTATGGTTATTAGTTATGTGTTATATGAATCAAAAACTACCTATTTAGCTGTATGTACAGTGAGGGAAAAAAGTATTTGATCCTCTGCTGATTTTGTACGTTTGCCCACTGACAAAGAAATGATCAGTCTATAATTTTAATGGTAAGTGTATTTTAACAGTGAGAGACAGAATAACAACAAAAAAAATCAGAAAAACGCATTTCAAAAAAGTTATACATTGATTTGCATGTTAATGAGGGAAATAAGTATTTGACCCCTTCGACTTAGTACTTGGTGGCAAAACCCTTGTTAGCAATCACAGAGGTCAGACGTTTCTTGTAGTTGGCCACCAGGTTTGCACACATCTCAGGAGGGATTTTGTCCCACTCCTCTTTGCAGATCCTCTCCAAGTCATTAAGGTTTCGAGGCTGACGTTTGGCAACTCGAACCTTCAGCTCCCTCCACAGATTTTCTATGGGATTAAGGTCTGGAGACTGGCTAGGCCACTCCAGGACCTTCATGTGCTTCTTCTTGAGCCACTCCTTTGTTGCCTTGGCTGTGTGTTTTGGGTCATTGTCATGCTGGAATACCCATCCACGACCCATTTTCAATGAGGGAAGGAGGTTCTCACCCAAGATTTGATGGTACATGGCCCCGTCCATCGTCCCTTTGATGCGGTGCAGTTGTCCTGTCCCCTTAGCAGAAAAACACCCCCAAAGCATAATGTTTCCACCTCCATGTTTGACTGTGGGGATGGTGTTCTTGGGGTCATTCCCATTTGGTCTCATCTGACCACAACACTTTCACCCAGTTCTCCTCTGAATCATTGGCAAACTTCAGACAGGCCTGTACATGTGCTTTCTTGAGCAGGGGGACCTTGCGGACGCTGCAGGATTTCAGTCCTTCACGGCATAGTGTGTTACCAATTGTTTTCTTGGTGACTATGGTCCCAGCTGCCTTGAGATCATTAACAAGATCCTCCCGTGTAGTTCTGGGCTGATTCCTCACCGTTCTCATGATCATTGAAACTCCATGAGGTGAGATCTTGCATAGAGCCCCAGAGCGAGGGAGACTGACAGTTATTTTGTGTTTCTTCCATTTGCGAATAATCGCACCAACTGTTGTCACCTTCTCACCAAGCTGCTTGGCGATGGTCTTGTAGCCCATTCCAGCCTTGTGTAGGTCTACAATCTTGTCCATGACATCCTTGGACAGCCATGGTGGAGAGTTTGGAATCTGATTGATTGATTGCTTCTGTGGACAGGTGTCTTTTATACAGGTAACGAGCTGAGATTAGGAGCAGTCCCTTTAAGAGAGTGCTCCTAATCTCAGCTCGTTACCTGTATAAAAGACACCTGGGAGCCAGAAATCTTGCTGATTGATAGGGGATCAAATACTTATTTCCCTCATTAACATGCAAATCAATTTATAACTTTTTTGAAATGCGTTTTTCTGGATTTTTTTTTGATGTTATTCTGTCTCTCACTGTTAAAATACACCTACCATTAAAATTATAGACTGATCATTTCTTTGTCAGTGGGCAAACATACAAAATCAGCAGAGGATCAAATACTTTTTTCCCTCACTGTATCTTCTTCACTGCTTTCACTCATTTTAACAAAGTTTGTGTAAACTGATGTTTTTTTTAACAGTCAGCAAAACAGTCTGAGCACTTCATCTTCAGAGAACTCAACACAGCAGCGTGCAATCCTGTGTGGTGACGGGTATCTAAAAGTGAAGGGCATCTGTCATTTCTTACGAGAGCTTATATTTCTTAAGCTTTTTTCCGAGTCTGAATAACACTAGTATAATTGTTGCTGACGGTTATTTTCCAAATCCACACTTTCTTTTGTGTACACCACATTTTAACCTGTCACTATCTGAAGGTCTTTATATGCGTGTCCTTGGCAGTCCTGCGTAAACTCAATTGAGCTCAGTAAGTTTTTGAATGTGACTGATGTGAAACAGTTCAAGTGCATCAGAGCTTTTGCACCTTATTAGATTTTGATTGCCCTCCGTTATTGCACTGATTTTAAAACCTTGAATGGGTACAGTAGGCATTTCATACCTTACTGAAATGCATTTTTTTTTAGCATAATAGGAATCTTGTTATGAATCTAAAAATACATGCATATAGTATATAAGGAAACTGATTCGCTGAAGGTCAGATTAAGTCGATCAAAAGTGTGTATTCTTTGGCAACAATAAAGAACCAGAAATTGTCCTTTTCAGGTTCAATAATGTATTCAACCTTCCTACTTTTAAAACTAATGATCTATCACATTTTATATCTATCACATTATACTCATATTAATGTACTTCCTACCTGAAGACACTGCGTGGTTTTTAAACAGGGTAGTCAAGCACCATGTCAAGAACCATTCCCTTATTTATAACAGTCTTTGCTCACTCAAATCATCCTCAAATGGTCTTTGGCCCAGAATTAAATAATTATATACAGAAAAGGAAAGGGTAAAGTGTGTTTTCACAAGTACAGACACTAGGTGATAATGCATCTCACACCTGTGTTAAAATGGTACTAAGACAATAATCAAATAAATCTGATCTATCCTGCATTGTTCTTTGGCATTCACTATTCTAAACATACTTGTTTAGTCTTATTCATACTACATGGTAGGAAGCAGAAAATTAAAAAGAGCAAAAATGTTTGTATACAAAAGACACTCCAATATCTGTCACTGAAATTCTTTACAGAGATGTACAGTAGTTTTCTAAATATGTTAAAACTAATCCCTCTAATTAAATAATGGAAAACAAACCACTTGTCTTTAAATGTCATGAAGAACGACTAAATGGACATGTGGAATCCAATTGTATTTCCCTCTTACGGCAAACATGGACCGAACAAATAGATTGTATTGATAAAACATTCACATTGCTCCAGTTGCTAGTTCCTCGTGCATTCAGGGGAAAAAAGGAAAAGCAGAAAGATCTGACAGCCGGTCCCTAGCTACCTAAGTGTCTTGCTGTTTCACCTCTGCCTGTTTCTGTTTGACATGTGCATCTGTCTAAAGCAATGGTGTTCTTAGCAAGTCATCCCTAAACGTCTTGTGGGGATCAGGAAAAGCTGCGGAGTTTAACATTAATCGCGTGAAAATATCACTAGTCAGTTTCCTGTTGCTGACTGTTTCAAAATAAGTGGCACCTTATATCTCATTTGTCTGCCAAACCTCCTACTATGTTAGGACACTGAAAATTGACTTGAGTGGAGTGTACTCCCATGAACATTGAGCCCGTGCTTTTTGAAATAATGCTGTAGTCTGTGGACATTTTTTTATAATGAGAAACATTGAGGTCTTGATTGGAAAATGCTCCATATCTCATATCAGCTAATTAATCATACATTGTCTGTAATTGTATTTTGATGAAAGAGGCAAAGTCTTTGAACTACTTACCTGTCTATTTGGGGAGAAGTGGAATGATCCCCTATTGTCTACTGTAAAAAGCATGTCTTTGTAATACTTAAACAGTCCATTCTCTCAATAACGCTGCTGTTATAGTGAGGTGGATAGTGTTCTGAGACATCCTTTTTGAATACATTTTGCACTACTTCACTGACTCCATTTATTTATGTGTCGTTCTTCACACTGCTGAAGAAAACACAAAGGCAACTGAATAAAGTCATTATTTCTGAATAATAATAACACTGTAGGTAAAAGTAAAGTAAACAAACAAAACATTTCAATAAATAAATACAGATTTATCTTTTAAACCTGTAGGTTAAACCGTGCTTTTTTAAGCAGAGCTTTCAAAATCATTCTGTAATGTACTGCAGTAACTGAAAGGTATTATATTATACATTCCCAGTGCTTCAAATGTATATTAAATGTACAATACAGTGTACATCACAAAAAATAGTTTCATTGAAATGTATTATTAAAATAAATAAGAATAAATTTATGTTGGTGTTCTGCAGGATATTTAAACTAGAAGGAAGAAACACACTGACAATATTTCAAAAGGAATGAGTACTATATTCATGCGTTCTGTGCCGGCAGTTCAGTGGTTTAGTAAATCACAGGGTGGTAAGTGGCTTTAATCAAGTATGAAATATGGTGTAGTATATATTATGAGGAAGAAAACAGGAGCCAAGGGGCAGGAGTGTTATTAAAGGGGTCGCAGTATAATGAAGCACGTTATAGCGAGACTGAGCCATACTTATCTGAAGTCACAGGCCCACTTTTAACTTCTAGCCATATCCATCTGTTTATACACAACAGTAAGAGATGATATGGTTTCTTATAGCTGCTGCAGCTCGCCTTCAGGAAATGCAGTCACTTTTTTACATAAGTTCAGGTGAAGTAAAACAGCCTTAAAATATTTATTTTACTATGAGGGTTAATTAAGAAAGTATTACATGGGTTTCAGTACAGGGCAGACCGACTTCCTTTGGGAGGTTAGTTAGGAGCTTTACTGAAAGAGAAGCAATTATCTGTAGGGATATAACATTATAAACAAATAAAGGATTAGATGTTTTAATGTTTTAATCTCACACACATATACAAACAGCAATTCCCTCAGACATTCCCTCATGTTGGAGAAATGTATATTACCACAGTTTATGCAGCAGGAATAGGATGTAGGGAAGCTTTGTTTGCAGTCCGAAGCATGCTTCTAGAGAAGGTTTTAAAAACAAAAAGGGTTTATTGATCAGTCTGTAATCAGTTGAAAGTTACGCTCAAGACATATATATTCATAAAACCAGCGAGAATAAGCTATATTGGGTTTTATCCTGAAATGAATTCAAGCCGAGTAAGAAATAGATAGTCTCATTTTAATCTAATTTTCCTTCACTAACAAAGCCATCCTTCAGTAGACAAAACGTTTCAGTAAACACATTAGCATTTTCCATCAGAATTCACATGGTGGCTGGAGTTTCAGTTTATCTAGAATTGTCAAATCCTAGTGCATCTCCATCGTGTTATTTAGGAGCTCATTTACTTTCCATGTTTATATTAATGGATGTTTTGCAGTCTACCAGAGTCTGAGCTCTCTCCTAGAACAAAATTATATATAATGGGCCTCGGATAGCTTTATAACGACATCAGATCGTACAAAATTATAATTTTACGTATCAAAACTCCGACTCCGCAGGTATCTGTCTATTCCTCACTGATTACATAGTATTGCTTATGATATTGGTGCATAGCAATAATTATTCAAATAAGGTAAGTGATATGTTCTTAAAATGGAGGTTGGTTTGTTTTCTTGCATTCTGAATATATTGCTATTATGTATGAAGAATACTTGTACGGAAGCTGAATTAATCACAATTACATGTCAACTGTGGTAATAGTATGCATCAGATGCTCATAAAATATATATGAATTATTGCTGACCACTTAAAGTTTCAGTAATTAAAAACACAGCATCCAAAAGGTCTTTTACTATAGCTAGTATCTCAATTATCATGTCAATAAGCTTATTTCCATTTCAGCATTCAGAGTATGGCTCATTTATATGCTTTTTATTTTTAAATGTGAAACTGTATATATATATATACACACACACATACTTATATATATATATATATATATATATATATATATATATATATATATATATATATATATATATATAGCACTGTGATACAGCTACACATCTCATTTGTAACATTTTTTTTCTTATGCAGATGTGATCTCCCTTTAAATGTAATTGCATTTTCTTTTCCAAGTTCTAGTGATTCACTAATTAATCCTTCACAATTAGAAACATAAGCCAAAATCTTGTCAACAGTAAGTGTCTGACATGGATTCCCAAGCTGGTATTAAAGGCTGATGTAAGCCCTTGTCTTCTTGCTAGATGTATCCTGACAACAACCAGCTTCTTATATATTCAGTTCATAGAAATTATGCCTATGAGCTGCTTTACTTTGTTCATGTCAAGAATATGTAGCCATTAGGATATTGCAAAGCTCTGTATACCAGCTGCTTACTGTGTGTAATAAATATGTTGTGAGAAGGCTAATAGTTTTTCTCCATATACAATTTATTCAGGAAAAAAAGCCTGTTGAAACTGTAACCTCTAAAAAATCTGATTCTCATTTGTAAAAAATAAGACATTTTCTGTAGAGCCTGAGTTGCTGAGGGGAAATTCTGGACTTTTCTTAGCAGCTGCTCATTCCGGTGACATGCAGATAAAAGCATTTTAAAAACCTGATAGAAAGGGAATACAGCATTCCCCGCAGATCGCCAGAAGGCTCCAGTCTAATTTATTACTAAAGCATGGAGGGAAGAAAAAGATCAACTGATTAGAAAGAACCTCAGAATTTAATTCTTATGCCAAGGAGATGGACATAGGAATTATACGGACACTCCGTGATGGGAGCGATATGGTCAAAATTCCTGATCAGAAACAGAAGGAGATTCAAAAATGTATATTCATGTATTCCAGCTGTGCCTGGCTAGTGGAGTATTGCTTTAACCACACACACTATATAAAATCACAGAAATGGCCTCCGGAAATAAGGTGGGACTTTAGTCACAGAGGTTTTCCAGTTTAAATTGATTTACTTCCACTCACTAAAACCAATGCATTCTGCTCACAAATAAATGCGACGATGTGCTACATCTCCATTCTGAGCAATCTGCGGCGCTGCAATAGCTTTATGTGTTGACAGGGACAAAACCAACTTCCCTAATGAATATTCAAATGAAATGAGAACTCGGTATAAATATCTTGGTACTCTGTTCAGAACATATTGCGGCAGCCTGACCCTTCAAAAAGAAAGCTAGATTTAAATTATGCTTGTCCCGCTAGTCTGAACGAAATGAGTCATGTAGTCTTCATGAGTAATATACTGTACTTGTAAGTAGTAGAATGAATTAATATGTGTAGAAGTACCAGATATTTCTCACAAGATGATGGCTACCCCTTTCTTAAAGGCTCAGTGTGTTGCCTGAGCTGTGAGGTGTGAATTTAATACAATAAAATAAAAAGAAATACAAAGGAACAGGTGCAGAGCCCACTGGAGAGAACAATTGGTAATATCCGCTCAAGGTGTCTGTTGTCTGTTTGTGTCCTCACTGAATATAAACTCTAAAGTATAGGTCCATACTGGTATTCCTGTAGAAATAAAATACCTAACCCTACTGCTGATCTTATATGGTTTGTGTGTTGCCTCAAAGGGGCTTAGTATAAGTCTTTCAACTCAAGAATATTACCGAAAGGGGGACAGGACAGGAACCGTGCGTTGTTATTCAAACAGACTCTTCCTCTACCTGCTTTAACAGACATCCTGCCTCTTTTTCCCAGAGCCAACTAACTCACACAAAAAAATATATATACTATATTCATACTTCACGTGTCTTATTATTTGTTGAGGTAGCAAATTCAGTGTTCCTCCAATAAAAGCTCATGCAAATTTCACTTTGATTCAAAGACCTTACATCCAAAAGAACTTAATTTTCACAGAAGCTTACAAGGTGATTAATTTATTTGTTATATCCCTCTTCAACACCAGAACCTGAAACTACATTTGCTTTACACCACAAGGAAATTATAAAATCCTTTGTGAATTCCAGAAACATATTCTCCTTAGGTGGACTTTAAAAATTTAAAATAAGGTTCATATCTCATCATAATTCCTCAGTCACTGCAATGCAATTACTGTGACACACTTTATCTGAATACATTACTAGTGATAAAGATACTTTAATTAAATTAGCCCATGAAAGCCTTTATTACCAACAACCCAATCTCTGATTCTTGTCCACATCTTCTGTGTCCAATGTAATTTCTTAATTATGCTACTGAGCTTTTTTCATAAATTGTATAATTAGATTTTTTCTTTTCCATTCCTCTTGATTTCAAATAATACTACTGAAATGTCCCCTTTGGTGCTTCTAGTGTACAAGTCAAATGTGCGTGCATCCACATATTGCAGAATAAAGCTAGGTTTGGATCTAAACCAAGACCGCATCAGCAATGTTCTTAGCTAACTGGACATATGCCATCCTACCTCAGATAGTTTTCACAGCATCTCACTGCAACAGCCACAAACAGTTGAATAAATTAGACTCAGCCAACATATGTAGAGGAAAATGGTTACCATATGGTTACCAAGAGACAACATATAAATTATTATAACAATTTAAAAGCTTTAGAGCAGTATTTATTGTAATATCCCTTATTACAGCTTTTCAAAATATTGCATTCTGCAGTGACATTCTTCATGATTTCAATGTGAAAATACCTCAGTCTCAAATGCCCCACTACTCCATCACGACTGCTGACATCAGGTGTCTCAATCTCATACGTCGCTTCTACGCTTCCCTCAAAGATCTAGGACCAAAGAATACATACTGCACAGAACCATTACACCATTAAACTGAGACCACGAAGCATGCTTAAAATTAAACCCACAGTCCATTCAAGTGGGGGGTGGGGGGGTTATATCGGGAAAACCATTAACTTGTGATTCATTGCTGGAGATCAAGGTCAGAGACGTCAGTACTGTGGAGCAACTGAAGTCGTTGCAGATACAGAAGGGATATTAGACCAATGGGGAGCCTCATAAATACTCATCATGTTTGATGTTTAGTTTTTACGGTGACCTTGAGACCTTTTTCCCGTCGTCTATTTTGGAATCAGGACCCCACCAAAATAATTCGCCATTATTCTGAGCACAGCTGTAAATTAACCTTTTAAATGACTGTTAATAGTATTATATAGGCATTTATTGAAATGCAGAGGTCGAGGTCTAAAATACACAGACAGCTGATACATTTTTGGCTTGTGCTGAATGAAATTCCTGCGGTTGGTAATTATTCCTGATGTAATTGAAAGTCTGAGCTGGTGCTGAGGAGGGGTTATTCAGTAGGTGATAGTGCTGAAAGGACATTACCCTTCACAGATAGAGGAGTCATGCTCTGTGAAATACCTGGAGATTTAATTAATGACTGAGCACTTCTGCTCTGACACCTCACATAGACACAAACCAGGTTGTAAGCCATGCATGCTCCACTTTAACAATACATGTAATCTTAATAGTTGGGTTTTTAAAATGCCATTGTTGGGACAGCAGATACCATGCAGTTGTTGATGACTGAAGTATATATTTTATTGCATGGTGGAATTGTTGCTGGACAATAAACCAGCGAAACAACGGTTATTATGTGCTAATTGTTAATTTCAGCTATATCAGTATTCCCTGAGCTGTCTATTATGTCTATACTCCATCTACTGGTTATAGTTTAACATTGGCCTGTTCTCTCTCTCTCTCTCTCTCTCTCTCTCTCTCTCTCTCTCTCTCTCTCTCTCTCTCTCTCTCTCACACACACACACACACACACACACACACACACACACAGTGAGTGTGAGTACTGTTCATGTCATGTATTGAATCAGCTTAGCTTGAACACCTGCATTTATGGAATATTCCAGTGAGAAAGAAAAGGATGTGCATTTTCCTGGCCTTCCTTTTTATTCTCTAATGTCAGCAGAGTACCATCTGTTACCGTCTATACATGAGAATAAAAACAACATAGGTTTGAGAAGAAGAGCATCGTAGAGGACTGCCAATTATCTGGCCATTAGATATCAAGAATTTAGTGGCAGTGCTAGGGGGACTCTATGAAAGGTGGATAAAACAAATATAGCTGTCCTGTAATCTTTATTATGTAAGGTTTAAACAGTAAATTATTATTTGTAAAATTATGTAATGAAGCAACAAGTAAGCTACCAATACAGAAAAATTGACATTATATCAGTAAAGTGTTAAGAAGTTACAATAATGTAATGTTAGAAAAATGTTAGGAAACAGATGTTGTTTTTAGTAGTCCTTATTTTGTTCTGCAGATTTTTCAATACATAATATATATATTTATCTATCTATAATAAAATAAATAATAGGCTTATACCACAGAGGTAATTACATATGGGTGGATGAGTGGGTGGATGGATAATTGATTGATTTGACCAACTTGGTAATTTTTGAACCAGTACCCACTGGTGTTTTTTTGATGGAGTTTTACGCATAAACAATTCCGCCATGAAGGTGCAGTGGGAAAATGTACTTTTATTATGTTATCTATATTATTTCTATATTATTAAGTGTTTCATGTTGTTATAGTATGAATTGAGTCAGTTTTACTTTGAAGTAATTTTTGATCTGTAGCTTCTTGCCAAACTAAGGAAGCTACAGACATCTACCAGGGTCATGTTGACCTGCCTCCGCCTTGAGGTAAATTGTTTCTTGACTTGTATACAGTTATTGTCTTTTGAATACTTAATCAACCACTATTGGTATGCATGGGATCTAATTTGCAAAACTGGGTGTGTCCAAATTTTGATTTAATGCCATAAAAAGTACCCAAAAAAGAAAGTTGTTTGCTAGGATCAATTGGTCCTGCTAGTTATAAAGGACTGAAAAAAATCCCATAAGCTCCAGTGGTACAGTTTTGATTTAGGCCAGTGTCTGCTGGCAGCCCAGGCTTCCCCGGGAGGAGTTATTTCAAAGAAGGAAGCAGCCACCAGTTGGATTGACTTTCGATCATTTTTGACCTTGGCTGCAAAAATGTGGAAAGATTAATTCCCTCTTGGAAATTGACTATGCCTCCTAGATTGGCTGGTGGGTGACACAGTATACGATGAATCTGAATTCTTTAAGATAAATAATTTATTACATGCATTTATTATTAAACACAAACATGATTGATTGTTTTCTTGGAGTTGTTTTTACTAAAATTTATTGTTGGCTGTCAACAGCCATATATTTCTCTTGAAGTCATTCATGTGAAAAGAGATTTTAAGATTTAAGTTGTTTTAAGAATAATAAGTAGGCTTGCTCACTTGATTAAGTAACTTTGTCTTTTATATATATTGCCCTGTATTAGTGATACAAACTGTAGTGTGGAAATATTTTTAAAGTGGATAACAGACTAACAATGTAACATTCCACTACATACATTTATAATATATAAATGTATGTAGTGGAATGTTACATTGTTAGTGTGTGTATATTATAAATCTAGGAAGTGGAATGTTACATTGTTAGTCTGTTATCCACTTTAAAAATATCCTCTGAATATAAGTTGCATTATCATACCCAAACTGTTTCCACTTTATAAATGTGTATAATAATTTGCATTATGCATCCTTGTCATGTCTTGGTATAATGATGAATTGCCTGCCACACAGAGGCCAGGTGTCATGAAAAATAGAGAACTTTTTATACAATACAGCCACAAGGCCTGGAGACTTATTGGAGTTTTAAAGAAATGGATAATACAATTTTGTAATGCTAATATAGTCTCATTAGCAATTTTACATTAATTAGAGAATCAGTGAACAGTGATTTTTACAGCATTATTTCATATGGCTTCTTAAGTGGAAAGAAAGCATTAGTGCAGAGATATACCCTGGAGTTTTTTTTTTTTTTTCTAAATCAGATGAAAATATGATATATACTTCATATAAGGATGAAGTAAAATGTGAAAATCAGTATTACAAGTTGTAAGTGAGAAGTCTAAGGCAAGATTTTCCAAAACTCAGTAGCTTTTTCACATCCAAATCACACTTTTTCTTAAATTATTATTGTGGTCTGAATACAAAAGCTAAATTAAAATGTGTATATATTACATTTTGACCAACATGTTTAACCCAAGTCCACCTCTACCTCCAAGCTGAATGCTTTTTAAAGACATATGTAACAAAATATGATTTATACCTGATTGTTTCCTGTTCTACCCAGAGGTGAATTTTACCAGCAGCTATATTTCACAATGTGAAATTGCAGTGTATCCATTGGAGTTCAGTTCAGTGGCTCATACGCCACATCTTACAATTGTAGGATGTCAACTCTGAATGTACATTAAATAACAGGTAAAAAAAATAGAAGTTTTCTGCACCACAGTCGTTGTTGAAGGCACAAAATGTTTTTAACTCAGGGCAGTCTCTCCTTTCATTTCTCTCCATTTGTCAGAACCCTGCTAAAGTTGAAAAAATGCTTCCAGAAAATAACCCTTTTTAGATGAGAAGAATCGCTAAAAGAACTGCCACTTACAGTATATCAAACCCCTCAGGTTAAAAGCTGTTTTAAAAATATATATACAACATGCTGTGCTGTGTCAAGATTTTAACAATGAACTCATTACGCATTCAACAGCAGAGCCACATAAATCCAACCATGTTTGCTTGGTTTTAGTTTCATGCTGATTTCTGTTTCAGTACGAGCTGTAATTCTTGATGTATAGGTTTTTGCTGCACTGTTTCCCATACAGCTAGAAATATGAGTGAACCAAGCTCTAGCAGAGAAGAGTCGTGTACTAAGCAAGCACATTTTGTATTCAGTATCTTTTGGGGATAGATTAGAGTATTTAAATTGCCCCATTACACTTTTCTTCTTCTTTTTTTATTCTCCGTTAACCTGCTGCCCTAGATATCTTAGGATGTCAACACTGCCCCTTACACTGTAATCAGAGAGGATACAAACCTTGTTGCAAATTCTTCTCAAATCAAATGTCACCCAGGTCACTCCACTCTCTTGTTGCCTCCCTCCAAAGCCTCTGAAATGCAATCACCGCAACAGCCGACAGTATTGGAGGCTGAAGATGGCCTCATGGTTTGCTGAAGCATTGACACATGCGCAAGCTTATGTTCTGCTGGCGATAAGCATGACAGCAGCTTGTGTCAGTTGTGACAGAACCTGTCAACAGCCGTGGTCTGCCTTTATAAAACCATTATAATGTGCTTTGCATCGCTGTATTCAAGCGCCGTACTCAGCTTATGCTATGACTGAAATTGTCAACATTAGCAAGCCGCGAACTTGCCTTTAGGCCCCGTCTGTTGCAACTACTCTATTGCTTTTAATCAACAAAACAGAGTGTGACACTGTCTAGACAGAAATGTCCAAACTTTTGTCTCAGTAAATAAATTACTTTGAAGCTAAACATGGGATTACATGCCTTGTACTACTGAAAAGTATATGTCACAGATCTCATAGTATCAAGTTCCACAATTCAATATGCAGTTGAGGTAAATAAGTGATTGTGACAACTGTAATTGTTATAGATAGTGTAATCATGGCAGTATACAATGTGTAGCTCCTTTTGTGTGATATTTGTAATGAACTACCTTCTAGGAACTGACTAGATTTTGATTAATTATGCACATACTCCCAGTATGGTGCTCCACATTCAGAATGCTTTACTTACATTTCAGGACACAGTAACTGCATGCAAATGAACTTGCATTAACTTTGTTGGCCCATTCCAAATACAGTGGAGTTATGGGAAAGCGAAGTGTGCACTGAGGGAAGCCGCTTTTTACAATGCTGCTGTTTTCTCACATGCAGTGAAGGACTCAAATCCATCAGTATTGTGATGCAGGTGCAGAAGTTCTTTTTTAACAGATATTCCAAATCTAGATTCCATACCTTATTTTTCCCCAAGCCTGTTCTCCAAATTCTTTATACAAAAGAAACTGATGACTGTCTGAGTGCTCTAAATTCGAATAAAGAGCCAGGTTTTGATACAACAGGGATCTGGTGCCATAATGTATCTTTTATGAGCGCTCGGGGTGAAACAAAGTATGTTGCAGAGGTTTGTGTGAGAATTTAGAAGAATCAAAAGGAGAAATGCACTTTAACGGCATGGCAGAGGTTCTTCAAGACAGAAATGTACTTTACAAAAGAAAAAGGAAAAGAAAGAACAAAGGGATCAGAATTATCCTCAAATTCAGTGAGTCTAGTTTTCTCTTATAGAGTGAGAGCTATACATTGGTTGCCATCTGTTTTGGATCAGTCATCGTAGCTCACGATAAAACAGTGTAACAATGCTCTTTGGATACATCAGACTTGGACGAGTGTTCAAAGTCAGTGGACTGATCTCTTGGCCTAGTAGAGCTGTTGCTTTCTTGTTTGGAGATCTGGTGCTGTGAGGTGGGACTAAGACAGGGGTTTGTGTTTACAGTACATTACCTTTGCTTGCATATAGTTACTATAGTTACAGCTGGGAAGTGGTATGAAAATTAATAATTTAATCCACAGCAATACAAATCCACCCCTTACAAAATCAAAAGCTATACCTCTACTTTTTATACCTCATATGTAGAATCTCCCCTGCTCTCATTTAGTGAGCATCTTGTGCTGTGAAGAGGTTCAATAGCAATTGATTGATGAGTGTACTTCACCTTTCTCTCTCACGCTCTTTCTCTCTCTATCAGCTGGAAATAAATCTATAGCTGGCTCTTTTCCAATGTTTTCCACACCTTTGTGACTTTAAACAGTATGCATGCTGAATGCAGTCAGGGCCACTGTGTCAGTCATTCCCCATGTCTTGAAAGCAGGAAGATCTTAGGATTTTGCAACAGAGAAATGGTTTAGGAAGGATTCCATCTGAAGCAAAAATGTATTTTTATTTTGTTTGTGGTTTCTTGTTGTTGTATGAGTTGTATGATTTGCTGTGGAATACATATATAAGTCATTGTTAGTGCCCTGTTTGCAAACACTGCAGCAAGTGTTCAATGGCTTACACAAAAAGATTGAAATCTATATGCATACTTTATGTGGCTTCTAAAAAAAGTGTGTCCAGAATTAATGGCAATAGTCAGTCAATCAGCAGACTGCAGAAAAACCAGAAGCATTAAATCCATTAAGAAACCTCTTAATCATTCAGTTTTTCAAGTAGTTTATTCGGTCTGTCAGTTTCTTTCCTTTAGCTTGAATGGATGTTTAACTCCTTAAACGTGAATGTTGAAAACAGCAAAATGGTCTGAACAGTTCATTATTGGTGCCATTTATTAGGTTTCTATAAGTGTACGTCACTAAATGTATGTACATTTAATCCAATGAACCTTTTGCTTGACTTAAATTCACAGCTAACATTGGAAGAGCATCTAGTGATTTATCAGGCACAAAATAGAAAATAGAAAAAGTCCTTGCAGTTAACATGCATTTGTAGTTTTCTATGTATTTATAATATAGGTAATCTGGTTCTAATCCATCCAGTTTAAAGTAGGATTGGGCTGCATCAGATGATAGAAAGTGGTTTCAAATGTATTAAAAAGTAGAAGCTTCTGAAAGAAGGTCAGAACTTCTAAGCAATACTGAAACAGTTCTGTGTGTGTTTATATAAGGTGGCATTTGAGTGCAGGGTTACCGAGGCTGAGTAAGGCTTTTTTTTTTTGCTATGCAGAATATCTTGTTTGTTCTGAACGTCACTCTAGGGCTTTAATTTGCTGCAGCTGTCCCAACTGATCGATTTATGGATTTTAATCAGTTGTCTTATCTTGCATTCTGAAATGTCAGATAGTCATAGATAGAAGCTGCCAATTCTGCTTCAGGCCTGCTGGGATTCAGAGCAGTCTGAATTAATGATACTTGAAAGCCCTGCGCTCAAATGGGTTTAAGTTAATCCTACCAGAACTCCACTCCAGAGCACAGAATGGAGGTGCCGGCGTTGTGGTTTGGGCCGTCTTTCTCTCCACCTCAAGCATGATTTTTCTCAAGTCATCTGGTTTAACTGTTGTTGATTTTTGTCAACATAAAGATTCCACAATTAATCTTTCTTTGACTGGTACATAAATTAGATTATCAAAAGTGCAGATCAAAGGATCCAGCATTTACTGCCGATAACTAAAATGTAGCATCAAAGGGTATTTTTAGATGTTATGCTTTCTTTTTTTTTGTTTAGTATGAAAAGCATCATTTGATGTCAGTTTCAATAGAGAAAGTATATCTGAACCTGACCTGTCATTCCAGAAAGATCTACTATATAGATAAGCAATTTGTTGTCACTGATAGAACCCATGTGAATTCATCTAGTTAGGCATGATGCAAATTTATAGAAACATCCCTCGCATTAAGAAATTGAAGCCTTTTTAAAGAGAATAACATTAATGTGCCCAATTCAATTATCCAGTGGGACTGTTGTGTTTAATATGGAATGAATGCTGATACATTTAATATTTTAAAAACTAGGTTGAACTAGGCCTGTATTCTACTTTTAATTAATCCCTCAAGCACCAGTATAAAGTATGTTGCAAGACAGCAACCATTCTTAACACAATAATCTACTTTTATATAGTTTTATTATATATATTGTAGCGATCTGGGAATGTTATGTGGAGGGACAGCAGTGTATTGTGTATCAGTTCTGTGTGATAGGGCATTTGGGGATCTGATTATTAAGGGGAATTGTTATAGTTTCTGGGTCAAAAATTAACCTCACACGGGAACAGGGGTTCTGCTATTATTTGTCATTTTGGTTAGTGGTGAATCCAGTAGAGAACAGCCTGAATGCTACAATATATAATATATATATATATATATATATATATATATATATATATATATATATATATATATATATATATATATATATATGTACACTCACCTAAAGGATTATTATTTCTCATTTCTCATTAATGCAATTATCTAACCAACCAATCACATGACTGATTCAAGCTGATAGAAGAGCAACTTTGACTGAAATAACCACTCGTTACAACCGAGGTATGCAGCAAAGCATTTGTGAAGCCACAACACGTACAACCTTGAGGCGGATGGGCTACAACAGCAGAAGACCCCACCGGGTACCACTCATCTCCACTACAAATAGGAAAAAGAGGCTACAATTTGCACAAGCTCACCAAAATTGGACAGTTGAAGACTGGAAAAATGTTGCCTGGTCTGATGAGTATCGATTTCTGTTGAGACATTCAGATGGTAGAGTCAGAATTTGGCGTGAACAGAATGAGAACATGGATCCATCATGCCTTGTTACCACTGTGCAGGCTGCTGGTGGTGGTGTAATGGTGTGGGGGATGTTTTCTTGGCACACTTTAGGCCCCTTAGTGCCAATTGGGCATCGTTTAAATGCCACAGCCTACCTGAGCATTGTTTCTGACCATGTCCATCCCTTTATGACCACCATGTACCCATCCTCTGATGGCTACTTCCAGAAGGATAATGCACCATGTCACAAAGGTCGAATCATTTAAAATTGGTTTCTTGAACATGACAATGAGTTCACTGTACTCAACTGGCCCCCACAGTCACCAGATCTCAACCCAATAGAGCATCTTTGGGATGTGGTGGAACGGGAGCTTCGTGCCCTGGATGTGCATCCCACAAATCTCCACCAACTGCAAGATGCTATCCTATCAATATGGGCCAACATTTCTAAAGAATGCTTTCAGCACCTTGTTGAATCAATGCCACGTAGAATTAAGGCAGTTCTAAAGGCGAAAGGGGGTCAAACACAGTATTAGTATGGTGTTCCTAATAATCCTTTAGGTGAGTGTATATATATGTAAATCAAAGGGGTAAAAATCCCATTTAAATTCATGAAAATTTCAGGTTGTAACGCAACAAAAATGTGAAAATGTCCAAGGGGGGTGAATACTTCCTATAGCCACTGTTGATATAGTGAACCAAAATAGAAACACAACATGCAACAATTTCAAAGCTTTTACTGACCATAAAAGGAAATCAGTCAATTTAAATTAATTAATTAGCCCCTAATCTATGGATTTCAAGTCTTACGTTTTGAGGGAGCATGTGGTTGGCATGCTGACTGCAGGAATGTAGGAATGAGACATCTGTGGCATTGTGTTGTGTGACAAAATTGCACATTTTAGAGTGGCCCTTTATTCAAGGTGCACCTGTGTAATGATCATGCTGTTTAATCAGCTCTGGATACGCCACACCTGTCAGGTGGATGGATTATCTTGGCAAAGGAGAAATGCTCAGTAACAGGGATGTAAACACATTTAAGGAAAATAATTGAGAGAAATAAGCTTTTTGTGCTCATGGAAAATTACTGGGATCTTTAATTTCAGTTCATGAAACACTCCACACGTTTATATTTATATTCAGTATATACACAGTACTGTGCAAAAGTTTTAGGCAGGTGTGAAAAAATGCTGTAAAATAAGAATGCTTTCAAAAATAGACATGTTAATAGATTATATTTATCAATTAACTAATGGAAAGTGAGTGAACAGAAGAACAATCTAAATCAAATCCATATTTGGTGTGACCACCCTTTGCCTTCAAAACAGCATCAATTCATCTAAGCTCATTTGCACACATCAAAGTCAGAGATTTTGTAGGTATATAGTCAGGTGTATGATTAAACAATTATACCAAACAGGTGCTAATGATTATCAATTCAATATGTAGGTTGAAACACAATCATTAACTGAAACAGAAACAGCTGTGTAGGAGGAATAAAACTGGGTGAGGAACAGCCAAACTCAGCTAACAAGGTGAGGTTGCTGAAGACAGTTTACTGTCAAAAGTCAAACACCATGGCAAGACTGAGCACAGCAACAAGACACAAGGTAGTTCTACTGCATCAGCAAGGTCTCTCCCAGGCAGACATTTCAAGGCAGACAGGGGTTTCCAGATGTGCTGTCCAAGCTCTTTTGAAGAAGCACAAAGAAACGGGCAACGCTGAGGACCGTAGACGCAGTGGTCAGCCAAGGAAACTTACTGCAGCAGATGAAAGACACATCATGCTTACTTCCTTTTGCAATCGGAAGATGTCCAGCAGTTCCATCAACTCAGAATTGGCAGAAAACAGTGGGACCCTGGTACACCCACCTACTGTCCGGAGAAGTCTGGTCAGAAGTGGCCTTCAGGGAAGACTTGTGGAAAAAAAGCCATACCTCCGGCGTGGCAAAAAGGCCAAGCGACTCAACAATGTACGAAAACATGGGAACTGGGGTGCAGAAAAATGGCAGCAGGTGCTCTGGACTGATGAGTGAAAATGTGAAATATTTGGCTGAAGCAGAAGGCAGTTTGTTCGCCGTAGGGCTGGAGAGCAGTACACGAATGAGTGTCTGCAGGCAACAGTGAAGCATGGTGGAGGTTCCTTGCAAGTTTGGGGCTGCATTTGTGCAAATAGAGTTGGGGATTTGTTCAGAATTAATGGTCTCCTCAATGCTGAGAAGTACAGGCAGATACTTATCCATCATGCAATACCATCAGGGAGGCATCTGATTGGCCCCAAATTTATTCTGCAGCATGACAACGACCCCAAACATACAGCGACAGTCATTAAGAACTATCTTCAGTGTAAAGAAGAAAAAGGAGTCCTGGAAGTGATGGTATGGCCCCCACAGAGCCCTGATCTTAACATCATCGAGTCTGTCTGGGATTACATGAAGATAGAGAAGCAAATGAGGCTGCCTAAATCCACAGAAGAACTGTGGTTAGTTCTCCAAGATGTTTGGGCCAACTTACCTGCCAAGTTCCTTCAAAAACTGTGTGCAAGTGAACCTAGAAGAATTGATGCTGTTTTGAAGGCAAAGGGTGGTCACACCAAATATTGATTTGATGCAGATTTTTCTTCTGTTCACTCACTTTGCATTTAGTTAATTGATAAACATAATCTATTAACATTTATATTTCTGAAAGCATTCTTACTTTACAGCATTTATTCACACCTGCCTAAAACTTTTGCACACTGCTGTATGTTGTCTAGTACATTAGGTATTTAGGTAGGGGCGGTGATCACCCCTTTGTATTAGTTGTCAGGGTTATATAGATATATATACTCCTTCTTGGGGAGGCAGTGGATCGATATAGGCTGATGATGATGATTGAAGATTTTGATAATTGTAGATCTATATGTATTAGTGTGGTTTATGGAAGAAATCAAAAGAATACTGAAAATGGGATTTAGTACATTTGCATGAAATGGCAATTCATCCCCGTCAATTCACCCCACGACAACTGGTCCCCGTGAAAGTTCATCCAGGCGTCAATTCGCACCTATAAGAATTCGTCCCCAATGACAATTTGCCCCCAACATTATACATTCAGCATTTGTAACCATGAGTGTATTCACTTATTGTACAGCCATATAACACACATATTTGTATATACAGTAGGCAGGCTATATATACACTCACCTAAAGGATTATTAGGAACCGCATACTAATACTGTGTTTGACCCCCTTTCGCCTTCAGAACTGCCTTAATTCTATGTGGCATTGATTCAACAAGGTGCTGAAAGCATTCTTTAGAAATGTTGGCCCATATTGATAGGATAGCATCTTGCAGTTGATGGAGATTTGTGGGATGCATATCCAGGGCACGAAGCTCCCGTTCCACCACATCCCAAAGATGCTCTATTGGGTTGAGATCTGGTGACTGTGGGGGCCAGTTTAGTACAGTGAACTCATTGTCATGTTCAAGAACCCAATTTGAAATGATTCGACCTTTGTGACATGGTGCATTATCCTGCTGGAAGTAGCCATCAGAGGATGGGTACATGGTGGTCATAAAGGGATGGACATGGTCAGAAACAATGCTCAGGTAGGCTGTGGCATTTAAACGATGCCCAATTGGCACTAAGGGGCCTAAAGTGTGCCAAGAAAACATCCCCCACACCATTACACCACCACCAGCAGCCTGCACAGTGGTAACAAGGCATGATGGATCCATGTTCTCATTCTGTTTACGCCAAATTCTGACTCTACCATCTGAATGTCTCAACAGAAATCGATACTCATCAGACCAGGCAACATTTTTCCAGTCTTCAACTGTCCAATTTTGGTGAGCTTGTGCAAATTGTAGCCTCTTTTTCCTATTTGTAGTGGAGATGAGTGGTACCCGGTGGGGTCTTCTGCTGTTGTAGCCCATCCGCCTCAAGGTTGTACGTGTTGTGGCTTCACAAATGCTTTGCTGCATACCTCAGTTGTAACGAGTGGTTATTTCAGTCAAAGTTGCTCTTCTATCAGCTTGAATCAGTCGGCACATTCTCCTCTGACCTCTAGCATCAACAAGGCATTTTCGCCCACAGGACTGCCGCATACTGGATGTTTTTCCCTTTTCACACCATTCTTTATAAACCCTAGAAATGGTTGTGCGTGAAAATCCCAGTAACTGAGCAGATTGTGAAATACTCAGACCGGCCCGTCTGGCACCAACAACCATGCCACGCTCAAAATTGCTTAAATCACCTTTCTTTCCCATTCAGACATTCAGTTTGGAGTTCAGGAGATTGTCTTGACCAGGACCACACCCCTAAATGCATTGAAGCAACTGCCATGTGATTGGTTGGTTAGATAATTGCATTAATGAGAAATTGAACAGGTGTTCCTAATAATCCTTTAGGTGAGTGTATATATATATATATATATATATATATATATATATATATATATATATATACACACACAACTACTTTGTATTATTTATTATAATTATGATTTTAGTTGATACATTAATTTGAGACTATAACCCCAATAATTAACTTTTATTCAATTAGTCACAACAGCTGGCAGCGATGGCTGCAGGCTACTTAAAATAGGTTTCATGTTAAAGTTGTATATCAGTTGGCACACAAACACAAACATGATACAGAAACTGGAAATAACACAAAGAAGCATGGAAAGATGCATGCTTGGAATAACATGAGACAGAAAAATAAATACATGGATCAGAGAACAAACAAAAATATGTGACAACATCGAGAGCGGAAATTCCAGACACATTGCAAAAGGAACAATTTCTCAATGCAGAACCTCTCCGTCTCCTCCAGGTTGCATGACTAGCACTTGCAAATTGCTTTTTTCAGTTCACACCACACATTTTCTATTGAATTGAGACTAAGATTGGACATTGACATTGACATTGATTTTTTGTTCTTTTAAACCTGTAATCACAGAATTGAATATGTGCTTCAAATCATGGCAGGTAAAAAAAAAAACATTTGCAATCAAGCTTGGTTTCTGACTAGAATATACTGGTGGGTTTTAGAGTCTATCTGTCCTTCACTTCAAACAAGGACCAGAGGATGCAATTCTGTTCTGGTATTATGAAGTTCATGCTTCACTTCCTCCTGCTGCTTCTGCGAATGGATGTAGAGAAGGTAATCATATCTAGAAGAAGAGAATGGCTCACAAAATCAGTCCAGATGCCTGATGTGTTCATAAGACGTGCCTTCATCCTGCTGAATTCCTCTAGTGTGTTAGAAAGGGGAATCAGCACTGAATAAGTTGCACATGTATAATTTTGGAACTGAACAATATCAATGTTATTTTCTGTGCATTTGTATATATTGGTGTCCTGTTTTGTTTGATCTGAAGGTCGGAACAATGTTTTACTGGTCCTGTAAGTGAAACTAGAGTTCGCAGTAGTGATGAACATCAAAGCCTGGCTTTTCTAGAAGAGCATTCTTCACAGTCTCATTTTCCTTAGTGGAGAAATAGTTCCCTGTGGCAGGTAATAAATGGCTATAGTGAACAAATAAATGTGCTGCATCAACAAATCAGAAATGGGATTGTGAAAAGATAAAATGTTACTGGAAAAAATAGTTCACAGAAGAAAACTATCAAACTTATACCACACACAATTTAGAGGAGAAATAAAATGATTTTGTGAACTCCCAAAAGGTGTTGGTGTATTCCTTGTATATATATTTGTACAAGACAAGATAGATTATACATTTATCAGAAAAATATTAAAGTAGGAGTGCAAAGGCCAAGAGAGTCAACATATGCACAGAACAAATACATAATTAGTGATATAATTTGTGGAATACTGTACAGAAAGACTCGTGAAAAAAAATTACGCGAAATGCAACCTGACCCGGAGTGACTCCTGCTGCGCTTCAGTGCGACCAGCCGTTTCAGTTCCCTACAGACATAGCCGTGTGCTGTATTCGATCACTGTGAAATCTTTAATAATTTTTCTGATTTTGATTCTCCTCTCCCTTCTATAATAGCCATAGCAAAGGACAAGTGCCTAGGATCCCACTTTGGATCTAAAAAATACATGAAAGAAATCATAAGAGTTCTGTACACAATATATTTGCAAAGGTTATTTATGTCAAATGATGGTTACCAAATAATTAATATAGATTATAAAATATGTGTATTATGCTGCATTAAATATTTAGGGGTTATATTGGACTTTTAAGACCATATATACAATTTACAGTGACCAAATGTGACTGGATACAAAAGTCACAAATTTAGACATTTTTACAAGTTACAAACGTACGACAACTGCCCTACTTCGATTGATCATGATATTATCACCATCAACCTTTATCAATCCCCTGCTGGATGTGTATGTGTATATCTATCTATCTATCTATCTATATATTTATATGCATAGATACCTTATTATTTAGATATTTCAACCGATAATGTCATACTTTGATGAGGGTATTCATCATTTAATTTTTTTGAGATCCTGAGAGCTGCATACAAAAGTTTTAAAAAGTTGTTATTAATGATGGCATATATTATTATTATTTTTAGGAGGCATTGATGCATTGTAAAATTAATTACTTTGCTTTATGACGTGTGCCTCGGTTGATTTATTAGACCCTTTTTTTTTCTTTAATCTCATCGAATAGCTCACCAACATTTGGGCTACTGCAATATGTTTGGGAAGATTAGTGAAGGGAGCTGATGGGTAAATCAAATAGGATCTACATTTCTATGAACTAAGGCAATTCATCAGAAACACGATTGCCTTCAATGTGATATATCGTATTCATATGGCAATATTTGTGACTCTAGTAACACCTTCTTAAACCCCCCCAGCACACACACCCCCAAATATAGGCATATTTATTATCAAACCATAGAATTTAGATATCACATACTGATCACTACAAAGGTTTGGCTGCAACATATGTATCATTTTTAAGTAATTTTGGACATCCATATCTGTTAGAAATACCTATTCATGTTATATACGTTCACAGAACTAATCAATTTCAAGTACAATGTCAACAAAAATGCACTGCTATGTAGGGTACTGTTAGAAAATCATTTTAGGTTTAAGTGGTGTTTTTAGTTTTCTATATACAATGCCAAAGTAATCAAAACGTTGAGTGGGAAAAAAAAATGGCTTTGGGCTTTTACCTGAATTATGTAATGAAAGAATATCTTTGAAGGCCTTCTTGGCTTCTATTAACAAGGGAATGATTATGTGAAATTTCTGCTTGGCAGTGACAGCTCTTAACTGTTTATGATAGGTAGAGTAAATAGGTACAGCATCTGTATCCAAGGAATACTGCTACAGAGGAGATAGGAGCTGGGGCAAGAAAGGGCATTTCATTTCAAAGTAAGAATTCAGGCTTTCTGTTTTTGTATTATTTTATTCTCCTATTTCATAAAAATGTTCCTGAATGAACTAGGGATATATGTTTTCTCTATTATTAAGGGGTTTCTTGTTTTGTTGATCTCTTGTCTTCAGTTTAATATGGTCCTTTTATTTTGCTAATACATACAGAAGCAAACGAGTATATGGTCCATTGGAAAAAAGATGGAAGACATTAAGATGAATATACTGCACTATGCATGTAATTACAGGACATATAGCATATGCACTTCTCTTATCTGTCAGATTTTGGGATTGTTTGAGTTAGGGTTTGATCTTCAACATTAAATGTTCATTTTGCTCACTGTGTTGGAAAAGGTTTCTAATTAATAAACTTAAATAATTTCGTAACAGACTGTTACAGTTTGTTTTGAACCTCATATCCTTAACATTATACACATAGATTGGATCAGTCTTGTTTGTAAATGTTTTGGTAATATTTTACAATAGGTCTCCCTAATTACATAGTAGTTACTTAGTAACTACATGTTAGTTACTCATAGGAAAGGTGTAAGTATGCATTTGTTACACATTAAGTACATGTTAACAAATACACATTAAGTACATGTTAACAAATACATAATTACACTGTTCTCATGTTAATAAGCTCTATTTATTTTTCAATCTATATGAAGTGTATGAAGTATTTAAAGAAGGGTTTCTGTCTTTTGTCTTTTCTGTCTGTTGTTTGTTGTTTGGCACAGGGTTCAATGAGTGATACTTCAGACACATATAAGCCATTCAAAGTGCTGGAACACTGTTGGTTTATTTATGTCATAAAGAAACCAACTTTACATCATACAAAGTTGTTTCTTGCACAACCCGTATACAAAAAGAAACCCTATTCTCAAGACCGATTATATTGTATCAGAGGAACGGATTGGCTTTGAAATGCTCTTCTGTGATTGGCTGGTTTTAATATGTGTTTTCTAATGTGTTAACAAAGTAGTTAGAGGAAGTCTTAACTGCAGTCTAACAAAATAGCACAGAGAAGGTGAACTTTAATTTCTGCTTTTGTTGGACTCAAATTTATAATCAATGAAGATTACTGTCCCCAAGCATGTGCCACACATGATTAGGTTTTAAATAAATAGCTTTTGAAATGATTAATGATGTCTCTAATTCACAGTAAACCATGTCTGGCAGCCATCTCTGTGATCAGCCATTTTCCTGTTGTCTGCATATCTATTGATGAATCACACAATCGGTCATTTCCATTGGAAGTGGTGGGGAAGCTGATTAAAAGATCAAGGTTTAAACACTTGACACATGTAGGGGGGATTATTTATTATCAACCTGTATTCTGCTCTTGTCAGATCATGGATGCTAAGCAGAAATGTGCTCTATCAGACCTTGGCTGGTTTGGTCTTTTGCAATGGAGCTTTTTCTGCTTAGCCTGTTTGTAAAACATATCACATTTCTGATTGCTTTGTGGCCTGCAAGTCATTTATCAACCTACAGCTCTGCCCTGAACACACCTGTTATCTTTTTTATCAGAATCGTGAATGTTATAATGCAATTCCGTTTTCCCAGTAGCTGCTATTAAAAAATAAAAAATGGTAAAAATGTACTTGAGATTCTACTTGCCCTGACAAAGTGGATCATATCAGACACCTGGGAACATATTTATAGATGTTGAATAAATCACTTTTCTCTCACAAAAATATATTAAAATATTTTCTATGTTTGTTTCTTTGTTTTTTGTTTTTCTTTTGCACAATGTGTCGCTGCAGACATTCATAGGATTTAGTCAGAGTGGGAGTAAATGTTTTTCAGTTTTTAATAAAGCTGATGCTCATGCACCGTCAGTGAGGTGACATTCGATTGGTCTCACTCCTAAAGTATTACAGACTATAACACTGACCCTGCAGTGCTACAAACTCTAAAAAGTTGTGCATTAGAAGACACCAGCAAATAACAAAGCAATAACAAGTTATATTTGAAGAAAACAATTAGCTCTAATTCTGGTATTAGGGAAGAATGTCTCGAGGTGTTGCAAGCAGAGTATGCAAACAAAGCAGGTGAATTATGGGTATGATTTTCATTGTACAATCCATATGACACCAGTTGGTTTTATGTTACACTCACTGTCTGTTAATTTCATAATGGTTTTGTACATCAGTGAATTATTCTCTCTTATTTTGTGGTATAAAAGCAAAGCAGAGACAGTTCATATATTTTCATGAATAGCAGAACAATACCTGTCAGTCAAGGCCCAGCGGATACAGAACACCCTGGCACACAGAGATAAAAGGGCTGTATAGCTTGTAAAAGGTGGTGGGGGGATTGGTTGAAGAGATTGACAAAATCCCATACTTGCACTGACAGAATATTTGATGCTTTTTGGAAATTAATTCCCTTGTTAGATATGTCTTAAGACCAGAGAACAAGAGAGAAAAAGCATTAATTAAAATCCCAAGAGATATGACTTTGTGAAGATTTAATAAACTGTAGGAATTAACACGTTTTGTTAATTAACACTTTTTTATCATAAATTAATCTGAATTTTAGCACTATTAAGAAAGCAACAGCTGCATAGGGCCCAATATTACCACCATCGTAGCTGAATCTAGATGCAGGTTTCACATTGCTTAAAAATGTTTTCTTTCTCCTCGGTTTTGACTATACAGTGAGGGAAAAAAGTATTTGATCCCCTGCTGATTTTGTACGTTTGCCCACTAACAAAGAAATGATCAGTCTATAATTTTAATGGTAGGTGTATTTTAACAGTGAGAGACAGAATAACAACAAAAAAATCCAGAAAAACGCATTTCAAAAAAGTTATAAATTGATTTGCATGTTAATGAGGGCAATAAGTATTTCTTGTAGTTGGCCACCAGGTTTGCACACATCTCAGGAGGGATTTTGTCCCACTCCTCTTTGCAGATCCTCTCCAAGTCATTAAGGTTTCAAGGCTGATGTTTGGCAACTCGAACCTTCAGCTCCCTCCACAGATTTTCTATGGGATTAAGGTCTGGAGACTGGCTAGGCCACTCCAGGACCATAATGTGCTTCTTCTTGAGCCAATCCTTTGTTGCCTTGGCTGTGTGTTTTGGGTCATTGTCATGCTGGAATACCCATCCACGACCCATTTTCAATGCCCTGGCTGGGGGAAGGAGGTTCTCACCCAAGATTTGACGGTACATGTCCCCGTCCATCGTCCCTTTGATGCGGTGCAGTTGTCCTGTCCCCTAAACCCCCAAAGCACAATGTTTCCACCTCCATGTTTGACGGTGGGGATGGTGTTCTTGGGGTCATTCCTCCTCCTCCAAACACGGCGAGTTGAGTTGATGCCAAAGAGCTCGATTTTGGTCTCAACTGACCACAACACTTTCACCCAGTTCTCCTCTGAATCATTCAGATGTTCATTGGCAAACTTCAGACGGGCCTGTACATGTGCTTTCTTGAGCAGGGGGACCTTGCGGACGCTGCAGGATTTCAGTCCTTCACGGCATAGTGTGTTACCAATTGTTTTCTTGGTGACTATGGTCCCAGCTGCCTTGAGATCATTAACAAGATCCTCCCGTGTAGTTCTGGGCTGATTCCTCACCGTTCTCATGATCATTGAAACTCCACAAGGTGAGATCTTGCATGGAGACCCAGACCGAGGGAGACTGACAGTTATTTTGTGTTTCTTCCATTTGCAAATAATCGCAACCAACTGTTGTCACCTTCTCACCAAGCTGCTTGGCGATGGTCTTGTAGCCCATTCCAGCCTTGTGTAGGTCTACAATCGTGTCCCTGACATCCTTGGACAGCTCTTTGGTCTTGGCCATGGTGGAGAGTTTGGAATCTGATTGATTGATTGCTTCTGTGGACAGGTGTCTTTTATACAGGTAATGAGCTGAGATTAGGAGCACTCCCTTTAAGAGAGTGCTCCTAATCTCAGCTCGTTACCTGTATAAAAGACACCTGGGAGCCAGAAATCTTGCTGATTGATAGGGGATCAAATACGTATTTCCCAAATCAATTTATAACTTTATTGAAATGCGTTTTTTCTGGATTTTTTTGTTGTTATTCTGTCTCTCACTGTTAAAATACACCTACCATTAAAATTATAGACTGATCATTTATTTGTCAGTGGGCAAACAAACAAAATCAGCAGGGGATCAAATACTTTTTTCCCTCACTGTATGTAATGCAGGTATACACTCACCTAAAGGATTATTAGGAACACCATACTAATACTGTGTTTGACCCCCTTTCGCCTTCAGAACTGCCTTAATTCTACGTGGCATTGATGCAACAAGGTGCTGAAAGCATTCTTTAGAAATTTTGGCCCATATTGATAGGATAGCATCTTGCAGTTGATGGAGATTTGTGGGATGCACATCCAGGGCACGAAGCTCCCGTTCCACCACATCCCAAAGATGCTCTATTGGGTTGAGATCTGGTGACTGTGGGGGCCAGTTTAGTACAGTGAACTCATTGTCATGTTCAAGAAACCAATTTGAAATGATTCGACCTTTGTGACATGGTGCATTATCCTGCTGGAAGTAGCCATCAGAGGATGGGTACATGGTGGTCATAAAGGGATGGACATGGTCAGAAACAATGCTCAGGTAGGCTGTGGCATTTAAACGATGCCCAATTGGCACTAAGGGGCCTAAAGTGTGCCAAGAAAACATCCCCCACACCATTACACCACCACCAGCAGCCTGCACAGTGGTAACAAGGCATGATGGATCCATGTTCTCATTCTGTTCACGCCAAATTCTGACTCTACCATCTGAATGTCTCAACAGAAATCGAGACTCATCAGACCAGGCAACATTTTTCCAGTCTTCAACTGTCCAATTTTGGTGAGCTTGTGCAAATTGTAGCCTCTTTTTCCTATTTGTAGTGGAGATGAGTGGTACCCGGTGGGGTCTTCTGCTGTTGTAGCCCATCCGCCTCAAGGTTGTACGTGTTGTGGCTTCACAAATGCTTTGCTGCATACCTCGGTTGTAACGAGTGGTTATTTCAGTCAAAGTTGCTCTTCTATCAGCTTGAATCAGTCGGCCCATTCTCCTCTGACCTCTAGCATCAACACGGCATTTTCGCCCACAGGACTGCCGCATACTGGATGTTTTTCCCTTTTCACACCATTCTTTGTAAACCCTAGAAATGGTTGTGCATGAAAATCCCAGTAACTGAGCAGATTGTGAAATACTCAGACCGGCCCGTCTGGCACCAACAACCATGCCACGCTCAAAATTGCTTAAATCACCTTTCTTTCCCATTCAGACATTCAGTTTGGAGTTCAGGAGATTGTCTTGACCAGGACCACACCCCTAAATGCCATGTGATTGGTTGGTTAGATAATTGCATTAATGAGAAATTGAACAGGTGTTCCTAATAATCCTTTAGGTGAGTGTATATGTACAATACATGATAATATTAAAATCTGAACAATCACTTTACGATGCTGGCTCTGTATTTTGCTGGGAGAAATCAATGAGAATAATACACGCAGTGATTAATGGTTTGCTAATAGCGTTCTGTTTGTTACTATTGTCAGAAACTGCTTTTCAGAATTTCCAACTTATCTCAGTTTGTTAAAATATAGTTTTTTTCAAAACCAGCCACTGAGAAAGAGTTAAGAGCAAAGTATAAAAGGAAAGCAGATAGCTAAAAGCAGAAAATTGTGTGCAGGGACGAATGGAGCAGTGTGAGTATAATTATTTCTAAGCAGAATGAAAACTTCTGATGTAGAACAATATAAAATTCAATCCCACACAAAGCACAGTACCATGGAGTTGAACACGATGAGACTGTAGCATCTAAATTAGTTTTTTTTTTTTTGCTTTTATGTGCCTTAGTATTAAAAGGCAGAATAACTGGCAGCTGGAGTGATCTCTTTTGCACCTACTGAGTCTAGTGCACCTGCTCTTCAGATCTGATTCTTCGTTTCAACTTTTGCAAAATATTCCTTTGTAAAAGAATGGGAACTTTTAGGATGTTCTTGATATTAATCAGTTCGACCTTTTCTTTTAGTTTTTTGTTTAGTTTTTCTTAGCCTCATATAATTTTACAATAGAAAATCTAAATGATCATGAACAAGTTAGCTTCCATTAGGGAAAGCCGATGATGCTGAAAATGACTTTCTGTACACTTATATTGTCATTTATCCAGGAAACAAAATGAAACAAAAACAAAACCCTTTATCATTTTAAATGTTTTGCCTCTGACTTAAATTAATATTACAGTGATTTATTCTGCAAGAGAAAAGAATAACTGCACCATTTGTAATCTGTGTAGAGCCAATCAGTGCATAAAAGGTTGTACACCACTGAACTGCAAAAATTAAAGACAAAAATACAAATATAAAAATGGCAAAAGGGTAACAAGAAGGGTAATAATACATGCAAAGGTACACATACTTTTGTATTTAAAGCTTAACTTTGTTTAACATGCTAATTCTAGTAATGTATTTATATAAAAATGCTAAAAAAACAACCCCATTTATATAAACACACACACAGATTAATATAGATATATTTCAGCTGACAATATTTTGACATTAAACTGAATATGAAGTTAAAAAATATAAATACTACAAGGGTTAAAACTGACCCATTTATTGTACAACATGCTAAATAGAAGGAAGATACCTTTTAAACTTACAAATCCTATTATTTGCTCTCAACGGCTGTTCACATGCTGGAAACTCATGACATATTTAAGATGGTAATTGCTGGTTAATGGTTCAAATTGTTTTGGTTTATGTTTGAATACCTAATAAATAAATAGATAAATAGGTAGATAATTTAATAAATAAATAACACAAAAATCAAAGTCCAAAGCAGGAATTGTAAATTAATGCATTATTCATGAAAACATTAAATGCAGTCATATCACCTTAAATTAAACAAGTACGCTAGCTCTATAAATTTAGTTTTTACCAGCATGTACAAACTGCCATTATCACTGTTTGTATGTGTTCAGCAATTCCAGTGGGATGCCAGCAGCAGTCTGAATAATACTGTTATGTATTATTATTATGTATCCCTCAGCTAGACACCTGCAGTTTCGACCTTACCTGTTTCATAACTTCTCTGATGTGATACATAGCTTTTTTTATGGTGCCTCTACTTTTCTAACTAGTGGGCATTCTGTGGCAGCTTTAGGTCTAATTCAGCACAAAGGTTGAATAAAATGGACGTTAAGCTTCTGGGTCACAGGCAAAGGAGGGTGACAGCATCCACTGATCCTGAAAGACAAGGTAATTTGGCAGGCACATCAGTAATAATGGGAATCCAATCATAAAGTAGCAACACTAGAATTTACAACCTGAGGGAGTGCAGGCCAGTGGAAACTAGGTGATAGCTAAGCCTACATGTTGAGATGTTTGTGCATTAACCTGCTGCAAATAGAGGTCATGGATTCACTTCCCAGCGCTGATGCCTGTCTGTAGATAACATTTCTCTTAGCACTGTAGCAAGCTTTGTGATCTCAATCAGAGATACCGTATAAAGATCTTTTTATCCTGCTGTTTTCAGAACAGGGCTAAATAGGGCGATACTTTCTCACACAAGCACACACGCACACACACACACATGCACACGCACACACACGCACACACAATAAATGTATTTAGAAGCGTGAGCTTGTCTTGTAAGTAACACCTCAACCGCAGACATCTGTATGTCTGTGTCTGTAAACACTCCAAGAAATGTAACTTAAAGTTGATGTGGCAAAAACAAATTACATTCAGAATTGTATGTGATCTATGAACTGAAGAAAGCAGTTCACATGCAACCTGTGCCTGGAGATTTGGTCACAAATTCCTCCTGTGAAGCACCTGAATTAAAAGTCTACAGCAAGCACATTTACAGGTTATCAAATCAAACATGTATTTATGAAACAATGACGGCTGAGGTTTTGAGTATATGTAAACATGTAATTATATTATATTTCATATTTCATATTGAGGACTGTATTTCATTATTTCTGATATATATGGCACTCCTGCATTTTGCTTAATCCCTTTTTAGTTACATTTTGCCAAGGAAATGTCATGCAATTGTGGATGGAGTTATGAAAGCTGTAGGCTGCCCACCTGAGCTGCAAACTGGACTGTAATACCCCAAGGCTGCTTCTATAGAGACACCAATGTGAGATGAGCTCTCTGACAGACTATACCACGCTTTTTTATGTGTGTTATCGCCCTATAATGTGGTGACACTTGTAACGTCAAGTTTAAAAAAGATATATTCACTTTGGAATGTGGTTATTTAACATGTTTATTTTTTCTTTGTTTTTCTCTACAAATCTAATGAATATTTATGCCTCCAGTGTGTTGCATCGTGTTAAATAATGCATAAAAAGAACAGATTCATCACTTTTATCATTACCCTTGAAAGAGATCCTCATATCCTCGCTGAGACAATATAAATCTGAATCTCAAGACTGTTGTCTGATAACTATCCTTAGGTGGGGCATACAGTGTGCCAACATAAATTCCATGGTTCCCTTCCCTTTTGAAGGAGAATTATTTCTTTACACCATCACAGGATTTTGAATTACAATTAACTTCAATCAGAGTTAACACAGAGAAGCACTTAAATCTGATTCAGCATGTCTTCCCCCAGTAGCCAAGTGTAAATCCCTTTTCATTTTTGTTATATTTTGATTTCATTTGACAATATTCCATTTAGGAAATGCCAGAGGATAAAAAGAGGTATAATTTGCAGATGACAGGGAGTGCACTCAAGATTACTTTGAGGTCCAGGGCATTGCTATCCTTGAGAAAGCTTATGAAACGTGGCATAGCCGTGCAGGTATAAAAGCCAACGTTTGCGCTGTGACGGTGTCAAGATGGTATTAAAAAAAAAATAGACATTCTAGAGAGCCACTCTGTTACTCTTCTGTCAGAAACTGATTGCTACATCGTTTGAGATATCTTATCTAAAGGTTAGAGGCGCTAGAATAAGTATCACAGCGCTGTTACAATCTCCTTTTTGACACATAACCACATCTTCGTGCCACTTTGGATGTGAATGTGTGACTGGCAGACAAACAAACAAACAACAGATTTGACTATGACACTTTCTTCTTCCAGAAAGATTGCTGTCTTCTGTGGCACAGAGAGCTAATATTCACAATCATACCACAGATATCAAATTGTACATATAGCAAAGCCTGCATTTCAAAACATAGTAAATAAATCTGTCAGTGGGGATTAAAGGTATATTTTAGTTTAATAACAAGAAGTAAAAATAAATGAATTCAGAGTTTCATTGTGTATTTATTCATTTTTAAAAGAAAAGCCCCGCAGGAGAAATGTGAATGTGTATGCGAGTATAACACCCGTATCTAACGGTCAAATATATTAATGTATTCAAATGAAAGTAAAAACTAAATTGATATATACAAATATTCCTACTTACACTAAATCTATATCTTCTTAGCTATTTATTTCAGACATAACAATAACATATTATCACCGGAAGTTGGACATTCCTTGTACATAGTTTTTTAAAGTAGATTTTTCACTGTGTCCAGACTTGCAGGAGTGCATTTGAATATTCATTACAGCTCTGCCAAGGACAGACAGGGTATAATGAATATAATGAATGAGTTACTTATTCAACAGTATTTATCCAATGGATTGTCACCACCATGAAATTGACTGGCAACATCAATAACATATTAGAGATACTTTGGAGATAAATTGTGGAATGGCGTCAGTGTAAAGCACCCACCAAATAAACCCATAGTCACTTGGCTGGGGGTTTTGACAGACCAGCTCCCACACTGACATCTCAATCAAGACGGCACACACACACGTATACTGTAGAGGAAGGTGAAAACAGCAATTGCTGTCAAAGCAGAGGATGAATTGAATTGCCTCCATGTTAATATTGTGTTCAAACCAAGGTGAAACCAGATGCCCTGGATACAGCTATGGCACCGTAAATTTGTTAACGAAATAAGGAAATATAAAACTATGACATGCTTCATGTTTTCATAAACACCCATGCTGATAACTTGCTTTATTCAGATGTGATATATAGTGAATGGCTTTAAATCTGCCTCTAGATGTGCGTTTATTAAATCATGGCTATATAACATTTCTTCATAGCAACACTTTCAGTGCCAGCACTTAGTTGTTGTGCAATTCTATTACTGAAAATGGGAAAAAAATAATAAAGTTTATAAAGCTTAGACGATTATTTAGCACAAGCAAGGTGTCTGTATATATTGTGGCATTCAGGAAACACAAAGGCTGGGTGTAGTGAAGAGATGTGCTCTTATTTACAGTGTGCGGTGCTCCAAACAAACAGACATGTACAGAAACCAAGACAAAACTCTTCTTCAAGTGTAACTAAACACACCAACAGATCCCTAACTAAACACTTAACTAAATAAACAACAAGCACAATAGCAGCCAGTCCAATAAGTCAATAACAAAAATCACTGTAAAGTCTATAAAACATGTTTTCTTTAGGTAAGTGTGTTACTATGTGAGTTTCATCAAATGCTTTGATTTTGAGATCATATTTGGATTGGTGTTTATTTTTGTTATGTGGCCAGGAACTGTCTGTGTTGTGCAGTGTGTGTTGGGTAATTCTAGGGTCTCATTTTACAAGCTAGTGAAGATGTCCCATCTCCCTCTAACTCGCTGTTAACAGCCAGTCAGCTATCGTAATTTACAGAAATAGTCTCTTATCGATCCCTACACACAATTTGTTGCAGGCCTCCACAGACACTGACAGTACTTATTAGGTATGATTGCAGCATTGCAGTCTTCATCAAGGCGAGACCAAAACAGAGAAAATAAATAATGTTGTTAAAGATTCATGCTTCTATTTTAATGTACTTTATCTCAGTTTAGTTGTAAAGCTTTCTCTCACTTAAGGGAATTTCCATAACGTGGTTAAAGTGTGAAATCTGATTGTGAATTTCAGCATTTGCCACAATTTGGACTTGAGTGGTGTGACTTTTACTGTATTACACATTTCAGTTATTTATGTCCAGATTGTTTAATTGTAATCATACCAAAACATACTCATACTCATCATTTCAGTATTCAAATGTTAAACACTTTTCTTTCACGTTTTCCTGCAGGTGAAAATAACCCCCATCTGTTATATATCGATTTAAAGTGTTTATAATAAGAATTAAAGATCTCAACAGCTAAACATTGAGTAAAGATGCTGAACAAAATAGACCCAGTGAATCCATTAACTTTGTTTAATTAAGTACACCACTACAAAACCAATAGCAGAATATAACCTATTCATTCTGACAAGGTAATTTAGAGTAACATACTGTTGCTTCCAGTCTGGCTCCTGGTCTTACTAGGAATATAAGCAGTTTCAGAAATCTTTTCAGACTCATTTTTAATAGGCAATACTATTAAATTTTCAGGCCTTGACTTTACTTTCAGACATCAAAACAGAAAAAAAAATTGTTTTCCATTCTATCCTGCTGTCAAAATATCTTCTGACACATTATAATCCATACATGAGAACACGGTGAATCTTATTGTCAATCTTCAGAATTACAACCACAGCGTTCGACAGGGTATTTATGGACGGAGGGTAATTCTCACTAAAGACAGTCAGGACCTCTGCACTGGATCAAAACAATGCAGCTCGTCCTCTCGCAAGTCAAACCTCTTAATTGATTTCTGGCTCCTGTCCCAAGAAACTAGTGCTGTGTCGTTAACGGCTGAAGGCACCTGGCGTACCATCACAGTGCATTTCAGTTGGGAACAGTCCTCCCATTACAGACAACGAAGAAAGTAGCTCAGCCTCTTAATGATCTGAGTTGACCCTGCAGGATATCTGTCTAGGTCTAAGAGGCAAGAGATTCACAAAGAAGGACAGGACTCTGGGCACAAGAATAGTGGATTTGTATTTATTTTACCTAAATGTAGTTATTGTTGGCACTCATTTCATTGTATTGCAACATATTACATGAGATTAGAGTGATATATACAAATAGAAATAAAGGTGGTATACACACCACAATACACTTAGATACCACCCCACAAAACAAATGCCACCTATCAATCAGTCAACAAAAAAACTGCACATTCAAGTGTGCTCAGATTGCAAAGTATATTTCCATGCCCTACCGGTATCAGTAAGGCAAAGCGATTGAGAGATTTGACACCTGCACTTCCATCCTGGCAGGTCTTTGACAGTTATGTTTTCATTTCAATTTACCAAAGATTAGACAAGCATTCTTGTTTCCAGGTACAGCGGCTCGCTGTGTTAAAAGTCACCAAACGATTTGGGTCTGTAGGGATGAAACAAAGGATAGCTTTCATGCCAGCTATATCACGAAGAGACATATGAAGTCTGTAGTCTAGGGGCACACAAATAAAAGTGCATGAATAAAAGATCACCCTGCAAATAAAGCAAAGAAATGAAAGTCAGCATATCTCCCTTCTCGGGGAGGCACTGTAGCTTTTCCTATAATCCATATCTAAAGCCACTACATTCAATACTTGCAGGCCTTCTGTCTTTTGCCGGTTTTCATCTGAACTTATCAAGGATTCATCAGACAAAATCTTTCCTCATAAATTTATAAAATGTCACAAAATTCTTAGTACATTTCCCCTTTGACCATTACTCAGTTTCAGAGCTTTACAGTGTAGGCTGCTCTTGTCTGTTAATAAATGTTATAATGTGAAATATATGTAATTCCTGAGTTACTGAAAAAGTGGGTAGTTATCGAAAAAAATTATATAATATCAGGATATTTCTATTATTTTTTAAACAGATGTTTCAGTGAACAGAACAAAACTCATATGTTTGCCCATGCTTTTAACATTCAGGTATTTAGATTATAATTAGTCATATAAACTCTCAGGAAATGCTATTCTGTTAATCTGAAATAAGAAAAACATTGCATTCTAATACTTTTCTTTCAATCACTTACAGAGCATTCAAATTTGGAGCAAAATGGCCATGAGGTGCTGGATTTTAAGCACCACTGCCGTTCTTCTGGGCATTCTTGCCATCCCCATCCATGGAGGGCTGCTTTTGAAAGCCACCAGAGTCAGGAGGGACACGACCGAGGCGGAAGGCCGTCTTGCCAATCAAAGCATCTCCATGAAGGAGCAGCCGGTTATTTTTAACCACGTGTACAACATCAACGTGCCTCTGGAGTCCCTGTGCTCGGTGGACCTGGAGTCAGCGCCCAGCCGTGGAGTGAAGGTGGAGGAGCAGGAGGGGGCCTCGCAATACACCGAGCAGACAGGAGATCGAGAGAACCAGGTCACCTTCACCCACCGCATCAACATCCCCAAGCAGGCCTGTGCCTGTCCCGGTGCCTCCGCCGTGCAACAGCTGGCTGACCGCATCGAGATGCTTGAGAGGGAGGTGTCTCTCCTGAGAGCACAGTGCTCCTCAAGTTGTTGTGGAGAGAGTGCAGCTGTAGGTAAGGAAACAGGTCGATGGCAAAAGCAGGAATGATCATTGATGATGTATTATTTATTTTCCTTATTTTATGTTATTATTTTACCTCTACTCTTGGAGGACTCCTGTATCCCATGAATCAGATTGTATCTTAGATCAATGCTACCACCAATAGTTCAGATGTTCTTCTGCATTGTGTGCTTTGAGATTTTCAAAAAGTTAAATTGGGTATCACTTTACATTGTGTCCATAATTACTGTGTATTTACACTGTAATTACTTGGTAACTACCAGTGTAATTATGCCTGTTTACAATGTATTTACACTGTAATTGTGCATGGTTACAATGTTTTTACTGTGCTAGGGTAAGACTTGGTAGTTACCATGTAATTACAATGTAAATACACAGTTATTTGGGACACAATGTAAAGTGTTACCCATTACTTTGTTAGACATTCATTGTTGTGTGCCTGGGAATTAAGTAAATAAATGTGTACTCCTCCTGTAGTGGACTTGGTTATTTGTTTCCCACAGGTCGGCTAGACTATGTGCCACACTGCAGTGGGCATGGAAACTTCAGCATGGATGCCTGCAGCTGTCTCTGTGAGGAGGGCTGGACGGGCAAGAACTGCTCTGAGCTGCGCTGCCCCGGAGACTGCTCTGGCCAGGGTGTGTGCATAGAGGGCGAGTGCGTGTGCGACGGGGACTTCGCCGGCGATGACTGCGCAGAGGCCCGCTGTCCGGGAGATTGCAACGGCCGGGGGCTGTGCATTGACGGGGAGTGCGTGTGCGAGGAGGCCTTCTCTGGGGAGGACTGCTCTGCCACCCGCTGCCTCAATGACTGCTCTGACCAAGGCGTCTGCATCAACGGGTCTTGCCAGTGCCAGCCGGGCTATGTCGGGGAAGACTGCTCTCAGGTCACCTGCCTCAACAACTGCAGCCAGAAGGGAAACTGCAAACAGGGGATGTGTGCGTGTGAAACTGGGTACATGGGTGAGGATTGTTCTGCAGGTAAGAGTCCCTTTTTTTACCATTTCTGCTGAGTGATTCATTTTATTTTGTCTGTTAAAAGAGAGTCTTACTGTGTGAGTAAAATACATCTATTTGCTATAAACAAATGCATAAAGACTTTGATAGAGAAGGTATACGTTGAATTTGACGAATTTCAAGTCTCCTGCTTGTACAGTAGATTTAAGAAATATGTGTTGGCAAGATATGGGTACTATACTTACTGTTTTATATACATATTGACAGTGCTTTTAAGTTCTAGTTAAAGGTTTTTTTCTACAAAACAAACCCACTGAAAGTGCTTTATATAACCTGCTATTCCTAAGAACGCCTTTGAGTTTGTGTATTCATGTAAAGGTCTGTCTTTTCACAAAAAGAGGAAATGGACCAGTTGGTAATGGTCTGAGAATTACAAGAGATAAAGGAATGTACTGTACAATTTCTTTGGAGTGACATTTATTTGATAATATTTCCCTTATGGGTAAAGATGCCTTACATTGGCAGGTAGCATCTTATGTCACATAAGCACAAACTGTAGACAATCCCTGAATCAATCTTCAGTGGGGTCCGTGTGTCATCTTAAAGAGATTCTTTCTTTAGGTTGTTTGGCATGAGAAGGATGAATTGCATTACTACTAAAGCTCACTCACTCTAATTTGAGTGTGCTCCTAGCGGGGCTGGTACTGCTTATGCACTGCAATTATGGCGAAGAGTTCCAAGAAAATGGAGAGTGGAGGAGGCTATCAGAAAAATAAACAATTTTTTTATGCACTTATTTGGCAGTAAACAGTTTTACTATGGCTGTTTTTGAATGAGATCATTTATGACCAGGATATAGAGAAGGGTTATAGGAAGGGCTGTATCCTGCTCAGAAACAGAGGACTCTTTTCATAATATTCTGCATTAACATCTACTTCTTTATTTAAAAAATATCTGCATGGATTTCTCGGTTCTTGGCACTGTCCTGCTTTATGTAGTTCAGTTTTAACCTTATTTGTTGTGATTGAGCTTAAATTGATTATGCTCTGTTCTGAGGTTCCATTAAAACAATGTATCTATGAAAATAATATTATATATGTCTAATGGGCACAGATTCTGGACAAGGCACAGATGTGTATTTATCAGCTTGATCAATACACATTATTCACTGTGCTTCTTGCCTAGAATATAACACTGATAGGAATATTTTATTTTATGTTATTATTTTTTGTAAGGTAAAGTGTTTGCTGTGTTAGTCCATTATGAATCTGAACATTCTTGGCTAGCTCAACTGCATAGGAAGTTAGGGTTGCAATACGACGTATAATAGCTTTATTCACATTTTGTAGCCAATGAATGAACATTTATTTTTTTATTGACATAACTTTTTTCTGTAATATGCTTAAGTTTATTTCTGTAAATTGGGCTCAATTATTTCTGTGCCTGCCATTCACAGTCAGTCTAGACATCAGCTTTCCTTTTCCTACTGCTGTAGTCTGTCAGCTTTGTGTAGTATCATTCTGACAAGAATACATGGCAGAAAGAAAAGCACAGACAGCAGGCACAATTAAGCAAGCATTTTATATATATATAAAAAGATAGATATAGATAGGTGTCTATATATAGAGATAGATAGAAACAAATTGATTCATGTATACCTGACACATACACTTATTGATAAAGATCTAAGGGGATCATAAGAGTTTGTATGGCAAGCCAAATTGCCATTTAAAAATACCTCATAATACAATTTAAGATTTTGTACATTGAATTACAGATATCTCAAACTAAATCCATCTGAAGATATCTCAAATAGGACAGGATGTAAAATCGAGATATCTTGAAATAGACAGGAAGTCCATTCAAAACATACAGCATTTTCACATGATATCTCAAACTGTTTTATCAAATTGAATTTGAGAAAGTTTGAGATATCTGCAATTCAATTTAATATCTCTCTCTCTCTATATATATATATATATATATATATATATATATATATATATATATATATATATACACTCACCTAAATGATTATTAGGAACACCTGTTCAATTTCTCATTAATGCAATTATCTAACCAACCAATCACATGGCAGTTGCTTCAATGCATTTAGGGGTGTGGTCCTGGTCAAGACAATCTCCTGAACTCCAAACTGAATGTCTGAATGGGAAAGAAAGGTGATTTAAGCAATTTTGAGCGTGGCATGGTTGTTGGTGCCAGACGGGCCGGTCTGAGTATTTCACAATCTGCTCAGTTACTGGGATTTTCACGCACAACCATTTCTAGGGTTTACAAAGAATGGTGTGAAAAGGGAAAAACATCCATTATGCGGCAGTCCTGTGGGCGAAAATGCCTTGTTGATGCTAGAGGTCAGAGGAGAATGGGCCGACTGATTCAAGCTGATAGAAGAGCAACTTTGACTGAAATAACCACTCGTTACAACCGAGGTATGCAGCAAAGCATTTGTGAAGCCACAACACGTACAACCTTGAGGCGGATGGGCTACAACAGCAGAAGACCCCACCAGGTACCACTCATCTCCACTACAAATAGGAAAAAGAGGCTACAATTTGCACAAGCTCACCAAAATTGGACAGTTGAAGACTGGAAAAATGTTGCCTGGTCTGATGAGTCTCGATTTCTGTTGAGACATTCAGATGGTAGAGTCAGAATTTGGCGTAAACAGAATGAGAACATGGATCCATCATGCCTTGTTACCACTGTGCAGGCTGGTGGTGGTGGTGTAATGGTGTGGGGGATGTTTTCTTGGCACACTTTAGGCCCCTTAGTGCCAATTGGGCATCGTTTAAATGCCACGGCCTACCTGAGCATTGTTTCTGACCATGTCCATCCCTTTATGACCCTTTATGACTTTATGACCCAGCATCCTCTGGTGGCTACATCCAGCAGGATAATGCACCATGTCACAAAGGTCGAATCATTTCAAATTGGTTTCTTGAACATGACAATGAGTTCACTGTACTAAACTGGCCCCCACAGTCACCAGATCTCAACCCAATAGAGCATCTTTGGGATGTGGTGGAACAGGAGCTTCGTGCCCTGGATGTGCATCCCACAAATCTCCATCAACTGCAAGATGCTATCCTATCAATATGGGCCAACATTTCTAAAGAATGCTTTCAGCACCTTGTTGAATCAATGCCACGTAGAATTAAGGCAGTTCTGAAGGCGAAAGGGGGTCAAACACAGTATTAGTATGGTGTTCCTAATAATAGTGTATATATATATATATATATATATATAGACAGAGACAAATTATATATATAATTTGGCCTGTCTAGAATCTTTAAAAAAGCCTGCAAAGTTTATGTATACAGAAATAAATAAATATATATCATGGAACAGCTAAACCTACCGTGCACATGACACACACAAGTGATCAGTGGAAGAAGTAATTCCCTTGCCCAGAAGAAGATTAAAGCACTGACCCAACACCATGAGGTTGAATTGGCTGAAAATCATTTTACTGTACAGGACCTGATGAAGCACGCCTGCCAGGATTCCTGTCTCCTTGTTTTCTATGGCTGCTTGAGAACGAGATCATGTATGACCTCAGAGGTCAGGATACAGAGAAGGGCTTTAGGAAAACGTATCCTGCTCAGTTTGATTCTGAAACACGTAGAACTCTTTTCATAATATTCTGCATTAACATCTAATTATTTATTTAAAAAATATCTGAATTACTGTGCTTTGAATTATGTATATATTTTGTACATACTTGTATACTAATATCCAGTCACCTTCAAAATCATTGGAATTACATAAACAACACAGGTAATGAGGTTGAGAATTAAAATTTTCCAACATGTATAATATATTGTACTTTATTCATGATTAAAGGGAATCAACCAAAATTACACATTTCCAAAACAATTAAGTGTTACAATTATTTGCACCCTTGTTTTCAGTACTTTGTGCACCCTCCTCTTTCAAGCATTGTTTATGAGATTGTAGAACACAGTGGAAGGGATCTTAGACCCTTCCTTCACACAGAACCTTCCCAGATCCTTCATATCCTTCAGTCTGTGCTAATTCAAGCCACAATGGGATTTAAGTCCAGAGAGTGAGATGGCCATAGCTAAACCCACCACTGGTGTGTGCGGTGAAAGAACTCTATTTTCATGTCATCTGACCATTGCACCCATTTCTGACTGAAGTTCAAATGCTGTTTAGACAGACACACCCATTTGTTGGTTGCTCTCAATAAAGGCATTTTTCCAGAAACCCTTCCATTTAAGCTATTGGCATTGAGGTGGCATCTAATTGTAGATTTAGACACTTGTTGACCCCGAGATTAAGTTCTGAAATTATCCAAGTGTGGCCCTTGAAAAGCAATTTTTTTGTACTGAAGGTCAACAAACATATGTCTCCTTTCAATTGTGAGTAATTTGCTTTTCCCATTGGTGATGGAAAATAAAGGAATTTTACATGTGTGTTATCTCATTTTTATACCCCAGTAAAACAGGAAGCCATGGAAGGCCACAATGCAGTTCCTTAATACTGGGATTAGTTAAAAAAGAGTAGAATGTTAATGCAGATTTAATTTTGTTTTAATTTTATTTATAAAAACCTTTAGGGGTTGCCAATAAATTCGGCACTGTTTTGAGAGAAAACAAAAGTTAAATATAAATGTTTTAGAACAATTGTATTAATATTATAAAAAGAGTTGGCCCATATTTATGAGCATAAAATATATCTCATTGCCTGTGAAGTGCCAATCATTTTGGAGGTGACTGTAATACTTACATTAGAAATATTCATATGACTTTCACACACAGATTTTGATCTATTCTTATGTATGTACCAGGTTATTGTAATTAAATCATATTGTACAAAAGCTATGTTTTCATTCTACTCTTAATGCTTTATTTTAGGTTATAGTCTGAAAAATTGTCTTGTGACCAATATTGTATTCCATATTGTACATATCAGGATTATGATACTGCTATATTACAATTTCCTTGCAGAAAATGTGTCAAATCATGTAACCAAATTTGAAAGATATCCTGTTATTACCATGTAAAATTAGGCTCACTTCTGTTCCCTCTTGTTGCTCAGCAGTAAAAGGTTAACTGCTCTTCAGTTAGCCTCCAATCTCATCAATTCAAAGCATCAGTTTCTTTTAAGTAAACTTTATGTATCCTGATATTCCCTTTTTCTCACTTTAACAACACAATGCCTTCTCTTGGATGTATAGTTTTTGACATTCCATGGACCTTTGAACTGTTTTGGTTTGTCTCATCTGTATAAAATGCAGTCTTTAAACAGTTCAAATCATCTGACTTTTAAATAACGACTTCCGTGACTTGTTAAAATGTACCTTTCTTGGCTCAGAGAGGGTCCTGTTTTGTGACTGCAGCTTCTGGCTGCATGCCTAGATACTGACCCTAAACCTCCAAGTGCATGTGCTTCCAGTTCTTCACTGTTTCATTTATGATTAATGGACAGCAGATACTCTAACTTTGTCCAAGGGCATTTGAGCAGTATGCCTATATCAGAGAAGTATAATTTTGTTCCAGCACTTTAGCCTTCTGTATTTTTCATGTATTTTAAGGCAGTCGTTTTCTTTTTCATAAAATGTTCCTGATATCAATTTCGTTCTGGTGTTGGATGTAACACCTGGTCTGGAAATTGTCTTGCTGTGTAGTCTCACTGGTAGCATCCTGTGGACAATTCCAGAATCAATATACATTCATTCCATTTGCATTGTTGTATGTTGTATTTCCACTTTTAAACACATTTCAATAATTCAAAAGACTTAAACAAAATCGCTTAGACAAAGGCGATAATAAAGTGCATGATAAAATGCAAATTAACTATTTAGACACATTTACAAAGCAATTTTTAATAAAGAGGTATAAATAAACATTTTAGTAAAATAACAAGAACAAGTAAAATATTTATTAAATTTGTATAGGAAATTGTTAAAGAGTTAATCTGAAGTGGGTATTCATTGATAAATATAGTAATTGGAGCTGATTTTACTGTGGGTCTTGTATTGAAACTTGACTATATACCCAATGTGTGGGTATTGTTTTAAAATATATACATCTATGTATTCAGTTTATTGTTCTTTTCTTCTGAATTATGTCAAGAAATGTATTTAGTAGAGCATTTTCTGATTCATAAACTTGATATTATCCCTTGGTTTCCATGTCAGTCTGCAATGTATGCAAAATACTTTTGAAAGCATCTTTGATGTTACTTTCTTTTCATTCAAGTAACTAGGGATGTTTTATGTCTGATAACTTTCTTGTAAAATTAAGTTATTTATAAGATTGTATCAGAGTTTTCACAGTGTAAGCACACACAGTATTACTTTAATCCTCAGAAATGATGCACATGGCTTCACTGATGTCATTTTTCTTTGTTAATTGTCTTGACTGATTCATGCTTTATTAGCTGTCTGCAAACTGAATGGTGTCCTGGCTTTGCTCACTTGGCTGTGCTCAAGTTTGCCCTTGGAAAAAAACAATGTGCATATCTTATGTAACCGTTTCTGTACTTCTAAATGAGTTAACATTTGTCGTTGCAGTTGCCCCACCTACAAACCTCAGAGTAGTGGGAATCACAGAACAAACCATTGATCTGGAATGGGTTGGCTCCTTTATAGTGACTGACTATTTTGTCACCTATGCACCGACCAGCCCCGGGGGGGTCCAGTTGGAGATTAGGGTGCTAGGAAACATCACCAACTGCACCATCAGGGAGCTGGAGCCTGGCATTGAATACAACATCAATGTGTATGCTGTGCTCAACAAAGTTCTCAGTGTCCCAGTCAGTGCCGTGGTCTTGACATGTAAGCAATCACTTCCATTGTAATCTTTCATAGCATTCGCTCGACCTCCACCTTCTCCGTGCAGTTGTATTTTCCAAGATACATTGTTCATTGTGTTGTTGTTGTTTTCCAAGAGAAAGCTATCCTACTTTCTCATGTTACTTTATATTTGCAGAAGCTGTTTAGTTGTTCGATTGTACACCAAATTTTCCTAGATTAGTTTGATCAGTTCTCATTCCCAGCTTTTACAAACATAGAGGAATACCTGTACCCTTGGAATAACATTTAAAACCGCAGAATTCAGCATTTCTGATTAAACATCCTTTATGGATGGTATACTTCAGCTTAGCTAATGTTGTTAGAAAACAGCAGTAGGCACATGACTTCCAAGCTCTAATTATGAAAAAGTTGCAAACTGCATCAGCATACTATAACCTTTGTTAAGTACTGATGTGTTGATTTAATTTCCATGTAACCTAATATTGGTAATTCTTTGTTCTTGCAATATGTGAAATCTAAAAATGTATAAACTAATTTGATTCATTATGAAGAACTGTAGGAATGTTATGAAAATACATACTTCTAGCTTTTTTGATCAAGGTTGAAGCATTTTACCACAAATGTCACACAAATGAACTGTGACGGCACTCTGCACCTCAAAGGGATATGGCCTAGGTCTGCCAACCGTGAAGTGAGGAGACATCAGACACCTGGTGTGTGACATACCAGCTTGGAAATCTGGCACATAGACATCCTTGTGGGCAAGGCTTTCTAAACTAACCCCTCCGCCATTGGCGATATGCAGACGTGATGTACTGGAAAAGGAAATTTTCATTTAACTACAAATGTTTAACTGTTCCATATGGGCCATTTGGGCATTTTGTCAAAATTACACTGCGCCGTCGGCCTCAATTACAAGTCATCAGCAGTCTGATTCCTGAGATTGCAACTAATTGAAAAATAATAAAGAAGAATGGAAACAGATTACAAGTTGCACCAGACGCATTACTTAACAAGTGAAAATGTATGTGTCAAAACATGTACGCAGCTGTCAAACATTTCTGTGAAGTGTACTGCAAAGGCCTTTATACTATCTGCAAAAGGTCCTTACAGAACATCTGAGCAAGACACAATCAATTTGTTTAACTGTCATTACAATTAAATTCTTTGGTGAGTTAATAAGATGAAACTACATGCAGCCAAACTGTGATTAGGAGATCCAGAACCCGAGATAGAGAAAGCTGTTGTATTGACATGTTCACTGGAAATTATCTGAAATTAAAAGCTCTTCGACTTTAGCATGTAATTTAATCCTTTCATAACAGACAACTCAATTAAGTGTTTTGAATATGCCATTTGGAAAGCTTTTAAGAAAACAAAGCTTCTCTTTTTATTTAACACACCCTTTCAGCCTCATTAATAATGTTGAACTTCATTTAAACAGAAAACGAACTTCTTGGTGCCTAGACAACAGATTAAACTGAAAAACTGATCCAAAATACCAGGGCAGCTGATGTAAAACAGCACGTGGTTTGGAATTCTCCTGTTGCTGACGACCTACATCCCCCTGGGAAAATGATGGGCCTAGCAGCCAAGCTGATGATTGATTGAACATATAGAAGATGGAGACCGATGATATATCTCTCGTTGCCTTATAGATCTCTCCACTCCAGAAGGTTTACTTTTCAAATCCATCACTGAGACATCAGTGGAAGTGCAGTGGGAGCCGTTTTCATACTCTTTTGATGGCTGGGAAATTAGCTTCATTCCAAAGGTAAGAATTACTGATGTGGTAAAACAAAGATGTATGTGGCACAACTTAAAACTTCATTACAGGGACAGCATAAATATATATAAAGACACTAATATTATATGTAATGCGTGCGTGCTCTCCCTCCCTGTGTTCACCACATTGTTGCTTTTATTGGCTTTTTGGATTTTTAATTGGATTCCAGAAAGCTTGTTTTTCCTCCCATATCATGCACGCATGTTTTCTTTCTCTGTGGGTTTGTATCTGTTTTAAAATGGAGTTCAAATGTATAGATTATGCTATAATTCCAATAGTCTTGCTAGCTTTATGTTTGATCATTGCTTTACTACTGTATATTTGGAAGTGGCAGCACAATTGATGATATCAATGTGACACCACCAGCCTTGAGAAATTAAATAATTTTCCTATGCATCACACTAAGAAATACTATCTGCTTCTCAAATGACAATTAAAAGCCCTGAGAGAACTGTAAACTACAACTATGGTCATTTATTTGTATTTCAATGTGTTTAATCATACATGTTTATGACTGTATGGAAAGAGATTGTTTCTTTAAATGAATCTATCTAAGGAAATTAATGATTGGGACATACATAGACTGGATTTGATTAAAATCTAATTGTGTTTTTTAAAGATATTTTTGCGAATTAATGTTGGTGTTTCCATGGTATCCAAAATGTTGATCGTATCTATTCTGTTGAATACAATATGAAATCCAGCTTGAGCACGTGATTTGTCTCCATTAAGCTCTTGTTAAAAAGGACATCAAGCCATTATTACCAGACTGTTGTGCTTGAGGCACAATGACTGTTGACAGGTAGCTTTCAGAGCTCAGGTTTAGTTTAATAAAAGTGATTATAAGATGTTTGTAATTTGTTAAAACCAAGGTCATATGTATTGAATCCCCCAAAATATTTGTTCACTCATTAAGTTACACTCCACAGAAAAAACATATTCTGTAATCAAAAAAATCTTAAAATAACTCTTACAGTGAATACCAAATATATAGTAGGTGCCTGTAATGTCTGTAGCAGAAAAACAAAGATAATAAAAGTGGTACCAGCACCTACTAAAGATTTTTACTATAACACAGTAACATAGAAAACATTGAAATATAATTTTGTTTTTATATTATGGAAGGAGTTAAGTAAAAAATGCAATAACTTGATAAACACTAGAAACCTCAGGGGTACGCAAACGTATTTGTCTAATTGTAAAGACTGGAATCCCTGCTTTACCTTAGGGAAGTTCAACAATTTAGTCTTGACTAAGTGTCATTACCTGCCCTATTCATATTTTTAATACATTTTCTATCTGTTTCTCACTGGAATGCTCTCAGGATGAAATGAAACATTAATACCACAGCCCACTGGCTCTCTCTGTTAAGCCACTCGTGCTTCAAAAGGAAACCTTCCAATTTCCACTATCTTTCCCTCTCAGACTGCCATAGTAGCAGCACCCTCTTCAGTCCCTTATAGGGCTGCGCTGCCAGCTGCCTCTTCCTCAGCTGGAATACCTTCCGAGTCTCGAATCACTGAGCTTCCACAGGTTGTTTTTATTAGAAATGATCACAGACATCTTCTGTTCATATAGAGCAATAATATTTGTTTCCCCTTTCTTGATTACCTGAAGATATCATTATTTAGAACCATGTTATTGTATTTATTGATTTTACATTTCTATAAATATGACATTGAATCACACTAGGAATGCAGACCCATAAAATGCATTTTATTGTTGACCCCACTTCAAGAAGTTATGATGAATGGCAATGAATTGCAATGTCCAACTGCAAGAATCTGACAGAGATATATATACATACACATATGTGTGTGTGTGTGTGTGTGTGTGTGTGTGTGTGTGTGTGTGTGTTTACAGTAAAATGCCTGGTCTGTGTGACTTAAAGAAATCCTGTCATGGAATTAATTTACATAAAAGGAACAATGCTTTTCTTTCCTGAAAAATCATTTGAGTGTTTTGCTACAGACATTGATATTGATTCTAGCTGTGTACTCTGTGATCTTTCATGTTAATACGAAGTTGGGTTTCAAGCGCAACTGTTTAACGTACAATGAATAGGTGCACTGTTCTCTGTGAAATTATCCAAAGTGCAGGTGCTTACGTTCTGATAAATAAGGATAATTCATCACTAATTGCCTTGATGCTAAGCACGTGTCTACGCTATAAATAATTGAGTGGAAACAACCTTTAGTGAGAGAACACTTCCCACTTGTCATTACTACATTTTATTTATGTATGTATTTATTTATTTATTTATTTAGCAGAAGATTGTTCATGCAAGCTTAACCTATTTTGTCAATCAGTGCTGAAGTCCTCATATTGTCTTTTAGCTCATTAAAGGTCACAGGAAAGAAGATGATTTAAGTGCAATAAAAACTCAAACCCTTAACTTTCCTGACAAAGGAGGAGTAATGCTTTTGTCCCCTCTATCATTAATATTATAATGTGTGTCTAGGGAGATAGTGGGCCCAATTAAATCAATAATATACACATATCCCTAATTTGAAAGAGTTGCAGCTTTAATTTTAATTTCACTTTCTGTTGGTAACTGTAATCATTCTGTATTTTAAGTGCATACCCAAGAGCCAAGTGTTTGTATGCCTGTATCTCTTGTGAGAGTTTTTGCAGCTTGTTTTCTCGCAAGTATTTTCTTGATTTAATACCTCTACAATGTGACCACTCCCATGGCATTATTGTGCACAACAAGATCTGTGAGAAGGTCATTTGGCACAGCAAATCATTTTAGAACTGACATGGCGAAATCCATTTGCAGTAATGGCGCTTCGCAGTAGGAACATTTTTTATTTCATCGGGCCTGTGTCTAAGTACTCCTTGCTAAATAAGAGATACAAATAACCTTAAAGCTTTTATAAATGCCTTTCTGTTACAAGTGGGGTTTATTACTTGTTCAAAGTCAAATTATGCAAAATGTATACTCTTAATATGGTTAATGTACACTTTGAAAATCCTTGTGAAATATGCCTTTTAGTTTGTATTCATTCTTGTTCTTCAAAATGTAACAATCTATTGAAAGACCTTTGAGGTTAAAAAGGTGATTCATGAAAATAAATGTTATGTAAAAGAAACATAAAAGGTATGTTGAAGTCAAGGTCCAGTTTACCACAGAACAGCAGGATATACAGTAAATGTGAAGCAAACAGAGATGATGTTATAGGGAGAGCGAGGCTAATGTTAAAGGAAATATTGAATATGGTAGGCAATGGATTTACATTGTCTTAGATGTCTTCTGACAACCTTTTAAAGATTAAGATGAATTAAGGAGAAGGCCATGTTCCTCTCATTTTCAAGCTTTCCTGCGCATGTAATTTATGGAAAGATGAAGATGTCAGAAATAATTTTGTACACGATGAAGCGGATGCAGTAGAATGCAAATGCTCCATGTAAAGTGCTTTTTTTTTCTTGCTATTTCAGGATAATGAAGGTGGAATGACTGCCCAGCTGCCGAGCACCATAACCTCATTCAACCAGACTGGTCTAAAGCCAGGGGAAGAGTACACTGTGAATTTGGTGGCTCTGAAGGACCAAGCTAGGAGCCAGCCTGCATCAGCAACTGTGACAACTTGTGAGTGACTCAGAAATCGTCAAATGGCTCATCATTTTGATATAATGAGCATAAACATTTATAGCCTTCATTAATGTAATTATGTAATTATTTCTAACTATTAGAAAACAACAATATGTTATCAAATACTAGCAGCTTTTTGTGTAATTTGTGAGGTTAAATGTTATTTAGCACAGGTCTTTATGAAATTATGAAATTGCTTTTGAAAAACATTATATTTGCGTTTTTCAGTCAACTTTTACAGTTAGAAATGTAGGAATTTTAATGATGCCACAAATGCTTGACAGATATGTCAAGGATTATAAAGAAGGCTGTAGTACAACTATTAAATAGGAAATGTCATAGTGATTAATGGGTCAGTCTTTCCACAATTATGCAATTAATGTAAACTTCATCCAGGTATTTCCTCAGAGTGTCAGAAAAAAAGAGGGATTAGATTTCAATGAACTGTTTTATAACACTTCAAACTAAGTGTGCACAGTGAGAAATGCATTTAAATGAATATGAATCACTGCTGGCTGTAATTAACATAATTGTAATTATTTATAGACAGTAGTTAATATGTAATACACATTCAATAGATAGAGATACTCTGTTTTTAGTTAAAGTCCTGTGTAAGAAGATGTATATGAACAATGGGTCAAAGACCAAGCTCAGAGGTTAAGCAAATAATAATTCAGAAAGGTCCAAAAACTGGTATATTATGTTAGACACTGTTAGTTTTAAGTATCAGGGTTCACACAGAACTAATCCCAGATGAATAAGCAACCATTTCAAAGTAAAATAAAATACCTGCTTGTAAGATAGTTATACAGAAAGAAAGAGTACATTATTTAAATCTGATTCTCCAGCTGTCCGAACTCATGAACTCTGTATTTACACTGACTTGTAACATCAAGTCAAGTCAATATATGGTCCACATAATATCTCTTTTCTTTGGGCAGTTCACTCACAACTGATTAGTAAACATTTTCCACCGGTGTTTCACCCCAAGAGAAGGTTTGTTTTGTAGCCGTAAGCAAAGTACTAATCTTAAAGCAATCCAGCAGACAAATGAAAAGTCAACAAGCTATCCATTATATTAATATATATATATATATATATATATATATATATATATATATATATATATATATATATATATATATGAAGATTTCTACAACTTTACATAATATAAAGTTTTATTTTACCTTGAGAGACACTTGTTCATCTGTGGGTTTCTTAAAAAAGTTTTTGAGGTGGAGCAAAGGTCCTTCCTCATTCTCCCAACCTCCGAACGCCCACACCACCAGACATATTGCATGAGCAGTGGGGAAGAAAACACAAGAAAATAACCCCAGGCTGGTAATTAGGTAGAACTAAAACTTCTGCTGTTTCATAAGTGGGCACTTTTAGGTACCATAGTTTTATATTAGTGACCTCATCGGTTTAAATTCTGTAAAACTCCTGCAGCCACCCTCTATAAAGAACAGATTTCCATCAGGGTACATAAAATAGCTAGATTTACATGTATACCCTTGTCCTGTTCCACAGTGCACCTTCACGAACAAGAAAATAAAAAACTCACTAGTCACCGTTAAGTTTTATATTGCCTATTTCAACAGTGTCCTGTGGCACCAATAGATGGTTATTAAAATGTGCAAATTGTAAATCTTTCTACTTTGAGGACCTAGATTTCTATTTAACCAATATCCTGCTTCTGAGACATTTTCCCCGTTTGTACTTCCTGCAGTCCTTTGAACTCAACCTAATGGTTCTCTGCATAACTGTCTGTAATTCTTATCTTGGAACTGCTAATGTGCATTTTAAAATCACTGTCAGCTCTTGTGTTGGGATCGTGGCTCATTGTTCCATGTGGAGCTCTCTTTGGTAGCAGGCATACAAAACGGAGACAAAAATCATTGATACTTTCATCTCAATAACTGTAGCACAACTAAATGCCTTCACGCATTGTAACCAATCTCATACACATGTGAAATGAAGACATGTTCTATTGAGGGTTAGAATAATGTTCAGTCCTGTTAGATTTCAAATTAATCAAAACGATGCTTGCAATAAAAATGACCTCATAAGAGCCTGTAATTTATTATGATGCTCTTCTTCACAGTGATTGATGGTCCGAGTCAGCTGATGGTCCGAGATGTCTCAGACACGGTGGCCTTTGTTGAGTGGACTCCTCCGAAGGCAAAGGTTGATCAGATTGTGTTGCGGTGCAGGCTGATTAATGGCGAGGGCCCCAGGACCACCTTCAGGCTGCAGCCCACCTTGAGTCAGTACTCTCTGCAGGTCCTGCGGCCAGGCTCTCGCTACGAGGTGTCAGTGAGTGGCGTCCGGAAGGGGAACGAGAGCGATGCCATTTCAGCTGAATTTAATACTGGTAAGGAGGGAGATCTCTACATTTTATTTGGAACGGTGTCCCACTGAATTGAAGAAGTAACGCCAGAAAAGAGACCTCAGGAACAAAGTCAGCTGAAGAATACTTACATGTTTCTAGCTGTTAGTCCACTGCTGAGGTGATGTCTGTAAATTGCACCTTCATTTATGTTTCTTCACAGAAATTGACGCCCCAAAGAATTTGCGTGTTGTCTCCAAGACTTCCAGGGTTCTGGACCTGGAGTGGGACAACAGCGAGGCGGAGGTGGAGAGCTACAAGGTGGTGTACAGCACACTGGCAGGAGACCAGTACCATGAGGTCATTGTGCCAAGGAATGATGGATTGACAACCAAGGCAACCCTAACAGGTGGGCATAGCATGGGATCTACGGTCTTTGTCAACTCAGCAAAGTCTCTGCTGGTGGTGGTGACTGTTCTTCTTCATTTAGTTGAAATGACACCAGTGTTATAGATTTTGACTTGATTAGTGCATGAGCACCTCCCAAAGCATTGCTAGGTGCTTGATTCAGACCAGTTAGAATATAGTTGTTAAAATCAGGTATACAGTGTTAAAATCGAGAATAAAACTGAGAAGAGGTGATTTAAATCATTTGACGTGAATATAGTGCTTTTCATTTTAATGCAATAGGATCTTCATTTCTTCATACTGCATGGTGCTTCCTCCATTTGTAAGAAGCATTTTTGGTATTTCAGCAGTTATATTTGCAATGTTGAAATTTGCAGTGTCTGGTTTTCCTTTATGCAGTTTCGAAAGAAAAAAAAAGATTAATGAAGACCATTCTCTCCTTCTTTTCCATGTAAAGCTTGCTTTCAAAGCTACTGTATTGGAATGTATCCAGGTTTTGAAATGCCCTGTCAACAGAACTGCAGAAATCAATGCCTGCTTTCTCTGTTTCTGTTAACTGATGTGGTCAGATTGATTTTAGTTTTAAATAATAATTGAAAAAATATATACTTTGCTCAACTCTTAACAAAATGCTTCGGACTTGTTGTGTTGCAAGCTTTCATTATTGCGGCGTATTTAACAAATCTTTACCGAAACGTTTCTTGGAATGCAAGCATTTCTTTTACCTTTCATATTACTACTTCAAAGGCTGTAGAAGTCTACTATGTGTGAATTTTTCTCACACCAGCTGAAAAACAAATGTTTGAGTTTGTATCACGATTGACTGATTTTATTGATTATTTCCCTCTCAGATGCCACCTTCACATAGAGTTATGTCTCTTTATTGTGTATGATCTACAGAATGAATACACATTACTTTGCAAATCACATTTGTTTTGAGCAGTGAGGACAAGCATTCATCAGCAGTAGACTAGATGGTTTCATTAGTATTTAATGTTAATTTCTTCTCCAGATTTGGTGCCAGGAACCGAGTATGGCATTGGAATATCAGCCACTCTGGGGGGCAATCAAAGTGATCCAGCAACAATGAATGCCAGAACAGGTTGGATATCTCTTTTATGATCTTTGTGATGCCAGGACTAATTATTTTTCCCCATGTACACAAGGTTCTAGGTCTGTGATGCAGTCTTAAGAAAAATCATTATGACAACAAGCTGGGGCAATACAAGATGTAATACATTTCAATATAAAGTAAAGGCTTTCAATAATTATTGTCTGCAACGTTCTACTTTTTAACTACTTTTTTGATCCTTCTACAAGGACTCGACAGTCCTATGGACTTGGCAGTGACAGCCTCCACAGACAACACCATCTCGCTGCTCTGGGGGAAAGTCCACGGGCCCATCGAAAACTACAGAGTGATGTATACCTCGTCTACAGGCGTGACATCGGAGGTGACTGTCCCCAAAGACAAGTCAGTGGTCACCCTGACTGACCTAGAGCCCGGGACAGAATACTCCATAACACTGACAGCACAGCGGGGCCGCCAGCAGAGCGCAGCCGCAACTATCGATGCTTTCACAGGTACGAGGAACACTCTTTCCCTGTGGGAGCTCACAGGACTCCTAAAGCCAACAGCATTATCTATTGTAATTTGTTTCGGTTAAGCCTCCTATAAACTACTGAAAGCATAATCTTTCAGCTGGATCTTTAAAGAATTGATCTGAATTTTAACTATTACATTATTCTGTGTGTCAAAGACCTGATAAAAGATAACTGAAACAACAGATTGCACATGCTGAATTGTGATACACACAGCTCCCTGCAGGTTACAGTGATGCAAAGCATACTGATGCTTAAACCCACAATTTTATTTGTACTCTGACTGACAGCAATTGCTTTTGGAAGTTTCAGAGCCTTCTCTGTATAGTCCTTCTTTGAGTTGTAAACATACTTTTATGGTAATGATACTCCCAAACGATGTGTTCTCACATAATTAGCTTTTTTTAGGTTAGAAATATATTCAGCATCTGTCACACATTAAAATGAAAAGAAGGTTCTTGATGAGCTCTTCTTTTCGGGGAGGAGTAAGCCATAAAACTGTTAACCTCATCATATACTTTCATTCTGTGTTCTCTTTCACCTGCTCTCAGAAAACCACATTGTTTTATTTCAGTTTTCTTTATTATATTATGTATTATGCAGTAAGTCTGTGTGATATCTTCTGTAATATATATCTAGACATGTTTTCTATACTGTATTACTTGAGCATTGTATGCAAATATCTCAGCTTTAATTTGCATGAATACAAAGTACCTTGATCCACGAATTTCTAGCAAACAGGGATTGCTTTCTACTCCTGAAACATCACAGAATCCCCCTGAAATTGTCATCCTTGCGTGTGGCCTTGGTTTCCATCATCATCCTATCACCATTCGTACTGAAACATTACTCTTTCTCACTAATTCTGGTGCAAGCTGCATTTCATTTCCTGCTCTTCTGCTTCTTGGTGTCGCTGCTCTTCTACATCAAGCCTTTTCCTTCTGCTGATGGACACCCTTTTGCATCTCACTCACTTTTGGCTCTCAGCACATTGCTTACGTCACAGAATTCACCCCCCATGCGCCCAATGCATTCAAAGCTTGGTGTCTGCCCATTTGCTCATCACCTCCATTGCTTTCTGCGACACATTGCGGTGAAATGGCTTGCGAATGGAATGCTGTATCTCCTGAAGTGGTTATCTCTGGGATTATCTGTGCGCGCTGTTCCCAGAGCACTGTCCTTGACCAAACACTTTGGGTTCCAGGCTTCCGACCGGTTACACAGCTCTACTTCTCCGACATCACTTCCTCTACAGTGACAGTGGCCTGGAGTGCCCCCGCCCCACCTGCCGACATGTTTATCTTAAACTACAACCCGCAGGACCACGGCGAGACCCTAGAGGTCACACTGGAAGGCTCTAAGACCCAAGCAACCCTCACCGGCCTACAGCCTTCCACAGAGTATATTGTCACATTGGTGACCGTACAGGGGACTATACCCTTTGAACCAGTAGTGGGGTCGGTTATCACAGGTACACCTTCAATCACAATAGTATATGCAGGATGATTTGGTACGTCTGTGTATTGTACAGTATAAGTAAACATATCTCTTCATTTAGTGCCACAAGAACCAAAGTTATCACATAAAGACTGTTTCATAAAACACAATTGTCCCTAATCCCTCTCTTCATTCAGAAGATGAAGATTAGGTTTTCCTAGGTTGGTTCTAATTGGGGTCTGCAGATGCAGTGATCAGATGAGAGAACACTACATTTTGCAGACTTTTCTTGGCACATTGTTAATTAAGAATTTCATACACAGCTGCATTGCAGTTTTTTTGTCGTCGTCCCCCCACCCCCCCATTTGATGTTTTCATTCTAATGAATACTTTTGTATGTAATCTTCTCTTAATTATTGCTGCTGGAATATAGAAGTGATTAAAATATTTAACCAAGGCAAGCTGTTGTTTGCAGCTGCCACACTAAGAATAACACATATTATCTTAAAGCTTATTCAGATTCCTGCAATACAGAGATCTTTCTTTTGTACAAAACCACCTGCATAGTACTAGTTGTCTAAAGCCTGCCAACAGAGAGACCTATGTCACCATTTTAGAAAGCTGCCAATCACCCAGAAGCATGAGGATTGGGTGTTCTGCATGCAGTGATGCCATACATGTTGTGTATATGTGTGTCTTATTCTTATACCTTTGAAACAAAAGTACGAAATGCCATGATTATTTATGATTTCTCATTATTATATTTGCATTTCAAATCACATTGTCAATAAGGCTGTGATGCACATTTACGCTGAATAATGAAATGAACGTTTCAATTAGTATTGGTCACATTTTAAAGAGATAAAGGTCTACACCAGGAAAGATTATAAAAAAATGTGTTTGTATGATTTATTACCACAGGGAGAACTTTTATGTATTATATTCAAATATGGCACATAAATACTATTTTGTAACAATTCATTGCTGCTATATGTTGTTGCAGTCTATCATCATATTTAACTTTTAAGGAATACTTCAATATTCCGACAAAACTCAGTGCAATCCCTGTGATTGACAGTTACATTGAATAGAAATATTGGAAATATGCATACATGAATAATTACAACTGAATTGCACTGGGATGCTATATTCCATCAGAATTTAAATGAAGCTCAAGACATTACTTTAAATTGTTAGCCTACTTCATAAATTACAGCTGCCATAATGACATTACACAATGGCAGCTGCTTTTTCTTTGTTTATTTTTTTCATTCTCTTTTCCCTAACCTCTGATTCAGATTATCTGGAAATATGACAGATAAACTCAATCTCAAGTGTTGTCTTTAAATTATTATTCTCTGTTCCTCAAATTATTTCATAATTCTTTTGTTTTCTCCCAGATTAAACCATTAACATTTACATAGTTTTTTTTTTTCCTTTATAACCTTCCCTGTCAAGTTGCTTCATTCAATCCTCAGGGAGAGAAGAATAAAAAGCCAGGTTCTGGTCCTAAATATTCCCCAGTGGTCAGAAACACTCAATAACAATGCAAATAGCCAGCTCTTTTTCTCATTGTTTGCTTTAACCCATCGAAATACTAAGCACTCACTTTTAATATGCCTCCACTAATTTAATCATGCCGTTTTTGTACTGGTTCTGAATCATTTGGGAATAAAATGTTTTCGATGTAGATTCTAATCAGGCAAAATTATGGGTTTTCTCTAGCAGCATTTAAAAACTGACAAAAAGGAGGAATCTTTACATACCAATTGTATATTTGTATGCTCCAGTACAAAAGCCATTTATTTGAACTGAATGCATGTGATAATGTTGGTCGATGTGAATTATTCTCTTTTGAAAGCAAGCTCTTCTGTTCCAGTCTGAAAGTAAAAGAACTGCGCTCAAATATTGTTTGTAATTCATATGCATCAGACATAGAGTACTGTGCAATGGTTTTAGGCAGGTGTGAAAAAACGCTGTAAATAAGAATGCTTTCAAAAATAGACATGTTAATAGATTGTATTTATCATTTAACTAAATGCAAAGTGAGTGAACAGAAGAAAAATCTACATCAAATCTATATTTGATGTGACCACCCTTTGCCTTCAAAACAGCATCAATTCTTCCAGGTACACTTGCACACAGTCAGGGATTTTGTAGGCATATAGTCAGGTGTATGATTAAACAATTATACCAAACAGGTGCTAATGATCATCAATTCAATATGTAGGTTGAAACACCATCATTAACTGAAACAGAAACAGCTGTGCAGGAGGAATAAAACTGGGTGAGGAACAGCCAAACTCAGCTAACAAGGTGAGGTTGCTGAAGACAGTTTACTGTCAAAAGTCAAACACCATGGCAAGACTGAGCACAGCAACAAGACACAAGGTAGTTCTACTGCATCAGCAAGGTCTCTCCCAGGCAGTCAGGGGTTTCCAGATGTGCTGCCCAAGCTCTTTTGAAGAAGCACAGAGAAATGGGCAATGTTGAGGATCGTAGACGCAGTGATCGGCCAAGGAAACATACTGCAGCAGATGAAAGACACATCATGCTTACTTCCCTTCACAATCGGAAGATGTCCAGCAGTGCCATCAGCTCAGAATTGGCAGAAAACAGTGGGACCCTGGTACACCCATCTACTGTCCGGAGAAGTCTGGTCAGAAGTGGCCTTCATCGAAGACTTGCAACTTGGCAGCAGGTGCTCTGGACTGATGAGTCAAAAATTGACATATTTGGCTGTAGCAGAAAGCAGTTTGTTCGCCGAGGGGCTGGAGAGCGGTACACGAATGAGTGTCTGCAGGCAACAGTGAAGCATGGTGGAGGTTCCTTGCAAGTTCGGGGCTGCATTTGTGCAAATGGAGTTGGGGATTTGTTCAGAATTAATGGTCTCCTCAATGCTGAGAAGTACAGGCAGATACTTATCCATCATGCAATACCATCAGGGAGGCATCTGATTGGCCCCAAATTTATTCTGCAGCATGACAACGACCCCAAACATACAGCGACAGTCATTAAGAATGATCTTCAGTATAAAGAAGAACAAAGAGTCCTGGAAGTGACGGTATGGCCCCCACAGAGCCCTGATCTCAACATCATCGAGTCTGTCTGGGATTACATGAAGATAGAGAAGCAACTGAGGCACCTAAATCCACAGAAGAACTGTGGTTCGTTCTCCAAGATGTTTGGGCCAACCTACCTGCCGAGTTCCTTCAAAAACTATGTGCAAGTGAACCTAGAAGAATTGATGCTGTTTTGAAGGCAAAGGGTGGTCACTCCAAATACTGATTTGATGTAGATTTTTCTTCTGTTCACTCACTTTGCATTTAGTTAATTGATAAATATAATCTAACATGTCTATTTTTGAAAGCATTCTTACTTTTTTTCACACCTGCCTAAAACGTTTGCACATTACTGTAAATACAACCAGTCTGGGTCTTTTTGGAGAGCTGTTGGTTTATACATTTCAATCACTTGGAAGAAACATTTTCTTCTAATAAATTAAAGCTGAAAATATGATTACAAACAAGATACAAACACTGCAGGGTTTTCCTGTCTTAATGTTGTCTTCTAACTGGCCATTAAAGCTAATTTGTAAGCTTAAAGCAATATAATGGATACCAGCTCGAAGAACATTTTCTGGACTTTCAAATTATGTCATCAAAGGGAATGGTGTCCTCATTACTGTCATCCATTGTTGTCCAGGTATGGATCCTCCCAGAGAGATTGCTGTGTCTTACGTCACTGAGGACTCGGTCACAATTTCTTGGATCCCCCCGATTGCAATATTTGACTACTACAAGATGTCCTACCAGTCATCTCGAGGTGCTTTGTTATTACACAAATCATATTTTATTCTACCTTTCATAGAGTATTACATAAAACAAAAAGACATGAAAGAAAATCTCTTTCTTGCCTCCCACTTAAGATTATTTTTCCGATTTTATGTTAATTAAATAAAAAATGAAGAAAGACTTCTGTAAGAAAAAAAAAAAGTGGGATTATGATGATAATGTGACTAAACGCAATCTGCAAATGTAATGCTTTAATACATATACAGGTAACACTTATTAAGCAGTGATTAATAGTTAATCGTTCATAAACCAGTTAGAAACCATTAATCAATTTATAAATTATCAATAAACCATTGTAAGATATTAAACTGTTTTGGGAGCTTTGTAAACACTATTTTGATTCAAAACTGTATTAATGATAAATTATATCTTATACATGTTTATTGATAATTTATACATTTAATTAATAATGGTTCCTAAGTGTTTTATAAACTATTTACCAAATCATTTATTAATGAGACTGTAATAAGAAGTGTTACCCATATATGTAGAAAGATTTATATATTTTATTAAAGTGATTTACTTAGTATTAGCTTGTGTAAATTTTTGAAACCGTGTTACATTTTAAAGTCTCACTATTGTTTTTGTTGTTAAACATGACAGGGAGAGTGGACAGTCAGGTGATTGACAATGATGTGACCAATTACACCCTGCACAACCTGCACCCAGCCACAGAGTATGAGATCAGCCTGAATGCGATGCGAGGGAGCCAGGAGAGTGAGGTCATGAGCGTCAGCGTGCACACAGGTCTGTCGTCCGCACCGCAGAACCGACTGGGCATTGCTGTGCTGGAGACTCATGCAGATTTATAGAGGTCCGCAGCACTGCAGCATTCTAGAACAGGAGGCTTGAAAGAGACCGTGCATTACTTCTTGGGAGTGAATTATCATTTTCTGGGGGCATTGAACAACATGTTATTCAGTTCAGACCAGTGCAGCAGGTAGGACAGTGACTCCTAGTGCTGCTAACTGTAGTAACATGGAGGTGTTTTCATATAGAAGGTTTAACATATTACAGGGATAACCATTAAGTCACCTTTGTTACATGCCTTCATTCTAGAGTTTAGTGACCTACCCTGCTGTTACACACTTACTCTTCAGGTATTTCTGTAGGGTGGCGAGGTGGCTATGATGCATAGTCCACATATCACATTTTTGTTGAACATAAACTATGTGATGGAGTCATGTTTTCCAGGGTTAATGATTAATAGTTTGAAGCTGAAGAAATAGCACTCCTATTCATGTAGCGTACAATATTATAGTTTATTTGGCCTTTTTAACACATTTGCCCACGTTTGTTCCTTGTTCTCTTTGACCTCTACTGTGCCCTGTTTGCAGCTTTCATGTAGTATTGAACTACAAATTAATGAGTACCACATCAAAAGGGAAAAGGTATTGAAAAAGCACTTATTTTGTAAATATTGACTAGAAATAAAGGCAACTTAATCTCTTTGTTGTTCACATAGTGGGCAGATGGCTTACTGCCATATTACTTGGGCTCAGGAATATTAAATATGATTCTCTGAGTAATTAAACCTTCACCAGAGAATACACAGTTTCCCCAACAATTTTGTTAGAAGGTTCTACATCTGAGCCAGATAATTCTTCTATTGATTTGGATGTTATTTTATACAGTAGAGTGCTCCCATTGAAATTATAGCATTTCAGTGCTGATTTGCCTCTGGGGTGACTTAGTAAGGAGTTTTAAACATCCCAGACAACATTATGTTTTCAACCCATCCACCCCCAAATAAATCACACGAAATGTGGGGGATGTTAAAGTCTGGGTTTATTTTGTAAGGAATAAAAACCCAAGTATCCCTGGTTTTTATGTTCAGTTGGATGAGTCAAGACACTACCAAGAGAAACTGTAGTATAAGTGACTTAAAGTCATAAGGAGTAGTGGGATACACACAGCACGAAAGCACCTAAGCCTGCCAAATTAGAGGATGAATGGGGTAAAAATGTAAAGTGTCATATGGGATGTGATCATTGCAGGAATCCATCTGCTTGGTCCCTCGACTAACCACCGATGATTGCAGCCTGGATAATTAACTATCACACCATCGTTCTCTTGATTGTGAAGTGCAGCACAGGGAACAATGAAGCTTTGGGTATCTTACAGTGATTGTGTAGTGTCTCTATGAAACAGGCCTACTATATACAATACTCAGCAAGATATTAAATAGTAAATAAAAAGCCTTGTCCCACAGCTACTGTTTCAATAACCTTGTGATATTCTAGCTGTTAGATACAGTAAAGAAAAAACAGTTGACTAAGAAAATTAAAAGCAATATTAATTTCAAACTGTACAGTTAATTAACGACTTACCGGCGGCTTATTGGCATCCATACTGTAATTACATTATCAGTGTCTTTTATGTGATAGTTTTAATAAAATACCATGTCATGAAATGTGGCTGTTTAATTGGCAGTAATAAATACTAAGCTCCTCAGCCAATAGAAAGTGACACGGAGGCTAGTAATTAACATAATCTGAGGAATCAGCGGGTGCCTGACAGAACGTGTCACATGGTCAGAGCACTTAAGTAGCTTAGCAATAGAAGATTTAGAGGGAGATTACAATGAGCAAAATACCTACACTGATACAATTGTAAAACTTAAATTCAATGTATAAAAGACTAAGTGTATTGATCTCAATCTCTGTAAATACACACACACACATTATATATTAATTATGCATTCAGCATCTTTTGTTTTGTTGAAATCCTAAAACCAAGAAACTAGGAGCTAGGAGCCCTGCTGTTAGAGTAATGAAGTGTTGAGGCTCGTTCCAAAGTTGGCAATGCAGTAAATGCATCCACATCATCCTTAGTTTCGAAGAACACACTGAGCTGAAAGCATGATGCTTATGCTAATGGTGAATCTAGAAATTGATTTTATCGGAAGGTTGATTTCACCTTTACTAGACCAAAACCGGTGAACCTGATGTGTGTAAGTGTTTTCCTTAGCCTCGTCAGTTTAAGGGCCATTATGCTATGCCCAAGCTTCGGCAGAGTTAGAGTTCAAAGCAGAATTAGACTGCAGACAAATGCCAATAACCATTACAGCAAATTAATCCTGATGCTTTCTTTTTAAATTACCGAAAATACAGTGAAAAGATCATTTCTATTCATGTTTAGTATAATAGTAAGTATACTACACCACCACCCTGATATAACATTATCCGATATTATGCGAATTCGTATATAACGCGGTAAAGCAAAAATGGTTTTGAAAGTCGAAAACACAAAGCAGAGCAGAGCATATTTAAAGCATTTTTAAACTTTCACTCCGATCTCCATTGCATTAAAAATAGCCTTGGTTGCAAGTGTTAATTAAAGTTATAATGTTGACCGTTAAAATCCGTTAATTTCTTAACCTTTTTTAACTTTATTTGAACCTTTTCTATAAGTAAAAACCTCCAAAATGTTTTCAATGTATTTAATAGTTAACAGTTCATATTACTTAACATTCTATGTTTCATGTAGTTTTCTAATTGGCATTTTGTAGGAATGTGTAATTAAAAGCATTTTCAGATATTTTATGTGAATTTAGCATTTTCCTAAGCAATACACACAGATTGATGTTGATGAAACCAAGCCCACATGGTTCCATTTAGCAGTGTTTAGTACCTGTGTTGTTAATACACTATCTTAAGTAAATAAGTAAGAGCGGATTTATTTCCTGCATACACCATGTTAGTTATAACAAAAATGTTTTGCTGACTATTAATAACGGAAATGCTCGAGGCCAAAGCAAGTTCGATGTAAACCGGTTTCACCTATAACACGGGAAAGAAATGTGTCCCCCGCAGACTATTATATCAGGGTAGAGGTGTACAATAAAAAGGACTGGCATTATTAGACTCTTTTGTTGCAAAATGTAGGACAGACACTGAAAGTATTTTTTAATATATTTTATGCTCATCATTGTCAACACAATCTGTTTTACACAGCGGGGCCCACGTTGCCCGTAATATAAGACCTAAAGACTTCTGTGACAGTGTTAGCTATTGTTACATTCTGTGAGTTAAATGCTAATTTAATGTATTAGTTTTGGTTCAATGGGAGGAATTAGGATCAGGTGTGCCCCTGTTAATGTTGCCCACAGGCCATCCTTCCCACAGCTGAGCTCGATGGGGAACTGCATATTAAGCCACAGTGGCAGTTGGAGAGATAGACTACTGCATTCACTTGTCATCTTGAATTGATTGTGTAGCAGCAGACCTATATTTTCTTTGTCTGATTTAAAATGCATATTACAGAATTTGCTTGCGTTCGACGTATCACAATTTTAATATATGGTCAAATTACTTTCACTGTACAATTTCACCTTTTGGGATTAAATGGGAATTACTCTAAAATGAAATATGTCTCACTGTGGCTCAGCTTACTACAGTGAGGTTTAGCAATACATAAATTTGAAAAACGTGGTACAATAAACAACAAAATATAAACAAATGAAATGAAAATAATTTGTGTAAGTTTAAATGCTTTCCCTGTAGACTACAGCCTTGGAGTTGAAACATTATGAAGCTATGTAAAAGTAAAATTTCAGTTGTATCTTAATTATGTATATAATCGATGTCATATATCAATTGCATTGCATGCTGTGGAGGTGGTATTGAATTCAACCAACCCTTAACAGCCAGTGTCATAAATAATGTCTTCAGGGGTAATAAACATTTTATGTAATCTAACAAATTTTGTGAGCATAAAATATCATCTATCCTTTTGTCATATATATTTGCTCGAGAAATTATGAATAATTATTTTTATATGTTTTATAGAGTACACCATCACAAGCCCTGTGATCATATATGGGAAAGTGTATATCATTTGCATATATTTAAACATATTAATGTCTGAAAATTTAAATTAATTGTCAATGCATGGCAAACATTCACATGCATATTTCACTAATGGTCATTTGTGTAATATTTATGACTCAGCCATGGATAGTCCTCTGGACCTGGCGGCCTTGAATGTGACTCCTACAGGAGCTCTGCTCAGGTGGAACCCTCCTCTCTCCAGTGTGGACAACTATGTACTCATCCTCACACACAACCAAGGTATGACACTGCCACAGTTTGGCAGGAAAATGCATGTGTTCCCTGAAGGCATCCACCTGTTGCTTAGCCAACCCAGAGGAGATGCAATTTCATTACAGAACTGTAAATCTGCCTAAAAATGTGTAAGATTAAATATTACAACAGATCATAAAAGTGTGTATCAGCCACTGAACAATGTCTTAAATCTAACGTTATTCTCTTTGTTGATTTATGGTGTTGCTCAAAAGTTAAATTCAGTGTTTATGATACTGAGGGTCCATGACAATTCATTTCCAATTTTTGATAGATCATTTCCAGTCATCTGTTCATCTTTCTTCTTCTTTTAGTAGCTGCTGACACTATCCTGATAGAAGGTGCCAAGCAAGAGTACAAGCTCACCAGACTCATCCCCAGCACAAGTTATTCTGCAGCCTTATATGCCACCAAGGGATCCCTGACTAGTGGAACAGTCACTGCCAACTTCGCTACATGTATGTATCTCTTTTTGTTTTCCAGGACACCACAGAAAAAGATTCCCATTGTTTTAAATAGGTGTAGAGCCCAATTTATTTTTAGAATCTCTTCATGAAAAGTTGCAGTCAGCAAAACAAAAACTCCCTTTGGGAACATAACAGATACCTCCCCAAAGCTGAACTGGAAATGAGGCTGATTCACAAATGGTCCTTGTGCGTTTTCTACAACAGCACATAAAAAAATAACAACCTAGCACTTTTCCACTGCAGTGTTTGAAATGCTGTGACAGTAAAACAAAACAAAAAATAAAGATCACTATTCTACCTTGGATGGTACTAGGATCAGAGATACAGCACATATGTGAGGTCTGTTATCATTGCAGGCCTTGTGATTAAAACATTTGAAAATTGTGAATTGTATTGAGAAATAAATTAATGTGTACATAATAATCTGTCATGGGCCATTTGATCTGCCCGTTCTCTGCCGTTTTTTTTTTTTTTTTTTGAATGAGCTAAACATAGAAAATGCTGAGCCGTGTTTGTTTATAATCTGACAACAATTGTGACTTAATTTCAGAGCGGTTATGCTCTAATAACAGAGCACTTTTGGGTGCCGTTATGCTCTGGTAAAGCATGACAATAATGTTTGTTTGAAGTGCTCTAAACACATAGTAATAAACTTCTGCAAGCAATTCAATCAAAGTATTGACTGCTACTGTCAAGAGGCTTGACTGAGTGACAGATACAATTTTTTGGGGGGGGCTTGTACATATTAGAAGTGTCAAATCTGTTACAAATGGAATTAACTTTACTTCAGTTCTTCAAGTACAAGTTTGGAAATGTTGCAGTGCTATGATCTATTTTACTGTGAAACCGCACGGTGAAAAATGAAGTTTCTCATGAGCTACATCCTCAGAGATTGTGACAGAGCATGTGTTGTAAGGAGTCCTATTTCGAAACTATATAGAGTCAGGAAAGGAGAACAGCAAGTTAGGTCAGCCATTAAAATTGAGAATAATATAATTCCACTGTTATTTTCTGATTAATTTTTTGACTCACTTAAATATGTTTCTAAATAAAAAAATAAAAAACACAGAAAACAGTTGCTAACTACTAATGAGCCAAACAGAAAGGCCTTTGTGACTCAATTCAGAGGTTCAATTAAACACAGAATGAAGTGGGTGATGTGATGGATGCGAAAGAGGTAGAAATAACATCAAACTTAATGGAATGCAGAGAAATGCATAAAAGGCACCAGAAACTCTTTGACAACATGCAAATAAAGAACTTGCTATCGTAATTAATTGCAAAAAGGGAAAAACTAGTTTAATGTGTTTGTGGTATAGACATCCTTTTAAGAAGAATGATGCTTTGTTTGACACTGTCAGATACATGCAGAGGGATCTTAAGAGATTTCCACATGTTATTTCATTAAAACTACAGGAGGCCCATGAAGCAGAAATGCAATTATAAAAATATTATCTTGTGAAAATAATCATTGAGATGTCTACAAAGAAAATAAACAAACAGTTCAATTGTATTACCTTAAAAAAAAATCTTTACAGGAAAACCCTGCCATTGTTTACTTTTTTTTTATTATGTATGTCCTCTGCATGTTACTGAGATGTCAATAAGTCATCGGTAGCTCTGAGTGACTGCTGAAAATGTGCCACAGAAATGGATTGGTCCTGTCACAATGGATCACAGTACAGCCAAGTGACAGATGCTATGCAGAATGTGATGCCTGACACTTTGCGCCCCCCCACCTCCACAGCCATGGACGCACCTCAGAACCTGACAGCCAGCGAGGTCACCCACCGGAGCGCGCTCATTTCCTGGCAGCCACCTATTGCTGACATTGAAAATTACCTGCTCACCTACAAATCCAGGGATGGCAACCGAAAGGCAAGTCTTCCAAGTAGCTCTTTTGCAATGCTGCCACCCCGCAGTACTGACAACCTCCAGCGTTTAGACGAAAGGGGGGGCGGGGGGAAATCAATAAATGATTTAGAACTCGTGTGCTCATTAAGTCCACTTCAATAGTCCATTTTAATTAGACCAACATTTGTATTAGTATGTTTTTTTTTTTGTTGTTTTTTTTTAACTAAAGTGATATACACAATTAATGCAATGTGATAGAATTGAATCCACTTCCCTTGGTAGTTCCTATTTTTTTCATCTGCCAAAAACTGTTGAAAATCTAGAATGTGCATATCAATATTTCATTTTTTTTTTATTGGTGGCTGTTACTTCATAATTATCATACTTTTACTTTGCTTTGCTGGTCTAAGAGTCATGCTTTCTGTAATGCCTTTCACATTCTGTTGAGCCAGAAGGGGGCAGTAGTTTACCAGGATAATGTAAAATAATAAGGAGATGTAATATTGTTGTCGTTTGATTGTTGTTGTTTAGATTTCTAGTTGTGTGCCTGGTGAAATGATCAGTCGCATAAAATACACTAATAATCCAAATTCGGACAGTTTTATCTCCTTCATAAAGAGAAGAATTGTGCAGTGCCAAGATGAACAAACGGGATACGTTTATTACACATTCATTTAAAAATGCCGCATTATTTAAATAACTTATGGCTTAAATATGTGGCTCATTTTTCTCAATCCTTTTTTAGAAACATTAAATATTTGATCAATTCTTTCATATTTTATGTAGCTCATGGTCGTGTTAGACACAGCTGTTCTCTCGGCTGTCATTAGAATCAGTCCCTTGCCTCTCACAGAGAGCACACTGAATGTTCAATTTATTAATTAATTAAAATAAATCCAAGATTGCCAAATGTGATACATCACTAGGGCATACCATGTTAAGGAGGAGAGATTTGTCAAAGAGTATATAGTCAAGTGAGCTGTTTTGCTTAAGAATGTATTCTTAAGGACTAGTCTAAAACATACTGAAAATCAGTCCCCAAAACCGAGATATGTAGTAACTTTCCTTTCAAAAAGCAAAAGTGTTAGGAAAACAAAACTTAAAAGACATTATTTTCTGGTCTAGTTTCCAATCTATCAGAATGTGTAGATTTAATACATTTTTGTAGATTTCAAAATTTGCAGCAGAGGATGTGAATCTATCACTTCTCTATTTAAAGTGTCTATGTAAAGGAGTTGCTTCTCTCAGACTGGATGAATGGTTTTTTGATAGATTTTTTGATTAATTCTAGATTTTTCATGTAAAAATGTACAAAATTGTGGGCTTTATTTTCTTTAAACGTTTCATGGTATTATTTCATATTTCTATATTTCACAAAACATCCCATCCCTCGTTTAAATTAGGAGCTGATCGTAGATGCTGAGGACACGTGGATCCGGTTAGAGGGCCTCTCTGAAACAACAGAGTACACCGTGAGGCTGCAGGCAGCGCGAGGCTCAGAAACCAGCGTCATTGTTTCAACAACCTTTTCCACAGGTAGATCCAAAGTCCTACAGGTTACAGTTACTCATTTCCTTCAAAGGAATGATTTATGTCTCATGGATACCATAGACTTTCTTACAAATGAACTTGTACATTATGAAAAAAGTGGCCCATTCTGGTCCGGACTGTCTCTAGACTATATATGCAAAGTACTGTCCACTTAAGGATTGATCTGTAAGGCGCTTCACATTAAATAATTGCAAGCCTAGACATGCAAACCTCAGACATAGCATTTTTACTTTTGTAAATTCAGACAATACTTGAATAGTAACAACTTCTCATTTTTAAGAATGGAATGTATGTCAGAAGTTCACCCAGACACAAGACTGTAAATTCCCTTCAACAAGGACATTCAATTCCTTCTTTTGCCAGGAAACCGTCTGTTTGCCACCCCTCAGAATTGCGCCCAGCACCTAATGAATGGAGAGACCCTGAGTGGGGTTTACACTATTTATGTGAACAGAGACCCCAACCAAGGAGTGCAGGTGTACTGTGACATGACCACAGACAGTGGGGGCTGGATTGTAAGTGCAAGCTGTACAGTGCAACCACAGCATGACTTCAGATATTTCACAATTGATGGCAAAAACACATTTCCACTTAGTGTTTAACTATGAAATGCCCTTAATTGTTCTCACACCAAATCCTCCAGGGCACAAGTCAAGCAAATGGAAAAATGAAAAACTAAAGTAGCAGTCCTCAACAATGAGAAAACTGCTTTAAATGCACATGTGCAAAATATTCCCCATAGGTATTGTATAGTTTGTCTATAGCGCCAAAATCCTACTTGGCCAAATAATATATTCTTTCTTTTTCTTTTTTTACATCTCTATTGATTCACAAATGCATCGCCTAAAACAAAACAAAAAACATATATTTCAGAATAGTTCTCTTCTTATCTTTACAATTACATCCTAAAGGAGATGTTTTGTACAGTTGCCTCCAAAAGTTAGTTTCATTTAATAAATTGCCACGATGCTGCTGTTTGTTTTTCAGGTTTTCCAAAGGCGTCAGAATGGCCTAACAGATTTCTCCAAGAGATGGAACGACTACAGGACTGGATTTGGCAATCTGGAGGATGAGTTCTGGCTTGGTAAGGAGGGAAAGAGTCTTCTTTGCAGTATCCGCATAAATGATTACGATTTTCCGAATCTTGAGAGTTAAACCCATGAATTAGAAAAGCTTTTTTTTTTTAATCACTAGAAAGGAAAAAGGGAGAGAAAGCAATAATATATGACCTTGGGGTATTTTCGTCTGTATCTGTCCTCCATGTGGATCACAAGGTTCAATCACATTACATGTGTAAATAAACTGACCCTTGCTATTATTGTATTGAAAGGGTGCTTTATATACTCCTCAACTACAAACATGAAACATCTTGCTGCTGTTAGTACTTCATGCTCATTTAGGGAAAACTGGGGTCTATGACACTATTTGATTTGTCTTCTATAGCAGGCGATTTACCCAGAGTTTCATGTTCATTCCACAGTCAGATGTAATATCCTGACTGCTGTCTCACATGTGCTTCATTTTGGCATACACAATGTAGAATAATACTTTAAACATATTTTATTACTTAATCAGTGAGAAAACAATCTGTTTGTACTATGAAATACTTAGCATTTCATGTCAATAATTATAATCCTAAATCATAACATTCTATGTAATGATTATGGGTAATAATTTTAGGTAACTAGGTAAGTGCTATAGACATTTCTGATTCTAGATTATGTACAGTCCATTAACTCTGCCCTCATCTTATGTATATCTTCAGAAGCAAAACAAAATCAGCTTTTTAATAAAAGAGCATTATAGGTTTTTATTCAGTTGTTTTTCTATTTTATTCAACATTACTGTTACAAAATATGTTTCAACATAACAGAATATTTATCACTTACACTTTTACTTATCACTTGCCATCCAAATGCCACTGATTAAATCAAAAAATAAACAAATATAAATAAACAAAAAACTCTGATTTGATAGCTGATTAATTAAAATTAGTCACTCAGTCTGTTTCTTTCATGCTTCAGATGTAAGATTATTATCTCAAGCAGCTTTTTCTTTTTAAACAAATTCTCCTTTACTTTTCAAAAAATGCATCAGTAAGAATAATACAAAAATTAGGGAGAAAATGATTGGAAACGTAAAAGTATGATTATGAAAGTGCATTTTATTTCAAGTGATTTTCAATAAATAAATGCAAAATCCCAAATGTCAGATTAATAACAGATGATTTTACATTGTATCATGTAAACTGAAGCTCATTTGGTGTTTTACAAACCTTATTAAAGCAATTCAAAGTTCCCATGTCTCTGAGGACTGTATTTTATTGCTGATTTTCTTGGAAGCTATCGTGTTAAAGTATTTTCAAATGGGATAATGAAGGAACACTAGTAACATGCAGACTCATACACAAATATATATGTATAGCCTATATCTATAATTAAAAAACATCTCTTGGTTTAAAGGGGACCACCCCTCACTCTCAACGCTTAATTATCAGACTCTGACAGGTTCAATACATTGATTAAGGATTGCTTAGAAATACCAAAGCCCTGGGTGAAATGCTTGTAAAGATCAATAGCAATCTCAGCTCCTCAAAATACACCCCTGGTGGAATTCCATTACATGAGGTTATTATGAAAAGACCCTTAATTATTAAAATAACCATTACCGAGTTAAGAACTATACTCATAAAAAGGCTCTTAATAGAATAAATGAATAGGGACACATGTTTACTAGATTAGAGCTAAGCACTTACACCTTATCAGGGCTGTACTGAAAAGTTAATTTCATGTAGTTCTTTGGGTGCCCTACATTTTATTAGGATTATTATAGGATTCTTAACAAAGAAACTACAGTAAAAAAGCAAAAACTGCAGCCTGTGTGTTGCAGGGCGTGTCAAACAGAGCATTAAATAATTTCCCAGAATGTGCTATTACTGTAAATCCACCTACCTGGAAGGATGTGGTTACTTGATTGTGACTAGTGATACATATTCAGGGTTTTCAAACATCCATTTCCTATCGCAACGCATCAAATCATTGCCAGGATTACAATTCCGTGACTCTCTCTCAACCCAAGTGTAAATGTGTTTGAATGCAATACGTATTATATCTATTTATCCACTCCTGGGGACTCTAATTGCTCATTTGTAAAGGAAGTGACCTCCGTGAACTGAAGGGGTCATTCACCGCGATGTGCCTTGACACTGCCGCTCTCTGTCAGCTCCCTGGCATGTCAAAGTATTATACCATATTGTTTAAATTAAATTGAAACTGCTCCTCGTGCCTAGTAACACTAATCATGATTCTTTCTGTAAAAGGGCTGGATAACATTCACAAGATTGCCTCCCAGGGCCGTTACGAGCTGCGGATCGACATGAGGGATGGGCAAGAATCTGTATATGCCAACTATGATAAATTTGCCATCGGAGATGTACGAAACCTGTACAAGCTCCGAATAGGGGAGTACAATGGCACTGCTGGTGAGTTAAGAATATTTGTTATATTTAATGCATAATGCTGTGGACATAAAACCCAAATTCTTCTGATGCCAAAACAGGACACAAAAATGAAGATAGTGTGAATTTAATAAGGAATATTTAGTAAAGAACCAAATGTGAATTAAAAACAATAGCAAGTCTGTATTTTAACACGCATCTGAAAGGATAAAATATTATTTTGCACTTTTTTTTTGCCATACAGCATATTTTGCAGCCTATCAATAATTAATTATTTCATCCCGTAGGGGACTCTCTGTCCTACCATCAGGGACGTCCCTTCTCCACCAAGGACAAAGATAATGATATTGCAGTGACAAACTGTGCCCTTTCATACAAGGGGGCTTGGTGGTACAAGAACTGTCACAGAGCAAACCTGAACGGCAAATACGGCGAGTCCAGACACAGTCAGGTGAGTGTGGCCTTGGAAACCCATCTTTCATACACTGAGAGACCTGGGCGCTTGGTCTGACTACACTTGGCACCGAGCTGCAGCTCCAGCTCACTTGTCATCCAGGACTGTGGATGTTATTGCGTTAATAGAAATTCATTTTGCGCTCTGCTTATTCTTTTTGCAGATGACCTGCATTGCAAAACTGCTCTAGGGTGACCAGCTGTCCCAGTTTCTCTTTTCACTGCAGTGCATTGAAGGGAAAGAACAGTCCGTGCCCAGGGCTATCCGCCTGACTGGCACGGCTGCTTTACTGCCTGTTCTCTAATTTACCATTAAAACACACTGATTCAACTCTAGTGCTGAAAATATACATGTAGGGTGTATTTAGCCCCTGCTCAGCTGTCCTCAATAAATAACAATAAAGTTACATATTTCTTGCAAATGAATACTGACAACAGTTTAAACATGTAAAGTGAGTATGGAAGTTGGGCACTGCTTGGCATACAGTGCAGAATGTCTAGTGAGGCGCAGCACAATCTTGATTCACTTACCTATTTTAGCCAAGAATCGAGTGGACACGGGCCCCTTTCAAAAGATGCTTCCTGGCTGCATTCTGGGCTTCATCACGAGCTCTAATTGAACCCGAGAGTTTGAGCTAAGTAACTCTGATAGGGCTGAAACGCAACCGGAAACATGGCAGGAAAGCATTCATAAAGACAACACAGGTAAAGCTAAAGCCTGCCATGAAAGCAATGTATGAGAGAATAACTGGAAAGCACCATTTGCTGCGGAAATAATGCAGTATTTTGCATTTAAATTTGACCCCAGGCGACTTGTTACTTCATCGACACAATCAAGATCATACACAGAATGTGATGTAATGCAATCTAAATTGGGTGATATATAAACTAATGTGCCAGAAATTAATGGACAATACAGATAGCGTACTTTTATTGTTCTGCCAACCGCTTCTTATTTTACTTCATTAACTTCTGTCACACACTGATTAAAACTCATAAAGATAATAATATTTATCTTTTTTGGATGGTGCTGATGTCTATGATGTTTATTTTTGTAAATTAGATTAAACTATAGATACTGGCAGATGGGCTATACTTCCCCAGGGAAGTACATTACACGATTATTAATCTTTTATTCATTAATTAACTCTGATTTTGACTTCAGATAATTTCTATAATCCTCTCTTTGATGGGGAAAATAACACTTGGTTGGGGAATACTTCTGAGTGAGGAGACGTTTAATTAAATGTCCAGATTCACCTTTTCTATATTGCACAAATAAACTGTGTTTTGTGCCCTTTGTAAAATATATCTGCTGATAATCACTGGTAAATTAGTACATTTGATTCCTGCACACAATAGTTTTTTTCACCTAGGTTTAAGTTACAGAACAAAACAATGGGCTGTGGCAGTTACGTCATCCCAGATCATTCGATATTGCTGACGTTTCCAGGGCCCGAGTTAAACTCTCCTCTTTCTGTTCCTCCAGGGGATTAACTGGTACCATTGGAAAGGCCACGAATTCTCCATTCCCTTCGTAGAGATGAAGATGCGCCCATACAACTACCGCAGCGTCACGGGGAAAAAGAGGAGGTCCACACAACGATAATCCCAGAAACCCATTAGCTATTCCTATTTTTATGTAGGAGGAAACAGAGTGCTAGAGATATGTAAATTATGAAAACAAAAAATAATTAAGTGATTTGGTCATAAGAATCTGTAGAAAAGGGGAAGTGAACCAAGGTTTTAACTCCATTTTCTTTGTATTCATATTCTCTGTTATGTGGGGGGGTGACACTGGATGGCTTGCAATGAGTATTATGCAGTACATAAGCAGCAGCTGCACTGAGCTTAGTGGAGAATGTCTTTTTAGTTCCTGCCTTTAGCAAATAATTTCAAAACAATGAATGAAAGAAAAGAAAATAGATGTTTCTATTTTTATAATTGAATGAAAAAATGTTTTCCCTTTTGAAGACCATTTAGTTTTAGCTTTTTCCAACCTGATAGGATTGTTTGGATGGCGAAAAATGTGTGCGTTTGTCCTTTTATTTTTAAGAAATTACGTCACAGAATAATATAGGCATCCAGTCTCTCTGCGATTGAGTCCATGCTGAGCCAACTGTCAACTAATATACATCAGTCAAAAAGTAAAAAGCCAGCACAGCAGCTAATTAACCAGATAACACAGTATTATTTATTGATTGATTGATTACATCATTTCTTTCATTTACAGTAGATTTCTCTGATGTTTATTTGTATAGTCCAGAATAGACACATCATTAAAAATGAAAGGGTCAGTATGGTATGGAAACCCCTTTGAACTTCTTATTGAAATAGAGTGAGTGTGGGGTAAAGAGGTGGACACTATAACAAAATTCATCTGTGCCTAATGCACTTCATTGACTTAATAATGCATCATGTACGAGACGATGATCCATTGTGGAAAGCAGGTTTTACTTTTAAATCGATTATATTGATATATATGTAAAACCATCTTGAAATAAATCAACCAGCATGTCAGAAAGAAAATCAGTAGTTATGATGGACTCTTGGGGTGTAACGTTGATATCAGGCAGCGCATTAAGTAAAGGCTTTGGGAACCTTCCCTAGAAGCTGAAGATGTCGAAGTTCACGGTCATCAACATTTATGCGGTTCTTTCACCAGTGCCAGTTCTGAGGTGGTCACTGAAAGCTGCTCTTCAGAAGATTGGATACGCCAACATCAGTTCTATACCAGATCCAGGTTGTTTTGTTCTCCCTATAACAAGATCACCTGAGGACACGTTAAGAGCAGTTTTTCTGTCAATGCTATTTAGTCAACGGAACAATAGGGATGAGTCGCACTACAGCGAGGAAAGCAGTTAGTGATTAAAATATTTTACAGTTTTTTTAATGGAAAATAAGGCTCAGACCCAAAGAGCCAGATGGTCTGCAACTTCCTCTGAGACGACAGTATCAAGAGCGTATCAAGGCCAAAACACAGGATTGCGATCTGAAGCTCGTTAAATTTGTCGGGATTCTCTGGAATAATATAATATGTAATCACAGCCTTAAGAGAAGGGAGGAGAGGAATCCTGGAAGAACTTGTTGACTCCTTTAATTGGAAATGCCACATCATTCGCAGGCCTGTGTGACCTCACGCTGTCCTGTAGTGTGTCTTTATTGGTCTTTAGGCTGGATTGTTAAATTTCACAGTAGGCATGCAGTTTTATTGGCACAGTTTGATTTCCTTGATTGCTGTTGATCATTTTCATATATACTTAAAAACTTTTTGGAAGGGGTTATTCCATCATGCTGAAGTCACCCTTTAATTTTTAGTGTTTATTCATTAATTCATTTTGCTTGTTGTTGATGATGGTGATGTTTTGTGATTATTATTATTATTATTATTATTATTATTATTATTATTATTATTATTATTATTTTCAGATTCTGTGTATTTTCTTTTCAAATATAAGCTTAGGAAATAACCTCTCATCTAACCATGAGTAGAACAACTGTTTATATAGTATTTATGAAGATAAAAAATGAGAACTTTTTCATTTTAATTTCTTCACCACATATTTTTTCTTTTTTAAAGATTATAAGATTGCCACACCGTGGGAGAGAAATACACAGCGAAATATACGTCAAACATTCTAAGATAGAAGCCTTTAATTACAGAAGCTCTCATCTCATCTCAATCATAGTATTGTAAATGGCTACTGAACCGATATAATGTGTTTGTGTTGTTGTTGTCTTATTTTTCATTATTTCTATGGTAATTCTAGCTCAAGAAAATATATTAGTTCTAAAGTGTAATTTGTTGTCTGCTGCAATCCGTTTTATTATTAGCAGCAGTTTTTTTATTATTGTTGTTGCTATTTTGTTTAATCTTATTCCAGTTTTTTGTTGATTGTCTTGAAGTACTTCATGAGTACTGTCAACATTTAATACCCATCATGCATCATATTTGACCCTGAAGTATTGACCTTAATTAGGGTGGCAGTTTAAACAACATGTTTACCAAAGATTAGCAAAATTAACTATTTTTCAAAAAAGGCAAACAATTAGTCATTTCCATGAATTAAAAAAAAAATGAATTTATTGATAATTAGCCCATAATAATTAGAAGGATCTTTTTCAATTTAAATCCATTTGAACAGAATTTGTTAGATATTCACTTGATATGTTGATAAAAGCAGAATAATATTATTTATAAGCTAATATAACTGTTAGGAGAAAATAACAGTAATGTGAACTTGATTTAACACTGGTATTCTGTGATTTCTGTACAGAATGTTGTTTTAGTTTTGTTTTAGTTTTTTATTGTTTGTCCCTGTTATTTCACCTCCAATGCAGCAGGGGGAGTAAACATGGTTTCAATGGTCCTGAAAGAAATTGGCAGTACAAGGGATGGTCAACAGGAATACCTTATTAACACTGTAGTGGCCATTAATATAATCACCCCAGTACTGTTTCCCATCATACTGAGTATATAAACTGGAATATAGGTGCTTTTGACACTTCACATCTGTGTTGATAAACTACATATTTCCATATACTCTACTTCTGTTATTAAGTTTCCATATTATCTTATTTATTTTTAGTATTATATTTGTTGCTGTATTCATGCCTTCAGAATTATGTCTTAGTGTTAAAACAGTATTGGTGTTGCTTGTATAGATATTGGTTTTGCCATTTTTATTTTATTTTATTTTTTTAATTTTGTTTGTTTTTCTTTTGGTTACTGTTATTGTTTTTACAGTGGTAAATTAGTTCAACTTTCCTTATTAGTTTTTAAAACCCCAGACAATCAAGAAATGTGAGACTTCTAAAATCATCTGAACACACTTCCATCACAGAAAAATATTGATGAAAGTCCTTTATAGAGGAATGCAATATTTCAGAATCTGTGGCATTATGTTTTTGCAATATGCTTTTAAATAGAAATTACTTGCGACAATACAACAACCCATGCGAGCTTAAACATAATTATGAAATCTATCCTCGCAAAGCATAAACACCTTATTAGACACAGCTTAGCACAGTCAGTGGATTAAGAGCAAATCATTATTTTGCCAATTAGTTCAAGCCATGACTTACTTTGTAATTTAAATTACATCAGACCGGTAAATCTCAACCTCTTGGAGGTACTGGTATATCATTTACTTCAATGGTGACTTAATAGATCTCCAGAAATAACTTGGACAAATCTTCTACCAATTACATACCAGTATACATAATTAACAACTTTTGAAGACTCTCATAGCTGTTGGACAATGCAATATATACATGAAATAATGGAAGTGACATCTGTGATTTAATGATTTCTGTAAATATGAAAGTCTAAAGCCTATGGAATGATTGTTGTCAATAAGGGGAAATGTAGTAGTTCTATAAAAGAATGTATGTATTTTGAGCCAAATTATATTCATACAAAATAGAACAATATCCCATATATATGTAATGCATAGTTTATTTCTATAACCCTATTCCCTGTAAAAAGAAAAATAAGATTAATTAAATAAATCACCATCATCATAATTAGGCAGATTCAAACTAATTATGCTTTGTTTACTGTTATCTTGAGTCAAAAGGAAAATGATCCAAGCGTATAAATGTAAATACCACTGATAAATAACATTTTTTAATTAGTTTTGTACAGTTGTTAACAATTTATTGGACAAAAGGTATCCAAGGTGGGTTGGAAGTATTTTAACTACAGTTCTTGCGAACTGAAATATACTTCTGACTGACCAAGACTGAATTAACCTCAAAACAAGAAATCAAACCAAAAATCGTACCTGGCCAAAAGAGCGAAATGTGTATTTAACCGCTGATGCAGGAAGGGGGTTGATTTTTGGTTGAGTTGGTTAATCTACACAAATGCATGAATTTTAAAAAAATAATGATTTATTGGGACTTTTGAGTCACCAAGCAGCTTATTTATGGTTATCTTGATTTTGTATTAAGAAGGCATGAAGGCTTGCAATAATTTGTATTATTATGTTCTTTTATGATTTGCCATATACTTAGATTAATAGTTACAGAAGTAAAACCCTGCAGTTTACAACATAGTATTGAACAGGCTTGTTTATCTTAGAACGTTTTCTTCATCCAGAAGCACCAAAGTGGAGTTAATGAATTGCATGTCAGCCAAAAGGTCAACACTTCACAGTCAGAGAAATATATCATGGAAATCAATGTGTAATTTGAATGCTTAATTGGTCCTTTAAACCGCAGCAGTGAGGTTGGCTATCCCACTGGCAAATAAACAGAAACATAGACCTCTAGACCCCTATTCAGCAGCAAGAATAAGCAAACAGGGCCATATGTTTTTCTGGATAAATGTTGGATGAAACAGTGGAGTTCCCCCCCCCCACTCCTGCCATGAGAATAGCAATATTTAGTGGTGACAGTGCTTTGGCTGTCATTTGTTTGCCATCACGTGGAAAGTACCACCTAACATTTTGTATAAGGAGGCAAGGTCCTCCTCGATGATGTAACACATTTATGGTTGGCCGAAGACTTAGGCGGTAAGTGTGATATACACTGTGTTGTACTGAACATTCCCAGGTACGACATCTGCCATGTGGGGGTGCCACTTAAGAAGTATCTCCTGTTTTCCATCTTGAATGCCCAATTTCCATTTGTGTCCCCGGGTGCGTGTGTCCCTACTGATCTGGAAAAGCTCCTCTGGTTTGATGTGGTCGATTTTGAAGACTTGAATCAAGTCCCCTTACCCCTTACACCCTGTAGCAAAACCTGCAAATCCTCACTTCCTAAAAGAATGCACGAATGAGCGTTATAGTTACCCAATACACCTTCTTTTAGTCTTCAGTTGACCTACTCTACTTTAATATTTATAAAATCTTACCTGGTAGACATTTGTCTATTTGTACTCTCATTTTCCTGTGCAAAGCATTATGGTCCTGTCAGGAGCACTCAAGTGTACTCAAGATGTAGGAAAACCCTGAGAAATTGGACAGAAAAGCTGTTCCCTGCAATAACGTCTAGACCACTGAGATACATGAATGACCAATCGTAGTAACACCAAAGTTTAAACTAATAAAATTAAGTAAATAAATGTTATTGCAATAAAACCAGTGCCTAAGATTGTAAAGTGCTATTGTGGTAAACTACAGCTCAAGTATTGTTCTCTCATTTATTTATTTATGTATTTATTTTCCCCTAAAGCATATGTCCCATCAAATTGGTTTCTGAAAACAAACTTTCACTTATTATGGTATTACTATTATTTTTATTATACTATCACTATACTTTATATAAATGACACAAAATGATAATCCAGTTAAGTTTGTTAACAATGGTTTAAATAGAAATAAATGTAGTATTTTGTTTTTTTTCTAATGTGTTGACTGTGATACCAAAACAGAAAATATTTTGTAAGGAGAGCACTGTTATCTAGAATAATTGTATCCCTTTTATTAATAAATATTGTTAGTTCATTCAGATTGTAATTTAGTTCTCTTTATATTTTATTGTTAATCAAACTTAATCGTCAGTTTAACTTTTTTTCACAGTCACAGCACGCCTTTGCAAGAGAAACTGATAGTTACAGGTACTGAAGCCAAAACCAAATTCATCAAAAAAATAAAATCTTGTCTGCATTTACAGTGACCTCGGATTCCTGCTTGTTAAAAGCTGCTCCCTCTGTTCCCACAATGCTTTGCACATCTTTTGATGCAGGTTGAAGGCTGCTGAAAGTGATGTCATTGTTAATGAGCGCAGAGCCATAGAGAGAAATTATGCTTTTAGGAATTCCTTATTATTATACTAAATGTGTACATTCTTCATCAGAAATTTGAATAAAAAAGGAATTACAAAAGGGTGGAAGCTTTCAAAAATTAAGCAGGACAATATTGAAATGGAGGATCTGTCTTGGACTTGAAATCATTTACTGGAAGTGTTAAGCAGCATTTATTTCAAATGTGTAGGCTGCATTTAAAATCCTACCTTCCAACATTTGTCAGTTGCAACCATTACTAATTACGAAATGAGTCAGGTTGTGTAGTTAGACCATATGCTTTTTCCAATCCTGAGGTAATTTAACTTTGCAGTCTACCCGTCCAGTTCAATGAACGCACTAACAGACACCCACTAATGAGATAGTGCTGGTGTGCCTGTCTTTGTCATATTGTGGAGCATGTTTCTGGCCTCACAAACAGCAGAGAATATGTTAGAAGCTTCTCTGTGGAAAGTTGCCATAGCATTTGTAGTTCACATTCAAATGTAAACATCCTAATTGAATATAAATACAATAACCCACATGTTATGCAGTTGTTTTGAGAACCTGGAACTTAAAAAATAAAAATAGACATATTCATATTGAACTTCAGTTATTAATGGCATGGAAAAACAGGAAATATGTAGCGACAGATATTGTTTCCAGTGTTATATCAGCACTGTAAATATGGGGATAGGGTTTCATTCCTCACTGGGCATAATTGATAGACTGGGCTGCTTAGTGTGATTAGCTATCATTGTTTATGGTACATCTTCAAACTAAATGTTGTGTGAACAGAATGCAGCCTCTGAGAAAGTGAGACATAGCAAAGATTCTAGTCATAACTATCTAGAGTTCCTGTTAATTTATCAGAGAATGCAATTGCCCAATTTCCTTTCGCTACATTTTTCCCCTTTTTCTGTGTTTCATATTGTATGTTCCTGGGATAAAAATAGAACTGGCTGTTTTCAAGCATTCAAAAATATTAAACACAAATTCAAGATGACATGCCTCACATATATAATATGTTTAATGGAACACAAAATGAGGAAACTATACTGAGACCATTATTTATGCATTTATTCTTTGCAGTGAAATGTGATATACAATATTGGAATTTGTTCCTGCTAAAGCAAATCTTATAGTAGGTGGTCTTATTTATCTCCATATCTGTATAATTAATGTCTTTTATAGAAAGATAAACCTACACATTTATAAAAGCATGTTTTACCTAAGGTAACTTAGTTCAATCGAACCCTAAGTTTTCTTCTTTATAAAAGCTTTGAGGGGTAAACTATATGTTTGAATAGACACTTAACTGAAACCCTGGCATAAATATGAAGTCATTACTTTCCATTAATTGCATTTCTCTCAGTTTTGGGTGATTCAGTTTTTGCAGTTGTTTAACCCTCTGTATGTAGACTTTGGGGAAATAAAATGAATATGCAGTTTTACTGGATAATCATTTTTTTGTAAGTATTTGATGGCGATAAAACTAGAAGAGATGGGTCGGGGAAAGCATAATTTTACTCTATGGCTCATCTGAATATAAAATCATGTAAACATTGCATGTCATGAAGGTGCTTACTATATAATACTGTAAAAGGAGGCATAGACAGTGGAAACGCTTTTTCAGAGAATGTCCTGATTCTGTTTGATAATGTTGGATATTAATGTTAAACATTGGATTAGCTGAGTTTTTAGCTTGGATTAACACATGTACTGTATAGGCCCTTTTTTATTACATTTTCTACACATTAATAAAATATTCAAATTGACCAATTATGTTCTAATATTTGTATTTTTGTATTATGCGATACCACACCATCCAAAACTCCTGCTACAAGCAAACTGGGTGACTCAAGATCTAAACTAAGTTAACTAGGTCTCTTGCATGCTTGATCTGAGCTGCATTAACAGGAAGTTACAGTGAAGGCCCAGGAGAGTTGTAATATCGAAATATAAAACCTTGGGAAAATGTTTTGGTCTGCAGGATGTGCGTTCAGCGAGTTCACCAAACCAGAATTTTCATGCAAATTACATTTGATGCAGCCAGTGAAATAGTAAAACAGATGTTATGAAAGAGTAGCATATCGGCAGCCATCTGAACTTTAACACTGAAAGCCTCCTGACAGCAATGTGGGTTTTTAAATTATAACTACCTTTGCTTTTTATGTGGTTGTAAATGAAGGAACAAGAAATATATATACATGCACACGCACTCACACACACACACACACACACACACACAAAGCTGGGGTCAACAAGTATAATTACAATGTCGACACCAATTTTCAATTTGTAGCAAATGTCACAGTAATGTCAGTTTCATCCTTTTGTTGTCGTTGTTGTTGTTTGTTCGTCGTAAAGCAGTGTTTACTTGTCTCCGCAGTTACTGCTCATATCATTATAAACTGTGTATGTATTGTAATAACCGTCTGCTAGGCTTAAAGACACAAGTCCAGCACACGATCACTTGCAAACAGCAGTGAGGTTGCCCACACGCCCACCTGACGTACACAACAAACATGAGCAAAATTGTCGCTCCACTGCCCTAACTACATGTGACTACCATGCAGGTCCAACCCCCGCTGCTGGCAGTCACCTATCGCCAAACGTTCTCCCCACATGATACACATCATAACCCCAAAAAATAGTAAGACTAGGAGCATGATTTAATTTAGCAAGAGCTGTCCCACAATTATAATGTAATGTGACCCAGCTTACCCATTGCATACAGCGTATTCTTCTCCCAATATGTAATGGGCATTAGTCCCCAATCAGGTACAGCTCATCCTACAGCACTGTACAGAGTGGTAGATCAGAGGTGTACCCCCTGATAAGATACAGTGAATGGGTATTTGGTTTTCTAATTATTTTACATATTTAGTTTCTTGTACGTGGCTCGAATTCTTGAGAAAAAACAGTGGCATCGGACATTATTTTACTGGTTATTTTCTCCAGATCGGCAGTGTTCATCTGTTTATCAACAACAATAATATAACTGTAATCTGAATATGTACCTATGGGGATGTTTTTATTTAATTTGAAAGACCCCATTGTAGTTTGTTCATTAAATCCTTCAAAGCAGCTTCGGGGGTTACAGGAAAGCTCCTCTGCACTCTTTTTAAAAATGCTCCTAATGCAATGCACATGCACTTAAAAGTGCTGTGTGAAAGCAACATAAGTGCCCCAAATGAAGTTGCAATCTATTATTGAAGATATGTATAGAGATCGCATACACACATTCATTTTCAAAGAGCTCTGTCTTCTTGCTTGGATGAATGCAATTTAATTATTTCTGCTTTTTGTCAAGTGAATGGCAGGGTTTTCTAACCATATATCGAATGTTAAAGGACATTTCACAGAATACCCCATTGTTTAGGACTTGCATTCCAATTTCTTAATTGAAACTCCTCACTTCCACATCAGAACACTTTCTATTCACATGTATGTTAAGCTTTAAGAAATCTACTTCTCTCTATATGTTGTATATAGCTTTTCCATTTATTTTTAAGGAATGCTGTATATAGAAGCTGTTTATGTTTTACATTTCACTTAATAGGTGGGTAATAAATTATTGCGTTTCTTAGTTGTTGTGTTTTTTTCCATAAGCTTTTAAAGAACACCCCCCAGCCCTCCTCTATCCTAAATCTTACGTGTAATGAAAAGGATTCAAAGGGGACGGAGCTGAAATGCAATATACATAAGAGCAGTGCACCGTGCTTCATAAACAGGAATGTCACAGTTTGATTAAATGAACTTTGATAGCTAGAGCAAGAAACAGGAAAGTTGACATCATAACAGCATTAGAGGGGGATAAAAATGCAAGACTGAACAGCAAATGGTTGAAGTCAGAGATACCGTAGCAGCTGCTCTGTCTGGCTCTGTGTGTTTTTAGTTTTTTTCTTCATGACTTTTTAGAATATATTTTTTTATAGATTTTATGCCAGATAATAGTCTGATCAATTATATATATATAGGGCTTTGTGAATTCTACTTTGGATTGAATACAATGGAGGCCACTATATTTCACCTCAACTGTACTTTTGTGACTTCAAAAAATTGCAATGGTTTTAACTTTATGTAGACCTAGAAGATGATATGCTAAATATGTATGTTTACTCTGTTTTTAATACCAATGCACTGTGGTAAGCAGGCATGGTAATTGTTGCTTTCACATTACAGCTTCATGGAGCTCTCCTAGAACCATCCTGAAGAATCTGAATTTATTGTTTTGTTTATTTATTATTTTTTCCAGTTTCCACTTTCTAGCAAACACTGCTAGCATTTTGTAATCAATTTCATTGCAACCGCTGGCCATATTCAAACTTGCTTGGGACTTGACTTGAAGAGGCGCAGCTGAAAAAGACATGGCAACCTTATACAGTGCCAGAAGATATCAAATAATATGTTACAAATGAAACATAGTTACAATTAATTAATTATTTGCAAAGGTCAAATGTAGACTTGAATAAGATGTATTTTAATCTGAATAATGTTAGTGTGTTTTCAGTGTCTTTTACTGGATTGTACAGGAGATAGAAGAAAATAGAAGCCTAGGTATTAATAGCACCAGGTCTAATTGCAGTCCAGTGGTGGAGCTGTGTGGGTGCATGCTTCTTAGAAACATCTTATCCTGTAGACTAAGAACTCTAAGCAAAGAACAGCATTAAACCTGCCAGTCCTAAATGAAATTAAAAGTTAATATTCTTCCACAGCCCTCCATTCAAATTGCAGACAACTGGAGTATATGTGATGCATGGCGGCAAAACAAACAGCCCTGAAACTCAGGCAGTTTCACAAATCAGTGAGCCTTCAAACTAAATTACTACTGACACGTGAATGGACTGCTGTACCATCCCCGTTGGAGGGCTTGCTAATAGCGGCATAAACACGTCGACTTAATGGCAAATTCATTGTGATGGATTCGAAATACAGCATCAACATTTTTGTGTGTGCAAAGATAACAGACGTGCTGAGCTGATCACAGAAGATTTCATTTTAAAGCAATGTTCTCATGGGAAGATCAGGGACATTTTGATATCATACAAAAGGTAAGATGCTTTTTTATAAACATATTATTATTTAGATTGTTCAACAACTAAGTTAATTACTTATGTCAACATATTTGCAACCTAGTGATTAGCTGTCTATGAAGTGCAATATGTGCCTGTCTTTATTAGCAACATAACCTGGAGATTTGCCACTTTCTGAATGGAGAACTGATTACATATTAACCAAGGGTCATTGTACCACATTACATATGGCTATATTTAGTCAAACAAGCTGTTTCTAATACAGACAAGTGTCAATGTGGGTTATTTTAATTAATATGGCATAATATGGAGAATTACTTGATTTCTACTCTGCATGTACCGTGCATAGTTAACTAACACTGAATGAAGGTTTAGCAGTAGGCTATTGAAGAAGTCACAAATATAAAAAGTTAGATCATACTTTGTAAACAAATGCATTAAGTCTAGAACTACATATCAAATTATTTTTTATTTGTCATCATATAACGTGAAGATGCTTGCACTTTCACCCAGATTAAAAATTGTAATTTATGATGTGTTTATTTGCATAATGTTTAACAAATTCCTAACAAAATGTATTACACTCATAATAGTAATTAAAAGTATTAATTCACTATATGTTTTAGTTTTTCATACCAGGGTTTTACAATATTAGAGCAGCCATTCAGTGTAGTGCTTTGTTTCCTCAAAACCACAAAAAGACCTTGGCAAAGAGTACTGCGAACTGAAAGGAAGTTGTCATACATTGAGTGGTTTTGCATGTGACAACGGTGGCAAGAAAAATAGAATGACACCACTTCCTGAAATAACATTGAACCTAAGAAGTTTGATTCCCTTGAGACTTTTAGCCCCGTCTATATTTAGGGCCTGATTAAGGTTGCAAAAAGTTGTGAAAGATCTGCACTTCTGAATTTTGAAGCATCACATCTGGATGTATTAAATGGAAAATATCAAGGGCTACGAACAGAGTGGAGACACACTTTACTGGGCAGGTAGTGATAAGGCCACTACGAGCCGATTAGTTGTTAAGATAAACAGTTCACAATGAGGGAACACAGATTTAAATAAAAATGTTACCAAGTAGTGTTTACTAGAAATATGTCAATGCATAATGGTCTAATTTTTGTTCCAAATAAAGTTGATAATTAAATGAAATAGGCCTACATTCTGTATTTTGTTGTCTCTGACTCACAAAATAAATATTTAGCTTTTATAAATGTTAATGTTAAAACCAAAATTTTCCATATTTTGCATGTTAGTTAAATATTTATTTAAAAGTGAATTGTTTGCAAAGCCCATATTTAGGATTTAACTAATGAATTAGTCAAACAGCAAATATTACATTTTTTTAGGGTAGATTTTGCATTTATTTAAGTACTTATTTTGCAATATTTATAAATGTAGAAAAAAGTCTTAATTCTTGACTAAATCTGGAAAAACACAAAATTTTGGTGAATAAAAGACGTGAAAAAATGTGCGGTGTTTTACATTTGGTACTGTACTTGTATAGTTGTACGGTAGATGAACTGAATATATGCTTACACAAATGTCTCCACAGTGCCTGGATGTAACGCAACACTCAAAGCATATTGCTGTTGTGTTGATATTTTGAAGAAGAATATGTAGACTACCTAACATAAACGGATACGCAGTGGCCTGAATTAAATGTGTCCTTCTGTTGGATATACCCCATCTGGAATTAGCTGAATTTTTTCACTGGTGAGTCTGCATTTTTTTTTCTTTAAAAATTGAAAGGAATGCAGTCAACCTTTTCTGTTACGTGAAATACTTTTAACTAATGCCAAATGTCTTTTGTTTGAAAACATGGTTCTTAATGAGGCTATAAGTTGATTTGTTCCTCTTATGAATATTGGTGTAGTAAGAGTGAGTGAAGCTTAATATTTAATCCATATCACCCCTAGTACACCCCTGCTCTGACTTTTACTCCAGCACCACTTTCTACTCCTTCAAAATGATTTCTGAAAGACCTTTTAAGAAGGAACTAATTTTAAATACATCATAAAAACTCAAAGTTAGGTGTACACTGAAAATTAATTAGTCCAATACACAAACACATACGTAAAACGAACAAATAAAAACAAAAGCAAGATAATAATAAATTGATACATTAATGCAAAAACATAGTTCATATATAATTAAATGCAACATATTTTCACCGTGTACGAGCGATACATTTTGTTTTTATGTTTGGTGCAGAATGTAATTTGTTACGTGCAGTGTACACCTTTACTACAGTTACTATAAACATTCTATATTTGAACAGTATACACAAGGAACCAAGGAGGTGTGTGGATACGAAAGTTTAGCAGGTCGAAATGCATTTGCAGTAATGCCACTAATGCCTCAGTGAGTGATTTGTAGTGCAGACATTTTTTATGTAATCTGGCCCTCAGTTTGTAACAGTGTAAATGACAATACAAGAAAGGAACACTAATGGTATTTTCTCGATTTAATTCTGCTATAATGTCATTCCCATGGTGATGTTGTTCGAAACAAGATCTGCAAGAAGGTCATTTGGCATTGCAAAGCGATATAGATTTGATACCATTTATAAAGTTTAGTAGGACGATATCCATTTGTAGTAATGCCGCTAATGCCTCTGTGAGCAATTTGCAGTGCGGACATTTTTTATTTAGTTGAGTCCTCAGTCTGTATCTGTGTAAAGTGACAAAACACGTATCATCACATATTATATAAGGCACCTGTAAAGACTTCCACATGAACTAATGAAATCATTAGAATTTCCCATATTTTAATGTTTTTAAGTCTATATCGTACATGCTGCTTGTTATTCCCTGGCTTCATAATGACAAGAAAAAGATAGCTAGTAATGAACCTGGAGACCCTTTCCAACCCTGCCATCTATAAAATTCCCAACAATTTCTGAAGTGCTGCTTACAGGCATAGTTGCACTAAAAAGCATGTTAAGGTAGTAACCAGTTGCTATCTGTTGGCAGGACATTAAGAAATTAAAGCATGTAGAAGTGTTTCTGGAGGCTAAAGAAATTGTCCATCTTTGTCCAGGTCCTACTTAAAAGAAACCCCATTCTAAATGTTTATTGCATCGAGCATAAAGTAAATGAAGGGGTTGGATTCTGTGGAGACGCCAAATGCAAACTTTACAACATTATTTGAAAAATGTAAATGGAAGAACACCACATATATCTGACTGTATATGTCTGTACTATTTTCTACCACTTTCAACTTAATGTTTTTCTTTCTCTTTTCCTGTTTGATATGGAAAATTAGAGTCACCCCACACAGCTGGACTGGGTTAAATGTGAAGTCAGCCTTGAACTAAAACAAAATTGCAGAAAGGACCTTATTCTGGGTGAAACATTACAAACAAAATATATTATCATTAACCTCAAGGATTCAAAACACAGAATGTGCAGTTAGAGTATAATATAAAGAGAGAGTAATATTTCCAGTTATTTGTGTAATAGTGTGAAATTGCAGTGTGCATTATTTTATTGTGTTTATTCAGTGAAGGTTATTTATGCTTGACTTTTGGTCAGGCTTTCAATGGTAAGGGTTACTGATGAAGTCTGTGAAGTGTGGAGGGTAGTATTGTGGTTTAGTGGTGAAATTAGAACAAACAGAAAATATGTACAGGTTTCTTTAAAAAAAATATATATATATATATATATATATATATATATATATATATATATATATATATATATATATATACACACTCACCTAAAGGATTATTAGGAACACCTGTTCAATTTCTCATTAATGCAATTATCTAACCAACCAATCACATGGCAGTTGCTTCAATGCATTTAGGGGTGTGGTCCTGGTCAAGACAATCTCCTGAACTCCAAACTGAATGTTGAATGGGAAAGAAAGTTGATTTAAGCAATTTTGAGCGTGGCATGGTTGTTGGTGCCAGACGGGCACCTGAGTATTTCTGAGTATTTCACAATCTGCTCAGTTACTGGGATTTTCACGCACAACCATTTCTAGGGTTTACAAAGAATGGTGTGAAAAGGGAAAAACATCCAGTATGCGGCAGTCCTGTGGGCGAAAATGCCTTGTTGATGCTAGAGGTCAGAGGAGAATGGGCCGACTGATTCAAGCTGATAGAAGAGCAACTTTGACTGAAATAACCACTCGTTACAACCGAGGTATGCAGCAAAGCATCTGTGAAGCCACAACACGTACAACCTTGAGCCGGATGGGCTACAACAGCAGAAGACCCCACCAGGTCCCACTCATCTCCACTACAAATAGGAAAAAGAGGCTACAATTTGCACAAGCTCACCAAATTTGGACAGTTGAAGACTGGAAAAATGTTGCCTGGTCTGATGAGTCTCGATTTCTGTTGAGACATTCAGATGGTAGAGTCAGAATTTGGCGTAAACAGAATGAGAACATGGATCCATCATGCCTTGTTACCACTGTGCAGGCTGGTGGTGGTGGTGTAATGGTGTGGGGGATGTTTTCTTGGCACACTTTAGGCCCCTTAGTGCCAATTGGGCATCGTTTAAATGCCACGGCCTACCTGGGCATTGTTTCTGACCATGTCCATCCCTTTATGACCACCATGTACCCATCCTCTGATGGCTACTTCCAGCAGGATAATGCACCATGTCACAAAGGTCGAATCATTTCAAATTGGTTTCTTGAACATGACAATGAGTTCACTGTACTAAACTGGCCCCCACAGTCACCAGATCTCTACCCAATAGAGCATCTTTGGGATGTGGTGGAACGGGAGCTTCGTGTCCTGGATGTGCATCCCACAAATCTCCATCAATTGCAAGATGCTATCCTATCAATATGGGTCAACATTTCTAAAGAATGCTTTCAGCACCTTGTTGAATCAATGCCACGTAGAATTAAGGCAGTTCTGAAGGCGAAAGGGGGTCAAACACAGTATTAGTATGGTGTTCCTAATAATCCTTTAGGTGAGTGTATATATATATATATATATATATATTGGTAAGAACTTCTAATAAAATGTTGTCTCTGATTAAACTAAGCATACTGTATATAGTTTTTTCACTGAATGTTAATTGCTTATGAAGCTGCATATTTAGCCATAATCTGGTATTTTTTGTCTGAGGTGACAATCCCATCACAATAATTTGTATGGCTGACTGTGCAGAGAAATAACTACACAGCAATGTTTTTGGGAAATGATCTTATGTGATGTTGTTGTTTTTTTAATTTAATTAAAAAAAAATATATATATATATATTTAAATTATATAATGTTTCAAATAACCTTTTTTGGACCCTGTCAAATACAGTGAGGGCATATAAAGTATGTTTCTTGCTTTCTTTGCACTCAGACTCAACATTTTATTAGAGTGACTCACCTTCTCAGTTGCTTTACTAACTGGTTAGCAACGGCAAGATTTATTTTCAGCAACACACTAGAATCCTGTCAACTAAATATTACAGTGAAATTCCCTCTCTGTGTCAGCAAGCCTGATTCAGCTCTCATTGGGAGAAAACATGCTAAAAATGGTAATCCTGTGTTGCCATAATGGAGGTTTGTCCTTTTTTTGTTCAAAATGAATGTACATCTTCAGCTCAATAAGGACAGATGGGAAAATCTACCACTGATGTCAACATTCAGATATGTACAGTGAACTATTGTCAGCATTAGTAAGAATGACACTTAATCTACGTTTAGTTTTTGACTGCTTAGGGAAAGCGGGTGAGAGTTCTTCTGTTCTGCCAGGCATGTCAGAGCACTGTTGCCTTGCCTACGGGCCCCAACACATAAAATAACAGCTTTTCTCACTCGACCGTCTCAGCACAGGGCCCAAAATGGGACGATGTAAAAACACCAGAATCTAATACTGGACTGCACAGCATTAACAGTGCTTCAGTGGCACTCCTATTGTCCCAGCACAAACTTCAGACCACAATGACACTGCATTGAGAATTATTAAGTTTTTTCAGGGGAAGTGACGCAATGCTGAAATACTGGCAGATCTGGATTGCAGGTGGCAAACAGAAAGCTCAGGAAACTGGTACAGAACTCAGTCACATATTTAAGTCATGACTTCAAATCCTTTTACATACCATTCTGTGCTAATGTATTCCTTGCCCACTGAACAATGAACTGGTTACTGATTGTCAGCCTTGGAATAGCTGCCATGTGGACAATACATATTTCCCTAGGCTTTAAAATAGTTTCGAATAGCTGTGTTATTTTGGGAGACCAAGCACGCAACCTTAAGGTTCATCAAACGAAATTGAATACAATTTAAAAAAGATGAAGTAATCAAATTTCTATGATAGAATTTCAAGCACTGTAGTATTCTAGGATGTTATTAGCAATATACTAGTTATGTGCCCTTTTGCTATACTGTAGTACAGGAAAGCACATGTTTAGTTTTTCTGTGATGGCTTGTAATGAGTTTTATCAGGATTTTTATATCATTATTTTATTTGACTATGGAGGTGATCTTATATGTTTACTATTTACTTACATTTGCAACTGTTATCATTTGGTGAAACGGGATTTGGCATTTAAAAGTTGGTGTTGACTTCCGTATGCAGTAGATGTAACTGAAGTTGAATTAATTATGAATCTGTAAACTTTAACAAGACTGAAGGAACCTGTTTTCTAATTCGTATAATGTTATCTGAGCAATCCACTCTGTTAAACGCTGGTTAATGTGCATCAGTAGAGCTGAAGTAATTTTATTTATAATCGTGAAAATGAAACTTCAATCATGTTCTGCTAATTATTTTTAGATATCTGTAAAACTAAACTAAATGCATGATGTTACAAAGAACATCACATGTGTATGGTCTACCCTGCATGCTGAGCTAACTAAACAAAAGAAAAAGGGATTTTGTGAATGTGTAGCAAATACTTTAATATTTAATTTCACAGCGCAATGTAGCATAACACAAGATAAGCTGTAAAATAAAAGCTAGCCCCTACCCCCAATATGTAAGAAACAAGTTTCCTTACCATGCAAGTTATACTGAATATTAAATATTAATCAGTGTTGTCCTTTTTTTAAAGATCCATTTTTTTCTTTTTCAGATAAGTGAAAGAAAAAAAAACTTGGACAGTCAAAAGTTTACTGACCCTCACATTTTAACATGTTCACACATCAAAAGTGGTTAGGGGTTATCTATCAGCTATTTCTTTGTGGTATTCTTTAAAAAGCAAATGTGGTCAAATGCTTAACCCTGCCTGAATATGATTACAAATCTAAGAGGTTTCAAAACAAAGCTCTTTAGGTTGAGAAGATTAAATGTTTCTCCGCAATGCTACAGACGCCAGGATCGTTTGGTAATGTACTGGAAGCCAGATGGCAATATGGAGAAAGTGGCTTCTTTTGATGTCTTCGAGAGCCAAAGGCCTGCGTGTAGAAAGTTCATTTGTCGGAAACCATCTCTAGGCCCACAATTTTCTTTTTCTTTTTTCTTTTTAATGGTTAAGGACTTCACTGACTCTTACTACACTCTGGTTAACGCACCCAGAGGAAGGTTAATCCATTAGTCATGAGTGCCCAAAGCCTTCTGTCTCCTGTTAACTTGCACATGCACTGATATTGAGCTTTGATGCACTTCATTTTATTTTATTCCTTCTCTTTTGTGGCAAAAAGTGATAGTGTTTTAACAGTATTCTGATTGGTTGATTAGGACAAATGAGTAGGTACAAGGTCTGGGCTCTATATGTAGTGTTTGTTGACAAGTGTTTAAATTCAAATTAGCTGAATAACTACTGCAAATATTAATGTCAATTGTTCCTTTATGCAGAGCAAGACCTCGACCTCCCCATGGCAGGTGTAGGGTGTCAGTGGGGGGTTTTACACTGTTGTAAAATTCTTGTGGTGTGGTTTGGGTTTCAAACCCATGTTAAATCACCACTTTTATCAATAATCCACAAAAAGAATTTCTAATATGCTTTTGTATTGAGGATTTAACTAAAATTGGTACACCTTGTTATAGTCCAACAATAAATGGCAAGATCACAGGCTGTTTAAATACCATATGTGTCTCTGTTCCTGCCCTTGAGATACAGCACTGTATATAAACTTTTGTTGCCACTTAGTGCCTTTTCTTGCCACGGGCATATGTTCAGCCAAGGCAAGCGATCACACAACGCACTGCAATGAATGACTCAAACACCCCACATCATTCATAATTTCTGCCTCACTTATTTTCCTAGCAGTGATGCGCCCTCCTCTTACATTTACACATCACTGCCTAAAACTTTAATTTTTATATTTTTTTCTGTGGCAGAAGGGTGTGTTTTGGGCGGGAATCCACAGAAATATGTAGATGCAAGGTGTTGTTTTTATCATCTCTGTAAATGCTTTGATTCACTCATATTATTGCAATGTTCAGAGATGATATCCGATGTCCAATGTAGGCACAATTTATTGCATTTGAAGCTTGGGTATGACACTGAGGGACATCAGTAGTGATGCATTTTTTGTAAGAATTAGGGCAAAAACAAGATTTCGTGTTCATGTCAAAAAAGTGGATGCTTAGAGATGTCAGGTCACATGCCTGAAACATTCCTCTCTGTCTTAGTCAACATGGACCCACAAGTCAGATTCTTTCTGTGTGAAATGATTGTTAATTAAGCCTCCCATAACAAAGAGAACGAATATCTTCAAATTATTCCTTGTTGATCAGCAGAGCATGACAAGTTTACATATCTCTGGCATTGTTTGAAACTATTCGAAAAGGTCACCTGTTTTGTATGTATGTATTCATATCTGTTCTACTAAATTGTTTCTGCAAAACACCAACACAGCCTACAATAAGATACTTAAATACATTTGTTTTCATTTTTGATCTTTTGAATGTAATAAATTGTGTTCTGAAATGCAGTGAAGTGTCATGTTACACAGTAACTTCATAAATGCATTACCAGGTTAATAAAATACAGCTCTTTGTGTTACTATATGATCAAAGTATTGAACGTCTTGGAACTCACTACAAAACACTTGTTGAAATGGTATAAAAAGTATTATACACATATAGGTCAAAGGACTCAGTGTTAGGTACAAGTTACAGTAATGTTATCATTTAACCTTTCTTACTAGATTCACCTCCGTAAACAGAGCTAAAGCCCCACAGGCAGACAGCCCTGAAGAACTGGCAACACCCATTTTCCTCTTTTGTATTCCCGTCAATAACCTGTATTTAACTGTGGCAATTACTAAACACACAAGATACAAACTCAATGTTTGTTCGCATTGAAAGCCACGTTAGCTCAGGATTGTGTGAGCTCTGGCAAGCTGATTTACAGGAAGCCGTGCACTGTGACATCACGGGCAAGTCCTGTGTATAAACTAACCACAAGAATGCAGCGTGTCAGCCAGGGAGTGTGTGCAGAAACAGAGAGGTCCTTCTTAGCTACCAGAAATTAACACACACAGCCTTGTTTGAGTAGCGGGCTGTTTTAACTGAGCAAATCACAACCCAGGTGGAAGAGAAGGGCAGGTCTGTACCCAACAGTGGGAGTGGTGCCTGAAGTGTGTCTTCAAACTGCTGCTTTCACAAGAGTACAGGCTAAAGCATTAGAAATAAAAAGAACAAGCCAATGAAAAGAAAACCTTTTCTCTTCGGGTAAGTTATTTGATTTAATCCTGTTTCTTTTGTGTAGGACTGAACAAGTGTGAAATGTATTTTACCTGTTCTTCTAAGTATGGTATGTTTGCACTGTATTCTTCGACCAGTTCTTCAGTAGCTGAAATGCATTTATAAATAACCAGGTCTAGCAGTCTTCAGTAAACCTTACACATGGTCAAAATAGAGTCAGGTACTTGTACCCTTTTGAACCTTACATAGCCTAAATTAGATTACATTCATGAGCAAATAATTGTATGTGTCAAGTTTTCTTTTACTTTTCCCAGCAGCCATGCCCAGCATACAGACGGTAGTGTCTAATTTAAGTCGGTACACTCTGGATAACATATTCTAATGAGTGAGCTGCTTTGAAGTTACCAAGTTTCAAATAAGGTGTTTATTTAACTCTAATTTAAATATATATTGATAAAGATAATGTGTATAATTCTGACTTTCTAGCAGCAGAGTGAATGTCTATTCGATGTGGTATTACTTCTCTGTGAATGTAACCAAGTGTAACTCTCAATGTTTCAAATCTAGACAAAAATATTAACATTAGTTTTTTTTTTTTTTTAATAAAACAATTAAATGTATTACAGCATTATTTTTATACTTACAGGAAAGTAGGTGCAGAAGAAATATTAATGTAGTCAAATAACCTATGATTGTGGCTTTAAGTTGGCTTGGGGTTTCTTTGCATTACAAAATTAAATACCTTTAACGCCTTTACTTCACTTTTTCTATCTGAGTTTTATCCGGCACTTATGCACAAGGCAAGGCTTGCCTCGATCCTAGTCACAACAACCCGGAGCTGTGTGGCAGCCCAACAGGAAGTAGCAGCCAAGACTGTGTACAGCACACACAGCTCTATATCATTTCTATATTCATTTTCAAATAAGTAATGATAACATATTATAACTGTTGGTATTTAATCATGGACTTCAAAACTGTCAATGTGAGATTAATACAGGAATAAGAAGGTCACATATCTGACTTATACTAGCTCATGTCTTTATATTTAGACATTGGTGTGGGTCCAGAGTTAGTAAGAGTAGGAAGTTGTTTTTGCTCAGGAATTTAACTGTGTAGAAAGAAATACTGTTTCCATTTATCTATAAAAGGGGAACATTCTCCTGAGGATTTATGTAAATTGGATATGCAAGCAGTAATGATTCATTTTGAGTTGTAGGTCTGTAAAGATTAATAGCAACTCTGAACGTAATGGGGCTGGCAGTATTGGTTTTGAAATACGCAGATCTGCAGAAAAAGAAATACACTATAACATATATATGTATGTTTAAGTAATTATAGGGGGAACTTAATGTTAATTGAAGTCATTAAAAATAAAGACTGTAATGCTATACATGATCAGTCTGTTTTAACCACCCTTTCAAGAGGCTGTGAGGAGGCAACTGTAAAGTGACTGTCGATGCTAGGGAAGGTCGAAAGTTCACCCTGGAAGACATGAAGTTGGAGCGCAGACTTATTTATCTCTACCTTGAAATTAACAGAAAGTGATAGCTGCTTTAGATTTAAGCTTTCCATTCGAGCTAAAGCGTTCTATTCTCTCACACTATCGGAGGTTTCCTTTGAAGTTGCAGTAATTCATCTTGACACTGTCCTTTCACATATCGTGGACAAATAATCATGTTATAAATATTTTCCAAAAAGGATATAATGTTGAATTCATTACCAGGGAATCGGAGGCTCATTCTGACTCGATCAAAAGGAATGGAGTGTAGGAAAGGCATGAGGTAGGCCAATACACCTCTGACTAAATGCTTCAGTTGGCATTAGGGTCTCCTCTGCTGGGCTGCATAGCAGATTTGTTCACTTTTTGTATTACAGTTTCTTTGAAAATTAACATTTACTTGAGATGAACAGGAGTTCTTAAAAAACGCAGTGCCATTCATCCTGTGTGTGTGTGTGTGTGTGTGTGTGTGTGAATAACCCACCATTCTTCAGACCTTTCACATCAGAGACTTCAAATCCGTGGAAATTTAAAGGGGTGATTATTTTTTATGTCGGGGAATAAACATTGATTAAAATGCTCTATCTAAAACACTTATATGCTTAGCGTACATGTCAAAAAAGTGAATAACTGCAATGCGGATTTGGAAATACAGAAATGTGCACAACAGATTTCTAGGCCGATAGTAAATCGTGTTCCAGCCATCATCTTCAATATCGTGGAAACCAGGATTGTTACATTAAGTTAAAATATTAAATATTAATTAAGCAAAAGATATAATACATTTTTCTCCATTCACATCCAGAACACTTGAGGTGTATCTTAACAGTGAAATAATCGGACAGATATTTTAGGGTGACTTATATTAAATTGTAGGAGTGTACGCTAATTGAACAACAACAAAGTTCTATGTATGACTATCTGTGACTATTTACAAAACTAAAGTGTTCACTTCTTGACATGCAAGCAGGTGTCATTTTTAACCCACCACCACAACGTTTTCCAGCGGCTGTAGGCTCAGTTTCCTGTTGCTCATATTAAACGGTGACAGACAGGAAGTCAGTGTAATCACAGGCTCATGCAGTTCACACTAAATTGTCTTAAAACAAAATGCAAATGACACAACTTTTCCGTTTCCATAGGTGGGAGGATGATTATGACAAACGCCCTGCAGAATGTTAAAAACACAGGTATCATATTCATTTAAGGGTTCTCAGTTAGAAATGCTATGGCACTCTTTCTTCAACCTCTTTAGTTATTTCTTTCCCCTGGAGTTTCCAAGTTTGTTAGCCTCTCTCTGGTCTAAAGGTGAAGATGTCAGTCTCTAAATATTAACGAATAAGGGCAGTTCTCAACCCCCAAGCATGCTTCAAAGCAATTCAGTCCCCCCATCCTCCTGATCCCCTAAAATACTCTTTAATTTAAGTAGGCTACAAATATGTAGTCAAGTACAACCCTACTATTAGCATAATCCCTTTGCCTTTGAAAAGTTAGGGGGGAATATGGTACCTCTTCTCCCTCAAGCCCGGACCTGGTTACAGCTTAAACTCCTTAGGTATTAAGATTAGCATACGAAGAACCCAGGAAAAGATGTCTGAATTATCCCAGCTCGAGCGGAGCACTGAGGCATGAGTGCTTGTGGGCGGATTGCGAGTTACAGTTATTGCTCTCCCAGTAGTAATGAATGTCAAGAAAAAGTAGCTATTTAACCAGGGAATAAGAGACTGTAAAGGAATGGAAACAAATGTCAATTTTATTTTATTCTTTGTCTCCGCAGAAATTTCCTTTTTTGAGCACATTCTGAAGACCCCCCCCCCGCCCCTGCATCTTGAGCAGAGTGGATTAAAATAGAGCTTGAAAGCAGATGGAGGCTTGCGAAGCACTGTAGCAACACAGGTCTCTGGAGTAAATACACTGGTGGGTTCCTACATTTTTTAGCTCAAAGGACTGACACATTATATACTGTAACCCAGGATCTGAGCTGAAATCAAGCAGACAAACCGCCTACAGCCTCCATCTCCTCAGTCAACTTTAGAGAAGCTGAAGGTGAGAAGAGCAGTAGACCACAAGCTGACACACAGATCTCGTTAGACAAACAAGCTCCTCGTTGCTTGTTTCCTGCACCAGATATTTTATAACCTGATAGGATGTGTCACTTTCCTCCCATCTGGCTCTACTAGCAACCACGAGTATTACAGGAGAGAATTGGAGATTTTAAATAGAAACCATCAACAAATCAAGTGACCCACATAGACATTCGCTGATACGGCAATTGTTTGGGATTTGGGATTTGGTTTTTTAACCCCTTGGAATAAACCTACCACAAGAAACCTGCCTGTGACAAACATCCCAGCGCCCCTGTGCTTGTTCGTCTTTGCCTCGTCTGCAGAGCAGTTCTCCGTCTGTCCATTAATGAGCTGAAGGGGAATAAGTACGACTACGGGCTGAAACATGAGTAAAGAGGTATTGGAGTTTTTCAATGACCTGTGGAGCATCGCCACCGCCAAGCAAGATCAAGGGATTTACAACACCGTGTGTCTGGTGGTCTTGCTAGCCCTGCCCCTGGTGGTCCTCTTCACCTCGCTGGTGGTGTGCTGTCACTGCTGCTGCTGCCGGCGGACTGGCTGTTGCTCGTGCTGCGCCTGCTGTGAAGGGAATGAGAAGCAGGGCAGTGCAAAGACGGACAAAAAGAAGAAGAAGAAACCCCTCAAAAACGAAGACCTTTGGATTTCTGTCAAACCGGGGCCGATGACCCCGGAGAGAATGGCACTCACAATGGTCTAGCACGAGGCCTCGGAGGGACACCTTTGCTTTATTTATTCGTGTTGTATATAATTTTTTTTTTTTAATTATGCAACTGTACAACCTTAAGTGCAGCACTTATAATGTTTTTTTCCGAGAGGAGGCTTTCATCGCGTTTCACGGCACAGCACGATGGGTTGAATGGCCTCCTCTCGTTTGTAAACTTTCTGCTGTTCTTATGTCATGCTGGCAGTTCAGTGCTGCTTTCAGGATATTATTTTGAGGCAATGTACCAATGAGTATTCAGTCAGGTGTGTGATACAGATACAGCACCTGCGTCTGGATACCGACCAGCTTGAGACACTTCTCTTCAGCATCTTTCAGCCTCACTGAGTTGTCTATCCAAGGTGCCTGAGACTGTGCTGTATGCATAGAAAGGGCTCTTTAAAATTTCCGTGCTTCCTAGAAGTGAATGATGCTTAATTAATGAGATATGTTCAACCTTTGGTGAGAATGACATGTTTAAATCACCTCTGTATATGTATATATCTGTTGGTTCAGAATTATGATTTTTGTAGTTTGATTCACTGTTTTCAGTATTTGCTTATTCTTTGTTGTTTGTTAATTAATTAATGTATCAAATTAATTACTCTTACGTTGAAGAGAGTTGCTTTTCCAGTAACTGTGCATTGCTTCAAGTTTGTTCTAAAAAGGAAACAAAGCCTTTTACATCTACTGAAGGTCTTAACGTGTTTTGAATGAGAACAAAAGTAAAAACATAAAAATAGATATATTTTTAAACAGAATACACCCAAGGAGTGAATTAGCTACCAGAAAGAACTCTTGGATTTTATCTGTACGTGTTTTTGTATTCACAATTATGTTTTGCTCTTGTATTTTACTTTGCTATTCTCATACAACTCATAAAAGCTACGAATGATAATTGTTTCTTGGACAGGAAACGGCAACCAGTTAAAGTAGACATTTCTCAGCCAGGCAGATGGTGCAAGTAGAGACTTATTTGTGTCACCATCCACAATAAGTCCCTTACTTTAGATTCACAGTAGCATGGCGTTTTGAAAGAGATCTAAAGAGATTCTATTCACTTTCCAATTCCAGATGTCCTTTATTCAAAGTCTGGAATGTAATTTGACTTGGCATGTAGTTTCCTTATTGGGTAAATTTGCATTACTGACTTGGTTTTATAGCTGCCCGCTTCAGTGTGTTTATCCTTTTGTATCAGCTAAAATGATTTTCTACATTAAATCTTCACAATGTCCAACTTCAAATTCTATCCTTCATGGAGCAATTATAATGAGAGGCAGAGGGTGAACAGTTTGAGCACTGAAATCCTTTTTTTTCCCTTCTTTTTTACTTCCTATGAATTTCACTTGTAACACTTTAAGAATATGGTGCCATCAGACTCTTTGCACCAGCAATTTCTTTAGCTGGGGGAATCAATGTAGTGGGAGCTAAACTATAACTTTTAAAACTCTGAGCAATATTTATTTGTTGTTGAGAACTGTGCACCTTATGTAGTTAAGCTATCTGTAAAATCATGTTTCCCCTGCATGCAGTATGTTGAAAACAAGGCTGTGGCGCAAGCTATTTTTCAGTGACAGAGCATTAGGAGAAAGGTGAATTCTGGAGGTTGCTTGGATTAACTAGGCTGTAGTCTTAAAGGTCACATGTGTAGCTGTACTGCTGAATATTTGAGAAGGACATTTATCTGGCCTAAATACACCTGCAAAGCTTGTGTTTGTACAAGACCATGCAGGTTGTTGTCTCACAGGTACAAATCTCGCTCTTTGAAAAAAAAAAAATATTCTGAACTGAAGCAATCAAAAAGTCCCCTTTACTGACTGTAGTGGCTACTGCATGATATTTAGTGTGATATACTGATACACAGATTTGTACTGTAATTGTTATGTACAGAACACCTACAAAAGATAATATAATGTATTTTTCTATATCTGTTTTGTTTTTGTTTTGCGGGGGGGAGGGGTAAAAGGGATCTATTTGCCTATTTTAAATAAAGTTTTAAAAAAAGCTGAAATCTCCGGATGCCACAATCTTCATATTTTCAATTAAAAGACAGAATACCAAAAGACCTCCAAGCCTCATCAAGCAACAAAACCTCCTCTGGGATCCAACCTGTATTCAGAGATAACCAATTCTGCTACACATATAACAGCAAACCGCAATCTGCACAATAATTAATTCACGTATCATATAGCATTCATATCCAAAATAAATGTCATCACGAAGAATTAACAAATGCCCAAGCAACAACTGAACTAGCAGTTTGCTAATATCCCACATAAGACCAGCTTGTGTCTGGTGATAACATTTCATACCAGTGCTTGCAGCAATACAAACTACTAATGAAATAATGTTGAAACTTTTTCTGCTAAATCTTCATAGACACACCCTGTAAAATCCTTTTCATCGGCTGCAGGTTCTGACTACCTCAAACGTAGACCAGACTTGCTGTGGAAATTCTCTTCAGGCTTTCAGTGAACAGAATGACACATGCACTCTCCCCACCCAGACTCATCACCTTGATGATAGTATGTATTCTGCATTCTTAGCCCTAGAACAATCTAAAGAAACATGTTAAAATTCTCAAATGAAATCTGTTGTAGTTTTCCAGTACAGGGTGTCCATCCACCTCTGCAACAATTCCCAGGTTGCACCCAGTCAAAAGACCTGTCCGCAAAATTGTAATATATCTCCACCATCTTGTTGTTTTATGTCTATGGAAGAGGCTGAGCTATTGTCTTATTCTGCTTGCAATATGAATAAACCCTGAATAAACACTGTATAGAATACGAGCACAAACACTGGAATATAGGTAAAGCTGCATGTCTTTCATGGTATTGTGCACCTTCTCTAAGCTAGTTTCTAGGTCTTTAAAAGCAGAACTTTTGACTTTATGAAACACACTTCTCAAAAATGGAAATAACCTCAGATACAGACCACACAATAGAATTCAACTAACAACTTTAAGTATTAGAACTAAACTAATGAAATGTCCTCTTAATGATTTATTTACATGGCAGATCATATTATACAAGCTTAGAGTGGTGAATTTAAATGGCTTGGCATTATAAAATCATTACAAACCTGGTACAAGACACAATAAGAAAGCAATGTTATTTAAAATGGAGAGATATACAGGGAATAAAGTGGAGTCGCTGAACCAGTGTACCAGTGAACTTTCTCGGACATGCATCCATTGTTTGTGAGGCCCTCAAGAGTATGCAAGTATTTAGAGGCCCTTTCCCCTTTTTTTTGTCTTTTTCAGAGTCTAAACGCTTCTTCAAATGAGTAATTTGATTGTTGCAGTTGTGGACATCATTATGAAAGCTGGTAAAGAGCTCCTTCTTCTACGACACTATAGAGTGTGTCATATTGCTACCGTAACATTACTGCAACAAGATGAGGGGTGTGAAAGATTTGACGCTAAGCTGCACCTGGAATACTCTGTATATTTTAGGCTGTGGACAGTAAAACAACAGCAAAACAACCAAAACAACCAAAAACAAAAAAAGGGGAAATCCTGTGTTACTTTCTCACAAAAGCTAAGGTTATTTTGCAAGTACTTTAACGAGAACTTTGTGTCGTTAATGACAAAAGCATTGATCTGTGTGGTTTTGTTATACGATTCCTAGCGTATCATCCATTCAGTGTGTTAAACAGATAACAATAAAGCTTTGTTTGTATTTTGCTCTTTAACTGCACATATTTAATTCTCATAGATTCAAAAGATCATTCAAAACAAATGTTTTTATTTGAAAGGGGGGAGTGATGTGTGGGTGTGCAAAAATCCACTTAGAACAGAAAATAAAAAAAACTGCTTTCTTAGTTTCTAGAATATTTCAAAAAGATTCCGAAATACATGATATTAAAAGATTATATTTTAAAGATCTCACATAAGGAACAATAAGGACCTTACATGTCGTTATTAAAAAAGGCCAACAACAACACAAAAGAATAGGCTTTAACAGAAATCTCAGACAACACAACAGGAGAACATTGTAATGTTATTTTACAACCATGTGGTCCAGAAAATAATCTAAGCGCTTTGTAATTGTAGCACAGGGTTATGAGTTACAACTGTGTCGTAAAGAAAGGTTTTGACAGTGCAGTTTGCACCTACTGCATTATTCTCTCTTTAACAAACTACCATGGTTGCCTACAGCTTCAGTGGTCCTGCGCTTAATCCTTGCTTGAGTGTCTTGTCTTGTCTTCTGTGTTTCGAGATGAGTATTTCCTTCTGCCTCAGCCCCTAGTTGTTTAATATAAGTGTGTAATTCTGACGATTAAGCATGTTTTTACATCGAAAATATACATGAACAGAATACAAAATACTGTTGAAATTAAATACTTTTAAAGTACATTTTAAAGTTCAAAGGGGGATTATTGACAGGTTTCTGATCTCACTACCATTGACATGTATTTCAGTCTTGATGCTTCTACTTCCTTTTTTACAGTGTTCTGCTTTTTCTTCCTGCAACAGACCTCTTTTTCCTTCCTAGGACTATGGTATCGGAGGCGACGTGGGGTCGGATTTTCATTTCAGCAAATTCGATGGAAAACTCGTGGCCCTTCCACGGCTCCCAATTCACTCCCTGCAAGGGGAGAAAAGAAGACTTGATGTACAAGAGCCAGAACTGGAACCACTCAAACAGACTGTAGGTAGAAGTATTATCCTAAATGTATCCACATGAATAAAACAGAGTTCTGAATGTAGCTAAAACCGGATCTTATTGAAATGAATCGGGGGGATGAATTGTTCCATCCCTTTTCGTTGAGTCTTAATAAATTTCCCTATCTCTTGAGTACTGAGACACAGTTATCTTCTTAGCAAAGACCATACGAAGTCTCTGCTATGATTGAATGTCTTTCATTATCATTTGAACTTATTCACAGTCACTTATTTCAGTGAACTGTGCCTCAGAGTTTGCAGAATTCTCTGCTGCCACCTGCTGTTACATATTAATATTTCTTCAATCACGTTTATGGCAGAATTGGAATATGATACATTGAATAAAAAAGGGCATTCTTCATTTAAAAAGGACCAAAAGTGAAAAATACATTATAAAAGAAGCTTAATAATTAAAATATCTTACCACACTGTGTTTGCTATCGCCATATCTGCCATTCAGGTTGGCTAAATGGCAGTTCTTATACCACCAAGCCCCACGATGAGTCAAGGCACAGTTACTGAGGGCAATGTCGTGGTCCTGGTCCATTGTGGAGAACGGTCTGCCTTGATGGTAGGTCATTGCATCACCTGAAAATCATTGAAAACACTTATCTGAACCTCAGAATTCAGTACTCCTATTCATACTCATTGCCTGATTAGAGGGCCTCTTATCAGCAAACCGTCTAATCTCAATACGGTAATCTCTCTCGGTTCACAGCGGTTTATCTACTCGTATTTTAATGGTGAGTTTCACAGGCCATAATTAACACTAATCTATCTAAAGTTGTTTTACATAAAGAAGGTCAAAACTGGTTGGTGAAATCAGCTAATGCAAAATAAGAACTTACAAATACATATTCCTTAGTTTAGAAACAGCACAATAAATAACTATAGTGCTATGCAGTTATAAGGTTATCAAAGTTTAATTAACTAAGCTAGACGAACACAAACATTCATACACCCCTACAAAAATAATTTAATTATTCAGATTGTTAACAATGGCAGCCTAGTCAGTAATTTCCATGATGTCCCTGAACTGGTTGCTCTATTGAAGTGAAAGAAACCCAGTTAACACTTACCTGCATTGCCTCTGTAGTTGCCAACAGTGAGCTTAAATTTCTGTTTCACTGGCGCAAGTTTGAAATTGTCATAGACCGCGTACACAGACTCGGAGCCTGCCCTCAAATCCACACGCAGCTCATACTGAGTATTGGTGTTTGTCAGCTCATATATCTTTTCCAGCCCTGGGGATGGAAGAAAAAAGATATATCAATTAATAAAGCAGCCCAGTTCACCGAGCAAAATGAGCTTACAAACCGGCCTTGAAGGTTCTGACCTGTCGGGAAGAGATCGTTAGTGGCACATCGAGGTAAAAATAGGTGGTCTAAAACTGTTTGAATGATTGTGTTTATATTCATGTGGAAAAGTACAGTACTGTGCCAAAGTTTTAGGCATGCTTTCAAAAGTAAACGTTAATAGATTGTATTCATCAATTAACTAAATGCAAAGTGAGTGAACAGAAGAAAAATCTGACCACCCTTTGCCATCAAAATAGCATCAATTTTTCTAGGTACACTTGCACACAGGGATTTTGTAGGCATATAGTCAGGTGTATGATCACCTTGTCAGCTGAGTTTGGCTGTTCCTCACCCAGTTTTATTTCCTCCTACACAGCTGTTTCTGTTTCAGTTAATGATTGTGTTTCTACCTACATATTGAATTGATGATCATTAGCACCTGGTTGGTATACTTGTTTAATCATACACCTGACTATATGTCTACAAAATCCCTGACTTTGTGCAAGTGTACCTAGAAGAATTGATGTTGTTTTGAAGACAAAAGGTAGTCACACCAAATATTGATTTGATGTAGATTTTTCTTCTGTTCACTCACTTTGCATTTAGTTAATTGATAAATACAATCTATTAACATGTCTATTTTTGAAAGCATTCTTATTTTGCAGCATTTTTTCACACCTGCCTAAATCTTTTGCACAGTACTGTATATCTGATAAATTCTCACACATGTGATATGTAAGTATTCTCAGTACTGTGAACTGAACAAAACATGGAAGAGAAATCAGAAATGGCTGATGAAATCATGTAGTTCATGGTTACCAAACATTTCTCTATATCACAGCACATCTGCAGAAAAGCATTGAAAACATCTTGTCTCTTTATCCACAATAAGAGCTTCACTAACCCAACCAGAACTCCTCAGTCAGATTCCCGAAGCCTTGGAGGTATTGCTTCCAGCGCTTGAAGAAATCAACTTTTCCACTGTTGCGTCTTTGGAAGACCTGTTTGACAAGACACACAGGGAAGTTCATTTCTAAGCTCGTGTTCCCTTTCTGCAGTGGTGCAACCCGGCTGATTACAATCAGTACATCTGTGGTTGTGCGGTGAACTTACAATCCAGCCACCGCCGTCCGTGGTCATGTCACAGTAAACCTGCATCGGCTTCGAGACGTCACTGTTGAGGTAGATAGTGTAGACTCCATTGGACTGGATCCCATTCTGCATGATCTGACTGCAGTCCATGGGGAAGGGGAAACGAACTCCAACTGCCAGTAAGGGGAGAAAGTAATAAACATGGTGGCCATGGGAGAACTCGAAAACAATGATTCTGTTTTCAGCGGCTTCTCTCCTGATCTGAAACACATGGGCCTGTATTGACAGACAGTTTAGTGTGCTAATGTCCGGCTGAGAACACGCCAATTCTTGCTCATTCTGTTAGGTGGTGATTCACCACAGCATACAGTCATATAATTAGTAACATTTCAGAGAGAGCCACGTGGGTTACAGTATGTCACAGAGGTAACATCATGCCGTACCTGTTGAGAAGGTGGTCTTAATGACTTTGCTCCTCTGTGTTCCTCTGAAGGCCAGTAGATTGACAATGTACTTCTTGCCCATATCCAAACCATCCAGAGTAAAGCGGGTCTCTCCTGAGCCCACCTGTTTTTCTATGACCTACATAAAAGACAGAGCCTCACACCTCAACAATAGAGCAAAATTGACCCATAAATACAGCAGTGTTAGGATACTATGTGTATCATACCTAGGTATGGAAGAAACAGAGAGACAGATCTTCAAAATCGCATGCAAATTATGAATTGTTCTTAGGCTAAAGCACGATTGTAAGTCCTGACAATATGGTTTGCGAGTTTATTTTCTATGTTTGGTCGCTAGGTGGCAGACTTTTGCTTCAAATTCCTTAAAAAAGCTCTAGCTTTTCTTTTCGGTTTTGCCTTTTTCAGGTAAGTAAAATACAGGATATTGCAGAATTTATGCTTTTGATAATGCTTGATCTTATACGGTGCTTTACGGTGTTCAAACAATACATTAGAAGCTTCCAGCAAACAGAATTATAATGTGACTGGAGTTCTTTTCAAACAAAGGCTACTGCTGAATTCAAGGAAAGAAGTTGAACAATAATGATGACACCAGTTACATTTTATACCAAATGACATTACATTATAAAATGTGGCACAAGTAGTATTAAGAAAGAAGGAATCTGAAAATGCCTGTTAGTCAGTTCTGCATGTATTCTTTCAGATAGAATACACCTATTAGTATGGGTGTACAGATATTTGAACTGATGTAGTGGCTTCGGTGGGAAACTTCAGTGACTAATATCTGTAGACAAATATCTGTAAATATCAGACTACCTGCCCACTGCCGTCTTCTCTCTGGTATGTGAGGATGTATCCATCAATGGCAGCCTGTGGTGGCCTCCAGCTCAGCACCCCACCGCTCAGCTGAACGTTACTCGCCTTCAGATTACTGGGAGGATCAATCACTGAAGAGGGAGGGAGAATATGAGAGGAACCCAGATAATTTTATATGTGTGCACTACAGTACAGTACACTACAGTATGTGAAAGTGGGATGCAAAACTGAATCTTAAGTGAAAGGGTGTGCTAATACATATTCAAGGATACAGACACAGAAAAATTGTACTTCATAAATGACTAATTACTGATGAGCAAATTCTATACATTACACCATGAATGTTGACATGATGACACCATGAATCCATGACTGAATACAGTACAGGACACAGAGAAGGTTACCTGTCACAGCCTCTGTAGATGTTTTCTTGCTGACACGTTTTCCCTTGACAGCCCAAATGTAGACTGTGTACTCCACTCCGGGCTTCAGGCCGGTCAGCTGATAAGAGCTCCTGTCTGCCCCCACAGGGATGTCCTGGCTCTGGCCGTCAGCAGATCTGTAGCTGAGCATGTAGCCGTCAATGGGCGCCTGCACTCTGTTCCAGGACATGGTCGCAGTGTCCTCTGTTACCGTCCGGGTCGCCAGGTTAGTGGGAGCATCAATGTCTGAGAGGCAATGTCAGTGTTAGAGGTCATGTCTTAGATCTGGTGTGTGTTAGTGGTTGATATTTGGAGCTCTGTTTATCAGTGTCAGGATATATTGGACAGATTAAGAGCATGTTTTGTAATTTATTTTCCATCTTTTTGGACATTTTTACTTTATGTTTTATGTTAAAAAAGGCAGGTTTCATTCTGCTCAGAATGTTTTAGTTTATTGAAGCAATATAACCATGATTCATGGTACAGGGGGTCCTCGCAATTCGTTGACTCGTTTCGCAGAGTCGTCACTAATGAATCTAGGACGTTTTCTTCGTTAATCATCATTTTTCATCACCTGTCCTAGCAGAGTTATTGTCGGCCTTTGACATTGGCGCTACAAAGTCACTTAGTATCTTAGTATCGGCCCAGTATAGTGTTCAGCAGATATTATAAACTGATGTGATTACAGTATGAAAATAATACAAAATTGAGCAGTCAAGAGCAAGCTGCTCCTCACTACTCCTCCATCTTTGAACTCCTCTTACTTTGTCTCTTCCCATTCCTATTACTTTCTCCATCTACGGGGACTGTGATCTTAATATTGTAACTGTTGCTAGACTCACAGTCCCATCATCCCATAAAGTTGTGTGTTCTCAGCCTGTGAACAGTCATCCCGTGCGGTTAGTGAACTATTTTCTTTTTTTTTTTACTCTCTCTCTCTTGCTCCCTCTCTCTCTCTCAAATTCATGCTCAATTTTATGAATAATAATCTCTCTAATTTTACTAACAATACAAATGAATACTTTGGAGATGGGCTAAGTATAAATTGTTGGTGTTTAGAAACGGTACAATGCTATGTTAGGTTCATTCACTGAGGTCATACAGTAATGGTCATATATTTATTTTAATGTAAAATTATCCATCCATCCATCCATTCATTTTCAAAACCGCTTATCCTGGTGAGGGTCGCTTGGACGCCGGAGTCGATCCCGGCAGGCATAGGGCGCAAGGCAGGAATACACCCAGGACGGGACGCCAGGCCATGGCTGGGCAACACACAGACACATACATACCTACAGGGCAATTTAACATGGCCAATTAACCTAACCTGCATGTCTTTGGACAGTGGGAGGAAACCGGAGTACCCGGAGGAAACCAACGCGGACACGGGGAGAACATGCAAACTCCATGTAAAATTATCTTTCTAATGAATTATAAGAGTGGTTTATGGTGTTGGAAAGACATTTGGATGGGTAATTTTATTTTATTTTCGGGTGTCAGAACACATCTAGGGGCTATTCCCATTATTTCTTATAGATATTAATTCCCATTAATTCATCGTTTCCCAATTCGTTGTGACTTCAAGAACGCATCCCCTACGATTTTCAATGACCCCCTCTATTACACATGCGAGAACAATAGGCCTCCTCGAGACGCTAACTTTACCAAATCCATGGCTGTCATGTGACAGTGTGTTCAAATTAAACAGTGTATAGTCATGACTTGTGCCTTGAGTCTAGTTCTAGGTCACTGATAGAGCTGCAAAACATGAATAGAAGTGTTTTATAAAGTTAGGATTACAACATGATGTAACATACTGAACAGTGCACAACAGACCCACAACAATATAGAGAGTTTACTGATATTAGAAAAAAAAAAAAAAAAAAAAGCTTTCAGCTTTGCCACAAACCTGATTCTCCCGAGTTTTCAGGACTTCACGAGTTAAAAACACTGCATGTAAACTCCCCCCATCAGACTCTTTATCCAGGTTCCTAATATAAATTAATGTTGTTAAAATATTTAAATAAGAAGAAAATGGATGACCTGTCACAGCCTCTGTAGATGTTTTCTTGCTGACACGTTTTCCTTTGACAGCCCAAATGTAGACTGTGTACTCCACTCCAGGCTTCAGGCCGGTCAGCTGATAGGAGCTCCTGTCTGCCCCCACAGGGATGTCCTGGCTCTGGCCATCAGCAGATCTGTAGCTGAGCATGTAGCCGTCAATGGGCGCCTGCACTCTGTTCCAGGACATGGTCGCAGTGTCCTCTGTCACCGTCCGGGTCGCCAGGTTAGTGGGAGCATCAATGTCTGAGAGGCAATGTCAGTGTTAGAGGTCATGTCTTAGATCAGTCCGGGTAACCTAAGTTCTTATCGCTTTATGGTAGCCTAGTACCAAAAGTTTTAGCTCTGGTGTGTGTTAGTAGTTGATATTTGGAGCTCTGTTTATCAGTGTCAGGATATATTGGACGGATTAAGAGCATGTTTTATAATTTATTTTCCATCTTTGTGGACATTTTCACGCTATGTTTTATGTTAGAAAAAGCAGGTTTCATTCTGCTCAGAATGTTTTAGTTTATTGTTAAGTCAAGTTTTTACACATTTATTTTACAGTATTAGAAGCAATATAACCATGATTCATGGTACAGGGGGTCCTCGCAATTTGTCGACTCGTTTGTCGTTTTGCAAAGTCATCACTAAGAATAAAGGACGATTTTTTGTAAAACATCGTTTTTCATCACCTGTCCTAGCAGAGTTGTTGTTGACCTTTGACGTTGGCGCTACAAAGTCACTCCGTGGTCTTAGTATAGACCCAGGATAGTGTTCAGCAGATATTATAAAATGATGTGATTACAGTATGAAAATAATAAAAGAAAAAACGGAGCAGTCGTAACTGTTTACCGAACACCATGCAAATTAAGGGCAAAGTTGGGAATGTATATGTAAATTAGCTCTACATACAGCTCTTGTGTTGTGTTTGCAGGAGAATATCAGAAAGGGCAGTTTACATGCACAAGAACAATAGGCCTACTAGAGATGCTAACATCAATGAATCCATGGCTGTCATGTGACAATGTGTTCAAATTAAACAGTGTACAGTCATGACTTGTGCCCCGTGTCAAGTTGTTTAGTACTTTGTTTTACTGATCTTACCCGAGTGGTTTTTCATGCCACTGATGGAACTGCAAGCCGTGAATAGAAGTGTTTTATAAAGTTAGGATTACATCACGACGTACAGCACTGAACAGTGCACAACAGACCCACAACAATATAGAGAGCATCATGATAATAGGAAAAAAAACAGCTTTCTGCATTACCATTAACCTGAAATACAGCATTGTTAACTGTAATGGGTTGCAATTTGTATTCCGATTAAGTAGCATTGATTTGTATAGAAAAGGCACATGCGCATTGGATGGGCAAGAAGGAAGAACAAAATAAGAAAGAGTGTGCGTTGAATCTATGGCTGCTTGACTCTGCGTATGTTTCATGACCACAACCACACAATAATCATGAAACGTCCATCAGCAACTAACTTTACCCTGAAACCCACAATAAACTGACCAGTTATCTTGCAGTTTTATAATGCGGTCATTGAGGATATATACAACTATCTCAGTAGCATTTACATGTGAAATGAGGGTATAAATGTGGAAATGGGCGTGTTTTCCCCGTGTTAACGTAATTTTTACGTCTTTTACTCAAGTATTTGGAATTGATCCTGTCTTTCTCTTTGGTCATTTTATTTCTTGCCACAAACCTGATTCTCCCGAGTTTTCAGGCCAAACGTGCACAAGCATCATCACTTCATGAGTTAAAATCACTGCATGTAAACTCCCCCCATTAGACTCTTTATCCAGGTTCCTAATATAAATTAATGTTGTTAAAATATTTAAATAAGAAGAAAATGGATGACCTGTCACGGCCTCTGCAGTCGTCTTCTTGCTGACACGTTTTCCCTTGACAGCCCAAATGTAGACTGTGTACTCCACTCCGGGCTTCAGGCCGGTCAGCTGATAGGAGCTCCTGTCTGCCCCCACAGGGATGTCCTGGCTCTGGCCATCAGCAGATCTGTAGCTGAGCATGTAGCCGTCAATGGGCGCCTGCACTCTGTTCCAGGACATGGTCGCAGTGTCCTCTGTCACTGTCCGGGTCGCCAGGTTAGTGGGAGCATCAATGTCTGAGAGGCAATGTCAGTGCTAGAGGTCATGTCTTAGATCAGTCCGGGTAACCTAAGTTCTTATCACTTTATGGTAGCCTAGTACCAAAAGTTTTAGCTCTGGTGTGTGTTAGTGGTTGATATTTGGAGCTCTGTTTATCAGTGTCAGGATATATTGGACGGATTAAGAGCTTGTTTTGTAATTTATTTTCCATCTTTGTGGACGTTTTCACATTATGTTTTATGTTAGAAAAAGCAGGTTTCATTCTGCTCAGATTATTTTGTTTATTGCTAAGTCAAGTTTTTACACATTCTTCTTACAATATTAAAGGCAATATAACCATGATTCATGGTACAGGATGTCCTTGCAATTTGGCGACTCATTGTTCGTTGTTTCGCAGAGTTGTCGCTAATGAATATATGACGATTTTTCATTATTCATAGTTTTTCGACACCTGTCCTAGCAGAGTTGTTTTCGACCTTTGACATCGGTGCTAGAAAGTCGCTCTGTGGTCTTAGTATCGGCCCAGGATAGTGTTCAGTAGATATTATAAACTGATGTGACTACAGTATTAAAATAATAAAAGAAAAACCAGAGCAGTCGAGATCAAGCTGCTCCTCACTACCCCTCCAGCTTTGAACTCCTCCTACTTTGTCTCTATCTATTATTGTTACTTTCTCCAACTGCGGGGACTGTGAAGGTACAATATAAGTATTTTAGCACTAAATCTTAATATCGTAACTGTTGCTAGACTCACACTCCCATCATCCCACAACATTGTGTGTTCTCAGCCTGTGAACAGTGATCCCGTGCGGTTAGTGTTCATTTTTATTTTTTCCTCTCTCTCTGTCTTTCTCTCTCTCAAATTCACACTCAATGTTATGAATAGTAATTTCTCTCTAATTTTACTAACTACAAATTACTTAATTTTGAATGTCTGGATTTTACATATTGTGATTTAATGCTTTGGAGATGGGCTAAGGTAAAAGTGTTGGTGTTTAGAAACAGTACAATGCTATGTTAGGTTCATTCACTGAGGTCATACAGTAATGGTCATACATTTATTTGTATGTAAAATCATCATTGTGATGAATTATAAGAATTGCTTATGGTGTTTGAAAGATGTTTGCATGAGTACATTTGTTTTATTTTGGGGTGTTGGAATGCATCTAGGGGCTATTCACATAATTTCTTATGGTTATTAATTCCCCTTAATTTATCATTTCTCAATTTGTTGCGATCTTCAAGAACGCATCCCCTATGATTTTGAAGGAACCCCTGTATTTGTTGCATTAAGTTTCAGTGCTGGAAGAAAAGATTAACTGATCTATGGCAGAGTTTACATAGTGTTTTAACCTTACTTGAGACAATATGCTTGAATCAAAGATTAAATTATCCTCTCCCTCTCAGGTTTATATAGGCTAAGTTTATTGCACTCGGGATGAGCTGCTGTTTTACCCAGCGCCATGCAAATGAAGCATCATCATCATCATTTTCGGGCCAAACGTGCACAAGCATCATCACTTCATGAGTTAAAATCACTGCATGTAAACTCCCCCTATCAAAATCTTTATCCAGGTTCCTAATATAAATTATTGTTGTTAAAAAAAAATAATATGAAGAAAATGGATGACCTGTCACAGTCTCTGCAGTCGTCTTCTTGCTGACACGTTTTCCTTTGACAGCCCAAATGTAGACTGTGTACTCCACTCCGGGCTTCAGGCCGGTCAGCTGATAGGAGCTCCTGTCTGCCCCCACAGGGATGTCCTGGCTCTGGCCATCAGCAGATCTGTAGCTGAGCATGTAGCCGTCAATGGGCGCCTGCACTTTGTTCCAGGACATGGTCGCAGTGTCCTCTGTTACCGTCCGGGTCGCCAGGTTAGTGGGAGCATCAATGTCTGAGAGGCAATGTCAGTGTTAGAGGTCATGTCTTAGATCAGTCCGGGTAACCTAAGTTCTTATTGCTTTATGGTAGCCTAGTACAAAAAGTTTTAGCTCTGTTGTGTGTTAGTAGTTGATATTTGGAGCTCTGTTTATCAGTGTCAGGATATATTGGATGGATTAAGAACTTGTCTTGTAATTTATTTTCCACATTTGTGGAAACTTTTACGCTACGTTTTATGTTAGAAAAAGCAGGTTTCATTCTACTCAATATGTTTTAGTTTATTTTTAAGTCAAGTTTTTACACATTTTTCTTAGCCTTAGAAGCAATAGAATCATGATTCATGATATCTGTTGCATTAAGTTTCAGTGCTGAAACTAAGGATGAGTTGATCTATGGTGGAGTTTACGTGTGTGTTTTGACTTTACTCGAGACAATACGCTCGAATCAAAGATTAAATGCCCCTCTCGTTCTTGGGGTTTACATAGTCTTAATTTATTGCACTCAGGATGAGCTGCCGTTTACCTTTTGCCATGCAAATTAAGGGCAATCGAGGGATTCATTTGTAAATTAGCTCTACGTACAGCTCTTGTGCAGTTTTTGCAGGAAAATGCCAGAAAGGGCGGCTTACATGCTCGAGAGCAATACTTGAGACACTTACATCACTCAGTCCATGGCTGTCATGTGACAACTTGTTCAAATTAAAGAGGTTCCAAATATAAATTAATGGCGTAAATGTTTTAAAAAAAATAAGAAAATGGATGACCTGTCACAGTCTCTGCAGTCGTCTTCTTGCTGACACGTTTTCCCTTGACAGCCCAAATGTAGACTGTGTACTCCACTCCGGGCTTCAGGCCGGTCAGCTGATAGGAGCTCCTGTCTGCCCCCACAGGGATGTCCTGGCTCTGGCCGTCAGCAGATCTGTAGCTGAGCATGTAGCCGTCAATGGGCGCCTGCACTCTGTTCCAGGACATGGTCGCAGTGTCCTCTGTTACCGTCCGGGTCACCAGGTTAGTGGGTGCATCAATGTCTGAGAGGCAATGTCAGTGTTAGAGGTCATGTCTTAGATCTGTCTGGGTAACCTAAGTTATCTTTCAACTTGAGAATACTGGGACATTGCACATTACCATGGGGAACTCATTAAAGTTTTCTCTAACAGACTCTCCCTCTGCCTGCTTTAACTGGTACAGCACACAGCGACTCAACCTCTTTTCGCCATTGACATAGAACTCCCGTCGGATTTTTGAGCAAAAAGTGATTTGTATCCTGTTTTAACATTAATTTTAAATCAATTATAAAAAGTTTCGAAACGATTATGTTCCAGCATGAATTGCTCATGTTTAAGTCATTTGTTTTACCCTTTTTCCATGGTAACAACCTTCAGCGAATATTGGCACTCGCTGTGGAAAGCAGGTGTGGGACTATTGACGCAAGGCCTCATACGTGAAGCACATTTACATTTATTTTACAGGTGTATAGTAGCTTTGATGCTACAGCCAATTTGGACATGAAGCTGCAGTTAAATAAAAAAGATTATGTTGCTACAACAAAGAAAGGTAAACAGCAAACTCTTGGATTAAGTCGGTGTCGGGAGATTCCCAGAAAGCAGGATGCAACACCTGCCACAGACTCTTTACTATCACACATGGTGGAATGTAAAACGGCATGGCACAGGTGAGTCTCACAGAAGAAATGCATTACAGTGAGAGAAAACAAAAATTACCTATTTCTCCATGAAGGCAGAATTGTTTAACATCGCTAAACGGATTGTTGTTTTACTCATTTACAGCTTGTCGAAATGTCACGCTGCTATTTTGTAGGGGCTGAAAATGTAGTGCGATCTCGGTTTTATAGTTAAAGTAAGACTTTTTTTAATTATTATTATTGTGTTTGCAGTGTCCAGCAATGTCCCACAAACTAGATATTTTATGCTGTCCTGAAATTGGACTCATGGCAGATGGTCACCCTACACCCAGTGAATCGTGCTTGTCTGTTAAATATGAAGAAAATGGATGACCTGTCACAGCCTCTGCAGACGTCTTCTTGCTGACACGTTTTCCCTTGACAGCCCAAATGTAGACTGTGTACTCCACTCCGGGCCTCAGGCCGGTCAGCTGATAGGAGCTCCTATCTGCCCCTACATGGATTTCCTTCCTCTGGCCGTCAGCAGAGCTGTAGCTGAGCATGTAGCCATCAATGGGTGCCTGCACTCTATCCCAGGACACGGTCGCAGTGTCCTCAGTGACCGTCTGGGTCACCAGGTTAGTGGGAGCATCAATGTCTGAGAGTTCAAATAAAGAAGAAACAACTCACAATGGTAGAAAGTCCTGAGACACATGCTAGATGTATAATATAGATATTGCAAATATAAATCACATTAAATAACAAGGACTCTAGATTATTGGATCCAAGTCATTGATTGCCTGACTCCTGTGGGCTGAACTGTGACTTTGGATAAATGTACAAGGTGGCAACATTAACTAACAAATTGCAGTGCTTGTCACACGTGTCAAGCTTTCTAAAAAAAAGAAAAAACAGATGAAATTCAGTCTGAAGGTTTCCAAATTGTGGTTTCTAAGGCTTTCACATTTACAAGTTTTGGATTTCTGTAGACGCAGGGCAATGCTTGAGGAGGCCTTTACCTTTTCATTATGAGGCTTTGTGGATTAATGATAGTCTGGCTGTTCATTGCTGTTCAGAAAATGTTCAGAATGAAGCTGAAAGTTATCTGATTCTTATGTGGAAAATAAAATGATCTAGTAGACTCCATAGGTTAATTAAATAAAGGTGTGGTTCTTCAAGTTATAATGCAGAAAAGTGGTTGCAACAGGTCTTTTTGAATCCTCCCCACTGTCTAGAAATGTAGATCATGAAAAAGTGTCATCAAATTACTGATGTTTTCCAGGAAGCACATTTACCATTGCCCAGTCATAACAAATTAGCCATGTCATAACTCCTCATCAATATCTCTATTAAGAATAGAAAGCTTAACAAAAGTAGCCTTCAGGTGTAGACTGCAATGCTATACTTCATTTACAAAGACTGCCTTCATCAATGGTCTAAAAAGACTTTGAGTATTGTAAGAATTGGGGGATAACTGTTTTAAGTAGATGTATTTTTCTCTCAGCTGCTTTCAATTATGCTAAATTCGGCAAACATATTGAATCCGAATCAACTGCATCAGCAACTAATGTGTGATGTAAATGAATCTTATAATCCTTTGGCAGGGTGCAGTGGAACAGTAACTAATTCGATCTGGAAAGCTGAAATTGCACAATATCCTGCAAATGTTTGTTATACCTCACTACTGTCTTGGCAGTGGAAGTAGCGACCTTACCGAGACTGGATTTGGTCTTCATCACGAATCAAAAAGGTTTATAGTACAATTAATGTAATTGTCTGACCACGAAGGAGAATAAGGTTTCACAAAAGCATATAATCATGTGAAGATATAATATGTGCTAATGCCTATGTTATGAACCAATCTTATGTCCTTGAATAGTCAATAGGAATTTAATACACATTTGCTGTGCTTTTATTTAGATTACATATGTTACTTTGTCTCACTTCACTTTACTGGGTCATAGATGTAGCTGTATTTGTATACAATCGAGTGGCCTAATCAAAAAAATATATATAATTTTGTTTCACTTCAAATAAATTAACTCTTGTAGGAATTAGCAAGTAGGGAGTTTCTCACATTTTATTTTATTTATTTTTAATTCAATATAAATGGATGCCAGTGACCATTTCTTTACAAAAGAGCCATTGCTTGCATGAAACACCAGCAGCAAAAAATTACAAAAGTGAAAAACCTTTTAAGAAATATGATTCCATCAACACCTTTTACATCAATTTGAAAATAAAAATGAAAAGTAATCTAATCTCTGTTGATTGCTGTGAAGCTCGTCCTGTCAACTGACACTCACAAATGTAATTGTACACCGTGATTTGTGACAGAATGCTACCATTTATTTTGTCTGTGAGGCAGCCGCCAGTTTGACGGTTTGTTTTGGGTACTTGCTTAATGTGTTAGGACAGAGCTCATAACAGCTTTCGGTAATATATAAACCATTCCTTTATATCTGCTGCAGTTATTCTCTCAGGAAGCTGGAAAATTAATTTGTGTTTGCACGAAGAAATATACAGAATATAACGGAAACATTTGTACTCTTTAAAACTTTATTTAGTCTAGGTTCTTGAAATCTCAACACATTCTGATATTAAAAGTATGGGCCAAGGCATCAACCAACAATGTTTGGAAACATGTATGTGCTTCACAATCATAACTTTGTACAATTCTGTTCTGAAGCAGCATGTTTCTGTAGTGTTTTTTTGATTTCTTATAATCAGTAAAATGAACATTTCATGTGACATGTGACATTGCAATGATCTCACCTGTTTCTCCATAAACGGACGATGGATTCCCCTCTGAATTTCCTTTAATGGCTATGACTTTTGTTAGGTACTTAGTCCCAGGGAGAAGGCCTGCAAAACAGTTAACCCAGCATGAATTGCCTATTAGGTATGAACTGAGATATCTTATAGAATATGCAAATTGTCATGGCTGTAAACAGCTACCTGTATAAATAGAGTAAACATTAAATAATGTTTTATAATTGCAGTGAAACTGCTGACAAATTACATAGCCTGAATAATGAACACAGAGTATGTGTTTCCCTGAGTTAACAAACCAAGAATGGCACCTGTGATGGTGTAACTGGTTTTGGCTTCAAAACTCTGTGGAACTGTGACCTCCTCTTCCTGGCCCTCAGGATTGACATAGGTCAGTCGGAAGTAGTCCACCTCATAGGCGGGGTTCTGCCACTCCACCTGGAGCGAGCCCTCGGTCTGAGTCACCACCCTGATACCCTGAATCCCAGACAGCTCTGCCAGGAATAACAAGAAACAACATGGATCTGATTTTCCAACTTTCTACGACAATTAACTCTATTCTAACTACTAATTGCAGACCACTAAATCACAAATGAGCTCATTTGTACTTTCTTATTAATAGGACAAACACATAACACAGTTACTTTATCATGGAAGAGTCCAAAATCAAGTCATCAAGCACTGCAAGCTTCTGCTTTCTGTTCCACCTTATGTGCTCAACACCAGACTACTTGATATCATTATTTACTTAATGTATACTTTCCTAGGTGTTTAACAGACATTGATAGATTAGCTATATCTAGAAGATACCTATAGAACATGAAGAATCTTTGCCTCCAGGACTCTTTATTCAGCATAGTGTTTAAACTTAAATTGACTTTACAAACATGGCAGACAGTTGGAACCACACACCTAAAAGAGGCTTTATTTAAAATATTCATACCAGTGGTGGCCTCCAGGCTTTCAGGTTCACTAAAAATCTCCTTGATCACAGCGTACACATCTACAATATATTTAACTCCAGGTGTGAGGCCAGTTATCAGATAGGAGTTTTTGTTGTTTGGCACTTTGATTTGCTGGATGGAGCCCTTCTCTCCCTCCGGGTAATACGTTAGGACATAGTACTCAGCACCGGGCACGTGGTCCCATTCCACCAGAAGAGATTCTTCAGAGGATTTCAGCAAACGTATACTTTTAGGACCCATGACTGAAATCAAGAAAAATAAGAAGGTTAAGGAAAGCTTGAAATAAACATAATTCATAGACTATATGCATAAAAGTGGTCATTTTACCAAAAATACTCCATACATATTTATGTAACTGAACACTAATTAATGCTAGGTCATTAAGGGGAAAATTGCAGGAAAGTATTACCTTTCTCTGGTTGTATAAAAAGTGGTTATGCCCTAGGTTATTTCAATTAACATAGTGGAAAACAGACCGAAACCTCAGAAATGGGGTCTTTTGAAAAACAAAAAATGTAATTTAGTAGACAGACAGTCAGCAATGTTGGGAGAAAATTTCCACTTCAAAATTATTCTGCGGGTTCGGGGAAAAAAGCATAGTTGAGAAGAGGAGAATTCTAGGAATTGAAGTAAAGGAAAACCAGATATGTGCATGGGGGGAAACTGAAACTGGGGAGACCACAGTAACAAGTCTGTGCAACAGGTTAAGACATTGTTCCACACTGCTAAGACATGAAGATATGGGTCTTTCCCACTATTCAGCAGGGTGATTTCCGTTCAGTGATAGTGAATAGGTCTGTTTCTGTATTTTTCTTTGGTTTCTGCCAATAACACATTGTAGCCTAAAGAATATTTCAGATGGCGAGCCTAGAATAATTCCATATCCGGTTATATGAAGAGGCAAAAGAAAAGCTCATAACCCTCAACTGATTGCTTTTGAAGAAAACCAAAAATGTAAGATTAAAATGTCTCTACTTGGAAACACAAAATACCAGTGTAACCCTTTCATGTATCTGAGTGCAGTTTTACAAGTAAATCCACAGACCCTCCTAAAGGTAGTGCCAAGTAATTTAAGCACAAAACAATTTCCTATAGCTAACAGATTCTACATAATAGTTTAACTATTTCTAGTAGAACATCGTTTTCAAGACCTAAACAGAGGTTTCTTATGTAACAATGGAATAAATATAGTAATATTATGGTTACGAATAGTGAGCAGTAATGTCCAGTCATCTTAAGGTCATCTTGGTTTTTAAATAGTTTCCTTGATATCACATTTTCATAGCTTTTAAAAGTGTTTAAAACTACACTGTAAGATATGCAAATCACTATGCAAAAATTGGACCATTGTTAAAATACAATTTGACATAAAATGGGCTTTTAGGCATGAAAATACAGTTTCCCTTGTCTCATGTGTTTACCATTAACACTGAAGAACCCCACATAAGAGAGTGTTTTATGTTGTCGTCTTTTTATCTTGTGAAAGCAATACATGCTTTTCCCGCTGTGCCGGTTACTCTACAAAGAACATATTCAAGTCTTTGACAGGCTGCTGGTGGTAATGAAGTGGCATCTCTAGCAGCTGTATGGATTGATCTGGAGTTGTGAAAACCCACTGGAGGCATCTGACCCCTTTGTGGAGAAAACACTAGCTCACAGATCTATCCCACTTTTTATACTTTGTTGTATAGTATGTGAGCTTATTTATGTTGTCATTTCAGATTTCAGCATGGTCCCAGTTTTGCCCTTCTTCTGGCACATTGTGTATGGAGGTCAGGAAAGGAAAGACCTGGCCAAGACTTGAATGTTTCAACAGAACATCCTTTTCACACCTGGAACTGAAATGAACACTAAGCAGGTGATACTGGATGCTTTACTTTGCTATCAGATTTTTTATTTTTAAAGAATATTTTTTATGAACATTACAAAGCTCTAGCCCCTTTCTGAGCCTCCATGCAAAAGGGAGGCTTTATTGATAGAAGTATTGAATACAATGGTATTACACAGAAATAAGAGCACAGTTGCTATCACAGCAGCTTTGAATTATACATAAATTCCGCTCCACATTTTTCCGTCTTCTTTTTTAATCATATTCAAAGAAGTCTGGGACCTTGTTTTCTGCCAAGGTAAAAGTAATTACTTACAGCCTTTTCATGTGTGATACCACCGGTCTTGTGCTTCTCTGAGAATGGTTCAATATTACATATGAAAAGATCTGCACTGACACTTTTATCATTATGTTTTGGAATTAGTTTACATTTTTGAGGCACTGTCATTTCCCATCAGTCCATTGAATCAATTTTAAAAATATATAGGCATTGATTTAACCCAATATGAAATTCTTAATTAATATTAAAGGCTAAAACCCTCTTGGGTTTTTAATTCAGTTTTCTGATTTGATATTAATAACAGTTCCATTTATTTCACATAGATTATTTCTAACCTTTGAAAACACTGTATAATTTCCTTACTTTCAAAGAGTACTGAAAGCATATTTAGAGAAAATGGGAGAAAATGTTGAAAACAGTATTGTGGTAGAAAATATCATCTTCATGTAGTGTGTATAAGGATGAGATCCTATGATTAAATAATATTGAGTGCCTAAGGTATGTCATAACAACTCAGTAGACTACAGTATTAAATAGTAATAACAATAAGTAATAACCAGTAATAAGATGTACAATTGAATTACATTTTACATTAAACAGGACTCATTTTGCATTTATTGCTTTAAAGATCATACTGTTGCCTATGGAAATAATTTCACTCAATAGCAATGCAATGCAATGCATAGAACAGTTCCAACACAACTGATTTCAACTGGATAACAAATGCAATTTTCCAGTGTATTATAGGTGTGGTTATATTTATATCAGATCTTTCTAGGTTTACAATCGATGAAAGTTCACAATCGTGGTATTAATCTGAAGTGAAGTGAGACGAAACAGTCTGCATCTCTACCCATGTTAACATTTAAAATCCCCGAGAAAAGCCTAGCACTCATGTCATACAGTAACCATAGTTGTACTCCAGAGCTAGATCAGTCACGAAACCCGCTGGTTGATTTATGATATGCAGCAAAACTTTCTTAAGATTAACATGATTAGAAACCTGACTCTCTGGAACCTAATCCACCTTACCTGATCTAAAATAATCATTGTATATCAGTTGATCCAGATTGCATGACGAAGCTTGTTACAGCTGAGATCTCAGTCACATAATAATTAAATATAATGCACTTTTTTAGACCTTTTTAATTTGGTTTTAGCTGTAGATGTTAAATCAATATTTGTTTCATTTAGCAGAATGTGCTCTTTACTTCCTCATTCAATTGTTTCATGTCTTATGTGGGCAAATGTAATAACATTTCCCAATCCTTAAATTACAGAGAAAACACAGGATTATGCCTCTCCAGGACCGAAATGATGCACCGTGCTCTGAAACCTCTTTCCTTACCTTTGGAGCAGTCATTCCCGTTAAATCCCTCCTGACACACGCATACACCGTCATCGCACTCTCCGTTGCCGCTGCAGTCGTTTGGGCACCTCCGCTGGCTGCAGTCCTCACCCATGTAGTGGCTGAAGCACTGGCACACACCGTCCACACACCGCCCTTTGTCGTTGCACTCATTGGGGCAGAGCAACTCACTGCAGTCCACTCCGGCAAAGCCCTCGTAACAGACGCACTGGCCGTCCACGCAGTGGCCATTGTCATTGCAGTTGTTTGGACAGGCCCTCTTGGAACAGTCCTCCCCTTCCCAGCCCTCGTCGCAGATGCAGCCACAGCTCTCCTGCTTGAAGGTCCCATGCCCGCTGCACATGTCGTTCAAGCCTAGGAAACAACAGGGAGATATATAAATATACCCTTCACCATGGCACTGTTCTGAGATGAATCACTCAACCTCATGAGCAGTGATGTTAGCTGGTTAATGGCTAATATCAGGAATTAAGAGTTAGTTCTGAAATATTTGAGCTGGGTAAATGTGCTTTGCAAAACTCCTCCTATAATTGATGATGCAGTCTAATTGGGAAGCTAATTTATAAATCTAAATCTATTCAGTATTGAGAATCAGTACCCCCTCCTCCTCCACAGCATCCCTGGGTGCACTGGGTCTTGAGATAGGTGACTTCCTCCTCCAGGCCGTTGACCCTGTACAGCAGCTCCTTGAAGCTCTCCGACGACTCGCAGTCGCACTTCGGCGTCTGCAGGCGGATGTTGTGTCTGAAGACAATGTTGTTGTCTCCGTCCACGTTCTCCAGAGGAGACATCTGCTCTCCCATCTGGTCTTGTACAGGGAGAGAGTCCATCTCCACCTTGCAGTCAGACGTCTTGGGCAGGTCGATCTTATAGACATGACTGAAGGTGACTCCATTATTAGGCATGGCTGGGTCATCAGCAGCAATGAAGTCAACGAAGAGCACCCCAAACAGGAGGAAGGTCCAGCCTCTTCGAGGTATTAGGAGGAACTGCAGCATTGCTTAGGATGGAAGAAAATAAATATTAAAATTCTGGATAAGCCTCTTCCTAAACAATCTAGCCACTGATGTACAGTATGATTTGTTAGCTATGCACAGTTGACTGATTTCCTCAGCTCCAAAGCACCTCCTGTGTTCAGTGATCATTTTCTCTGCAAACCACTTTGTCACACAAATGATCCATTCTACTCACTGAGAAGTGTACCCTCCATTGGAGACAACTGCAAACTAATCATCATTTCCCAATGCTTTAATATAGCAGAATATTACCTGCAATGAGTATATTATAGGGATTTATAAATATGCAAATACATTTGTCTTCATAACTACAATCAAGCGTGTCCATACTGATCTACTCTGGCTGCATTGTCATAGTGAGAGCCATTACGTAAATTCATAATGAAATTTGTAACATGCTTGATTGTGGTTATTGAGATGAGTGCATTTGCATATTTATACAACCCTCAAAATTGCAATTTCGAGTGCAATATGTTGGACAAGCTACATAGAATATGAAAATGCCATGGAAAGTATTTGAATTTAAACTTTTAGTAAAGATCATTTTCAAACATTTGTCATTAAAATAAAATAAGTACTCTGCTTTTTGAATAAGCAATATTTGTTGGTAAGTGTAAAGAAAGTAACTGTATAAGTAGTATATGGTTAATACCTTTTGGGGTAAATTAAAAAAAGGAAAAAATTACTGTATATAGAAATCGCATGTTCAGACTATCATCCAGAAGAACCCCAGCAATTAGAGGAAACCTCAGAGACGTGCACATACGTGTTCCCTTGCCAAACACGATCCTGCCAGGCCCAAAATTGTGCAGAGCTGCCCGCAGGGCTAGCGTGGAGCATGGAACACGTTCGAATAAAATGATGTAACTCGCTGCTTAATGACAGTGATGTCATCCGAGCTCTCTTCTTCAGAGGGAGGTGAAATTATATATGTATGGGGAATTATTTAATAAAAGGCCAAACAAATCCCAGAAATCTGTGTTTTAATAGAGCTTTCATTTTGGGCAAACCTCAGAATGTAGGAAGATCATATTTTTCTCAGGGTGTGTCAAATACTCTGAGGCTTCCTGTCACTTTTATTAATCTTTGGTGATGTGCACAGTGTTGATGTGGCACTTTTTGGTAGAACACCACCAAAAACCGCTGACCGTATAGTACACATGGGTAAAATAACTTGCATGGGGAAGGTTTCTCTTAGTATCAGTCCAATGGGTAAAAAAGATTAGGTACAGTTTTGCCCTTTTTCCAAAGTACACACTAAAAATACATTCTATACTAAAAGCCAGCAAAAATTATACTAAACAGCCAACCATTAGGTCCAAAAAACCCTGTGGCTGGCATTTAATCCCAGAGACTGCATCTAAAAAAGTGAACATGACATCACTCTTCCTGCTCCTCTGCTATCACAGTTCTGACAATAATTACAGAAGACATCTCTTCATCAGCCGTTTAGCAGCACTGAGATTATTCCAGTGGATAGTTGGGAGGCTCAATGACAGTGTGCTGATAAACCACATCAGGAGCAATATACGCTCATAGAAAAGCGCCACACACCACTGTGCAGCGATCCGTAGCGCTCTGTTTTTAGTTCCCCTCAAACATTATATTGACACTCAGTTGTATAAACTTGTTTATTTTTCGCTGGGATCAAACTGAGCATTATGCAGCCAAGCTATGTCACTGCTACTGATTCACATCTGCTTTCACTAGGAGAGAACATGTCTATTTTTACAAGCCACATAATCAGGGTGTAGTGCGTTCAGCATGGGGTTGTGTAGGACAAGAGTATCCCACAGCACAATGGCTGAACCTAGAGGAAAAGTGCTTCCAGTATTTGAAGTTATGGGAAGAGGTGGGGTTATGGATTTTATGTGTCTCATGTCACTCTCTATATATAGGCCAGCAGTGGATTGATATAGGCTGATGGTGATGGTAATGATATATATTATAGTCTTTTTACTTCTTATTTTAATTTTGAATAGCCATTGGTAGGGATTGCTAGTCCTTGAGAAAACGCAGTAGAAGAAGTTGATATAGGTTTGGTCACAAATTACATATTTTATTGCTTCATCGTTTAAAAAATTTAAGCCTTAAGTCATCATGCTTCAAAGATAATGTGATTAACAATTGTACTGTTTAACTCAGGCACATGCATTTTTCCCAAAAGGTGTGAACCTGTATAATGGGATTGCAATGCACGAAAGCGTTAATACAGCACCATTGCAGAAAGCAATTGGCAGGGGCCCTGAAAGCAACCACCATGGAGATCAAGGAGATTCATTGGCAAAGCAATGCATTAGCAGCTGCTGTACTCATGGCAAGATCCTCATTAATGGGATAAGACAAGATACCAGCAACAAGACCTGAATAAGTAATTACCAGTGCAGACAGTCCAGACAGTGATGCATTACAAAGATTAAACGATTTTAAAAATGAAGAGAAGAGAGTTTTAAGGGCAATACAAGACCTCAGTGTGCAAGTGAACTTCTCATCCGTGTGATAGCAGAGACGTGCCAGGACTTGATGGAGTCCCCAAAGGGACATACAAAATTGCCTGTGAATATAATTCGTTTAATTTGCTTACAGAGATGACCATTTGGAATATGAAGTCCATTTACTACGGATGGCTTGGGGAGATGAAGGGAAGTTAGAACAATTTAGAAAAAGAAGAAAATAGACAGAAAAGAAAAACATCCGGCCATTTTGAAGTTCAAATGGAATGATTTGGGCCTGACATGAATAATAATAAAAACACCAACATTATGGAACCCCTGTCTGAAATGTCATTCTGTTTTTTAGTTTGGTTTTAAGATTAAATTCTCTTTTCACAGCCAAAAGACGCTGAAACAATTAAAATCCAGTCACTGCAGCAGATTAAAATAACCATCTCTTCCCCAGTCTGTCTCTCTAAACCACTTAACCTTGATAAAGTTTACATTGTAAGAAGAGTCTTATTGTCACTTGTTCCATCGCTAACTTAATTTTGCCTGTGGAACTTTATATTATTCATAATGAGTCAAAAACACTTGAGAGTAATATTTCACATTTTAGAGCTTCCTATAAGACACTAGACCATTGGCATTTTTCCAGTGCTGAACTGGACACAGAATGAATACCTCTGAGAGTCCATTATGTCCAATTAAAGTATTTAAAATGAAAGCTGCAAATTAGAAAAGGGTGTGTATAATTATAGAAAACTAAATTGAATTGATAATGACACACAAATCCAGCACTTGACATGTCAAATACAAGACAATGTTACATTTCAAAATACCATTTTGTTTTATTTGCCAAAAAGTCTGTTGATAATTTATTTTGATATTATGAATACATAATTCTGGTTCATATAGCAAATACATAAGTAGGATATAATGCATTTTCAGGTTCAGTATATTTAAGATTTATATGTATTTTCCTAAAATCTATTTGTGAATTTAATTAAGTAATTAATTAAGCAAGTCCAAATTGTTTCCTTAATAACTGAATAAATCTGTGATTGTTGTGCAGTATAAACCAACCTCAGTGATTAAACTTTTGGTTTGTGGCTTCAGGTCATTTTTCTAGGTTGTCACTCTTTCATTTTTTAAGATATATAATCTATAACCAATAATTATGACAAATATAGAGATCAAGTCCATTTAAATTCTCTTGTGATGGCTGCATTGTAGAACATCCAATTGTTTTTGACAATCACTTCAGTTTATATTGGTGAATAAAAATGTGTTTTAAGATCTAAATGCAAAAAGCAGAAGTTTTTTTAATTATTATTACTTTGTTATAGACGAATCCAGACAAAAGTACCTTGACAAGTTAATTTTACAATTCAAGGAAAGCAATCAATTAAGAAACTTAACAATGAATACTGCATTAGTACCAATAGATTTCTACTATATTAAACAGTTTTTTTTCCTGAAACCTGCTATAAATAGATTATTTCCCTTTTCTCATAATATGTATCTTAAAAAACTTTAAATGTGTAATTGTAAGCAAATACAAGCTGCCTTGTACGATAACATGCTAAAAATGCAACATAGTGCACCAGTTTCTGTAGCTAGGAAATAATTAGAAGACATGCATGAATGCCTTTCTTACCGTTGTGATTGTCTGTGACAAGTTAATCTCCTGCTGCTTCAAGCGTCTGAAGCCAACTTTCCTTAGGATTCCTGACACCTGTTGACAAGCCCAGGACTGTGGGTTACAGGCAAAGTTTTGACCAGTCTCTGTGTCTCTTCTAGCAGCTTCCTCTGAAGTGTTTAAATCTCCTTCTCTCCAACCCCCGGCAACCAATCGGTACTCTGGGTGTGTCCTCTACCCCTATAATGAAGGAATGAAAATAAGGACAGATAATGAGAAATTCCTCTCCTTCAGTCTGGAACTAATCAGACACTCAGATGTGAGCCTGTCAGTCCCTTTCTCTATCTCTTTTTACCAATTTTGTTTCATGCTTTATTTAATTGTTTTTCTGTAGAGGTAAGCATCTTGTGGTGCTCTTTCATTTTATTTTGTATTTAGCATTCCAATGTTAGTGGCAGGCAGGCAGGCGAACAGTGCCTTTTCGGTCATAATTAAACCATTTGAAAGAGAATCACGTACTACAGCCAAAGAAAGCTAAGATCAAGTCTGGAAGCAGTAGCCAATAAAAGCTTACACCAAGTGAACATAAACTCACAGTTACTTGAGGAAACAGTAATTCATGCCTCTATAAAGCCATGAACTTCAAATTATTTAATCTCTAGAAGTGTAATTAAATAATAAAAGTTTATTGTAATTCATACATTTGAGGACCCAAAGTGCCATGGTTAATTTTATTGATCGCATTTTTGCATTTTATTTTTTAAATCTGAATCAAATAATTTCTTTTTCTGATTTTTCTACTGTGGTGTTTCTAGTTGTATGGCTACTTGTATTACAGATGTCTATTGCATTACTGATGTGTATCAGGAAAATATATATAATTTTACTTTGAAAGATGGAATCACTGAATGCCAAATATGTGATTTAAATAACAAGGGCTGAGTGGTTTTCTTTTTTTTTTTTTTTGTTGTTGGGTGGAAGCTGATAGGGGTGACCTGTATTAACTTGTACACATGCTGAGAGCCCAAAAATGCATTAAAAATTTACCACAGTGTTGGCAAAAATGTAAAAATGAAAGACATTGAAAAAAAAATCATATTGGATTGGATTGGATATATCACATAGTAAACATTTTCCAGTCTAATTATATACACCGATCAGCCATAACATTATGACCACTGAGAGGTGAAGTGAATAACACTGATAATCTCATTATCATGGCCCTGTCAGTGGGTGGGATATATTAGTCAGCAAGTGAACATTTTGTCCTCAAAGTTGATGTGTTAGAAGCAGGACAAATGGGCAAGCGTAAGGATCTGAGCGACTTTGACAAGGGCCAAATTGTGATGGCTAGACGACTGGGTCAGAGCATCTCCAAAACTGCAGCTCTTGTGCGGTGTTCCCGGTATGCAGTGGTCAGTACCTATCAAAAATGGTCCAAGGAAGGAAAAGCAGTGAACCGGCGATGCACATGGGGAGCAAAGGCTGGCCCGTGTGGTCCGATCCAACAGACGAGCTACTGTAGCTCAAATTGCTGAAAAAGTGAATGCTGGTTCTGATAGAAAGGTGTCAGAACACACAGTGCATCGCAGTTTGTTGCGTATGGGGCTGCGTAGCCGCAGACCAGTCAGGGTGCCCATGCTGACCCCTGTCCACTGCCGAAAGCGCCTACAATGAGTGCGTACAGTGAGCATCAGAACTGGACCACGGAGCAATGGAAGAAGGTGGCCTGGTCTGATGAATCACGAGTTCAAGGTGTTGACTTGGCCTCCAAATTCCCCAGATCTCAATCCAATGGAGCATCTGTGGGATGTGCTGGACAAACAAGTCCAATCCATGGAGGCCCCACCTCACAGCTTACAGGATTTAAAGGATCTGCTGCTAACGTCTTGGTGCCAGATACCACAGCACACCTTCAGAGGTCTAGTGGAGTCCATGCCTCGACGGGTCAGGGCTGTTTTGGCAGCAAAAGGGGGACCTACACAATATTAGGCAGGTGGTCATAATGTTATGGCTGATTGGTGTGTATACACTGCTCAAAAAAAATTAAGGGAACAATCCAAGTTCAGAAATCAATGTTAAGTGTTCCCTTAATTTTTTTGAGCAGTATATATACAGTATATCCATTGACATTAAACTGTGTTGCGCTATAAATACTGTCTGCAAATATGTTTGGTAGCGGGCATCTGTTTTGGTGGAAACCTTTCTTTTTTTTCAGTATTTATACTTGAGGCTGCTAACACTTAAAACAATTAAAAATAAATAAATAAATACAAATATAATATGAATTATAATACTGATTATTTGAGCCTTTGTACACAGTTCGACACAGTTATTGTGCTTTTAATTGTTTTTGAAATCCAGAGTAAATCACCGTTGAATTTGATTGGCATGAGAGCTCAGTAACGGCTTGCTGTCAACTGTCTGGCATGTGTTTGCTATAAGTATCTGTGCTATCTAAAATATACAGGGTTTCATGTTACTTAATGCATTGAAGGTAGTCTGTTTACCTGAAAAGGAATCTGCGTAAACTCCAGGTGTGTTGGTTCTTAATGGGAGATTTGGAAGCCACTCAATTATCAGTGCTGGCTAAATCTTGATGGTCTGCAATTGTTTTTTCTTACAAATGTGTTTAAAGTAAGAGTTTTGAAAATGTCCTTTTGGGAATAAGTTTAGGAACGCACAGGATGCAGCAATTATGAGGAGAAAGACTTAGGGCAATAAACATTTCCTTGTGTATTTAAAAGAAAAACAAACACAATAACAACCACATCTACATGTTGTAGAATATTTTGTCTGCAGTCTGTGTTATGCTTCCTTTAAAGGGATTATATAAACACATACAACAAAGTTAAAATAAATTAACACTGAAGGCAGCACTCTCTTTAATATTGAAATGCAAAGTGTGTTGTGACTCCCTGACTTTGAGTTTTATTTCTTCTGAGACATGCAAACGTCTGACACCTGGGTGGCTTAGAGTTAAAAAAGAGTAAAGAATGCAACAATGCAACGTATTTATCTTCCTGTCATGGCCATTTACAGTTCTGTAAATGGATGGATGTTGTGAGGAAAGTGTTGTGAAAGAGCCTTCAGATGGAGCACATGCACGTAGAGCTGCTAACCCAAAGGGAAAATGTGTGTTGGTCATCAATTATTTTTGGATGGTCCAATGGAAAAAAAAAAGTATTTGAGTATTGGAAGAATTATGATCAAATGATTGCAGGAACTCTGAAGAATAACACGGAAACATTTTGGAATACACTGAATTCTTCATTACTGAAGTATGAGTACTGAATAACTATCAACATCCCAAAAGTAAATCACCTTAAAACTCCCTTATCCATGTTCTTGGGGATTGGAAGTTGTTTGTGCTCCCTTGTGCTCTATAAGTTTGCATTGGATAGTTTGTAGACTTCAGATCGGGTATCTTCCAATCCAACTTGGTACAGCACAGCAGGAACTTGTTATTTATATGCGGAAAATGTCAAAATCAACATCACTGTCCTGTCATTCAAACAATAACGCGAATGTCTTTTTTTCTGCTTAGGTTCTTGTGACTCAGCTGTTTGTGGACAGTGAAAGTGGACAGTCCATTTTTGATGTCATCTACTCAGGTCTTGGATATATTACTGGATCTGAAACATGAAAACTGCTCACTTTTTATTTCTTCTTTGAAAAAAAAAGACTGGGTTATGCGGTTGGGCAAATGCAACATAAAATTGATGAACTTAACACGTACCTCTCTGTGTCTGACCTCAGAGGAATGCTGCTGACAGTCTCTCAGTGTGAGTTAATGCCCTCAGCCATTGTGTACGCTAAACTAAACAAGACAAAAGAAACAATGAAGCTTTTTTTTATTTTTTGCCTTGGGTAACAAAATCAAATTAGAATTAATTTTGTTGTGGCTTCCAAAAAGGAAGTCAAATAATAGGGATTTCGATGTATGCAATGATTTATATTATAACGTGACAAGGAATGTATGTTATAAACTACAAAGTAGCCTAGAATTACTGCTTTATTTCTTCCCTTGAGGTTCTGTTCTGCATTAATGAAACCCAGTTGATCGCCATTGTGAATCTGAATGTAATTTTAATGTCTTGATACAAAAGCTGTATCTTCTACATCTAGAGTTTTGTTGGGAAATTCACATTGTCTGTGATTTGATTGAACTGTCATGTTTGTACATTTACATTTTTGTAAACTTAAGTTAGAGCACAGTTTAAAATAAAACAGTGATTTAACAAGCTTAGCTGGATAAAATAAAACCTTGACGATTATGTGTGTGCTGCAGCAGGGGAAAGAAAGTATGGGTCGTTTTCTACACATTAATTTAGCACAGCTACTATTTCCTCAGGAAGAACAACAAAACATGAGCCCGAGAAGGGAAAATGGACCAAAAGACAAACAAAAGGGAGGGAGCACTGTGCACACAGAAAGTGCCAAGAGCACTTTGTAAGAATGAAACCGTTGTCTGAGCTTTCTGAACAAAATCTGTTTTCGGCATCTCTCTCTGGATTAATTACCTAGATTAGTCAACTATGTTAAGAGGTTGGCCAGTCTTCCTTAAAGAATCCCATATGTGATTATTTTAAACGTGCTCTTGAGGTCAGCCATGCTGGCCACATTGTAGTCACATCTGTGTCTTTACTAACCACTATTAAATTACAAGTGTTTTGAATATTTTCCAGTTTCCTGCAACCTGTCTGTTCTTCTTTGGTTGTTGTTTGTTTTTTAAATGGTTAGTTCGTAATGTATTTGTGTTGTGCACATACAGAATAGATGAGTGAGAATTTGATATTTGATATTTATTTATGTATAGGTTAGCTTTATTGTTCCCCATTTAGAAAACACAGCAGCTATTTATAAAAGTGATCCAACAAACAGTTGTCAGATGCAAAGGTCAAACAGTATACTTTTCATCTTAACCCTATCTAAATGTTTAACTTTCTGTCCAAATTGTACTGCCGCTGCTTTGACTAAACAGATTATATACAGATGCCCTATTTACCACAAGGCAGACAACCTCTGACATTATTAAACTCATGCAGTAGGTGATGAAAACTGATAACATCCACTTTTTGGTTAAGTGCAACATTTAAAATTAAAATGACAATCTTTGGTTCCTGGAGTGTGATTTCATTAAACACCAGCTATGCATTATCTAACCTTTGTGTGACTTTCTCTTGGAGTTTTTGAAAGGGTAAAAAGGGTAACAAAGGAAGGTTGTGCATGCAGTTTATAACATATAGTAAAAATATCCTCTACACTGTCATATATTAATATATTTCTATGCTTGCTTGTAATGTGTTACATTTCATTAAAACAGTTATGGAACTCCTATTTTGTTTCAGTTTTGCATTCCTGTCAGGAATGAAAACGGAGACTCTTGGTTAAATACAATATGATTTGTTATTCTCATCATTCTTTATTAACTTTCATTCCTTATTAGATGGAAATAAAAGGCTGTATTAAAGGCTGTATTAAAACCTTCTTGGCAGGAACCTCAAAAGGAAGCAGAAGCTCTATATTTAAAATAAGATCTAAACTGGCTGAGGAAAACCAAATTGTGTTAATCAAAATGGCATAGTGCATCGAAACTAAACAATTTCTATACCTACAAGACAGGAACAAATTGTATTATTTTCATAGGATTCTACATTCCAGAAGTAATTACTCTACTTCCACAAATGAAGGCTGAAAAGGGAAAACTGTTACACTCTTAAGTTAAGAATAGTTTGCTATAAAAATAGAGGTTGTGATTTTTCCTTGTATTGTGAAGCTAATAAATACTTACATTCATGTTCCTTTAAATTGAGGATGTCTGTATACCATTACTTTACAGTTCTGTGGAGAAATTCAGAATCCAATAAATGAGATCGCACATTTCATTCTGGAAGCAGTCCTGATTGAAACCAGCTGAATGCATTTTGGGGAATAAAGCTCTGATGAGCATTATGGAAATATAAACTGACACAGGTCTAAACAGTGTCAGAAACAATTAATGTAAAATCATTGGTTCTAAGGATTATTCACAGGAGATGAAAAAAACTGTAAGTGGTTTCCAATTACGATAATATATTAAAGCCAAACATGGACCTCATGTCCTTTTCCTTTAATCTCCCTTGGCTGTTAACCTTCCTTGTTGAACTCGTCAGCAAAGACTGTAACAAACGAATGCTGGTTGTCAGGAGGTTTTAAGTGAAATGAATTTAAAGATGCAGGTGTACAGCTTACTTGACAGCTATACGACTTGTAATGCACTTCATAAAACTCTGAACTATCTCCTGTTTTAATTTTCTGTTTGACTGTTTCTTTTTATTTGAGATCAGTGCTGTGTAAGAGACTACCTCAGCAATTTCCAACCTTATATTTTTGAAAACGTTTACTTAAATTCTTGAGATTCTGGGGTAAACCCATTTCAACCACTTTTAAAGGAAGTTTGACTTATTCCAGAGCAGTAGTTTGAAATGTGTTTGATGTGCAGTATGTGTAATTGTGGAGAAACATGCAACATTCTGTGTTAATGAGGAAACAGAAGGACTATGGAGTTGGATTGATGTGGCTTCTCTCCTGCTGCATCCTACAGAGAAGCCACTTACTCTTACTTGCATATATTCAAACACATCTGCTGCTCACATTGTCAAGCTCTCAACAAGGCAGCTGAAGCTAATGACAAACTGGGTGGCAAGGCTTTGGTGGCTGCTTCATCACATTTTGTCTACATATTGGGTTTATGTGAAATGGTAACTGGTCATTTTTTACAAGAACACTTTAGTAAGTAATTCGTTGGTTTGACGATAATAATTGATAAATAATGTACTTTACCTTTGAGCACCTTTAAGTCATTACCTGCATTGTTATGTGTAGAGTATGCTAATGATGAACAATAATGTGTGTGACTGTCCTGACTTGTCGAGGCGAGGAGCTGCCGTGATCTGTCCTGACGCTGGAATGGAGAGGTGCAGGGGTGTGTCAGCTGGTGTCAGGAGGTTGTGCCCAGAGCTACAGCCTGCAGGGTGTCCCAAGAAAGGTCCTGAGCTTCTGTGCTCACCTGACAATCAGTCCCGCTTCATAATAGATCGCCGTAAGGTATTTTGTAATCATTTGTTCATAGCCAATAAGTACATTAGCTGTGGTGGAGCCACTCGGTCAGAATCCAGAATAAAGATGTTCTATGTTGTTGTTTTTGGGGCTTCTTTATTTTCTATTATTATTATTATTATTATTATTATTATTATTATTATTATTATTATTATTATTATTATTATGTTCACAGATGGAACAGGTACACTTGAGTACACAGTTTAGTACCTGATCATTTTCCATATTTGAAAGAAAGCATGTAGATATAAATTGAACCATTGTGATCTAGTCTCTGTGGATGCATTCATTATAATTGTTCTGTTCTACAAGGATAAAAATCTACTTTGTATAGTTTTAGTTGTTGTATTATTTAATCTGTATTTGTATATGGCATATCTTGCTTATAAAAATAATGTTTGTGTTATGATTTCATTCTAACTCAAATATTATGTGTTTTATGTAGAAGATTACATTCAATTTCAAGTACAATTTCCCAAGAGCTCCAAAAAGAATAACGCTATAATGAAACCAGGACATAAATAAAAATAAATAGTGGTTAAACCAAAGTCATGCAGTATTAATACAAGGGTTGATGTATTTAAATTTGTGGAAGTTTTCATTTTAAATAAAATGTTCATGCAGTGATTATTATTCAAGAAGTCTTGTCTTTGAGCATAAGCTAAAACAGAAGTGTAATATTTCTTTGAAGATGCCTTTCATGTGAAGAAGAAAAAATTAGATTATACCATGGCATGGAGCTAATGTATCAAAAGGAAAGCTCAAGTTTCTTTTCAGGGGTGTTCTGCAATGACTAAAGCTCAATATGTCTATTACTCTTTCTAATACAGGGACCAATGTACAGGAGTATATGCTGTGGTGTATCATACAGTATAAGAATAAGCCATGTTAATAAGAAAAACATTCATAAGGCAACTCAAATATGTTTTTTAAAAATACTGGTTAAAAAAAAGACCAGATAAATTCGACAATTACTTTGTTGTTGCTGTTGTTGTTGTTGAACACTGAATTTACTAAAATAAATTCACCAATTTGTATTCAAATTAATGGTATATTTCAATAAAAAAGTTAATTGATTTTAATATAAAATATTTAACACTAATATGATTATATAGGATAAAAAGAATGATGCATTACAAGCATCCATAATCAGATACAATACAAATACATATAAAGCTGAATTTCATAAACCCAATAAATAATATATTTCTGAAACTTGGAAAAAATGCAATAAAATATTAAGTAAATTAAAAAAACATAAAAGCGATGAGACCATAAAATTCCTAATCACCAGCAGACAACAACTGTTGTTTATGTTCAGGGGGGTTTTGGTTTGTTTTTTTTGGTTTTGTTTTGTTGTTGTTTTTTTTCTAAAACCACAAGTGTTTTATATTCAACACAGTAAGTTAGTTTGGATTTGTGGAAACTAGACTTTTTTAAGAAAACCAAGCATTTCAAGTATCTCAGAATTGTTTTTCCATCCAGACCTTGACACTCTGCAAAAAGACACAATGAATAAGAAACAGGGTGAATGAACCAAAAAACACCAAAGGCAAAATTAACATTCTTATTGAAATTCTTCAAGGAAAAGGAACACAGAGTTCTCAGTTATTCATGGTCTTCAAGCTCACCCTTGATGGAATTAAGGTCCATCTTGAACTGAGATGAAAATCAAAACAAAAATAAAATACCAAAGACTTTACAGAAAACAAAAACAGGTTTGTAACATTTACAACAAATACAGCTTCCCTTATTGTCTTCTCCCTCACAATTCATACATCAGGAAAAGGGTCGTCTGAACACATATAGCACGCATAGATTGAATCTGTAATTTCAAATGTTCCCTGGTAAAATCATAATATAAATAAAATAAATTAATAGTTTTAATTCTAAGGTTGTGCCTCTGTTTCAAGAGTTGTGAAATAATCTTCCAAATACAGCGGTATTTGTTCAGTATTCAGAAATGATATTGGGTTTGAGAAAAAAGTAGGGTCACGCAGCCAGGGTTAGGTCTAACAAAAGTGACAAAGGTCAATCAGTTAGACTCGTCAGCATCCATCATATGACTGATTCCTGGCACTGGTTTTCATTAAGTTTCAAATAAAGGCATTGGGGTGGTGCCACTATAACCCCCTGCATCAGCTACTGTGGTCCAACCCTATCCCATCACTGCTGGAACCCATAGTAACAGTCTATAAAGAAGAGTGTATAAAGAAGACCATGTGTTGACCTCTGGCACTATACAACTTCCTTTGTAAAGTTATTAATAATAAGACAACAAGTAAGAATAATCTGCTAAGTAGCCTTGAATGGCATTTGATTTAATTGTACAAACAAATACTGCATATGTTTAATTACAGCCGATAATGATGAAGATTTTTTTTAAAGACAGATAAGCACAATTGAGCAGATTGTATTTCATTTGTTGTGTTTTCTTTTTAATGAAAGCTGTACAAAGTTGCTGATAACATTTAATTCACATTTGCTAGTTAAAGGCAGGTTTGGGTGTTTATACAGTAATTATTGGGAATATCAATTAGGCTTGCATCTGCCTTGCATTATCTCATAAGATATCATAGCTTGAATGATCTGAATATAATATTTGAAAGGGCATTAAGTGGACAGAAACCCTATTTTACAGAATGTTCGACACCTTTTTTCAGCTGATAGTGATGGACAGATTTCTGTCTGGTTGTAACATCTATTTTCAGTTTGGGAAATATATATATATATATATTTCAGTTTTAAGATTTACCATGTGATGGCCAACAGCTACTGTAACGTGCCAGATTATTACTTTTATCTGCATCACTGAGCTGACTGAGCCCAAACAATATTTAAGCAGGGTGTGCACTTGTGTTTGATCTACCCATAGATCATTGGTTTTAATCACCCCTTTTAACAACCACTTGTTAAATGTGAATCTAAAGCATTTTATTTGTTTTTGTCTCTCAGGTATTAGCAGCCAATCCCACCTTTGAAATAATGGCATTTTTTCTCTTGTGCTTTTTAAATTAGTTTTTAATTAAATAGAACATGGGAAATTTAAATAAAGCATTAATGAATAAGCTGCTGCCTACAACAAGTAGGTAGAACATGAAATGTACCCGTTCACAAATATTCACTACTCATTTGAAGTCTAGACTGTTTTGTATAATGTGTAGCGGGACATAGGAATATTTCTACATAAAATTAAAATATTTTTCATGTGGATGTTTGATGATACATTTATGTAATTTGGCATATATTTTCATTTAACCAGAAACAGCCACTTGCAAATCCCTCCAGCTTGTGAAAGTCTGCAGGAGGAATTTTCTTGGATATTTCTTTGAGATTTCAAAACCACAAGTTTAGGAAGAATGGAAGATGAATGAAACAGACAACAGAACATAAACCATGTCTTGTTTTCTTAGTACACATCATTGTAGCACCATTCAAGTATTGAAGAGCTGATTCCTATTATATTATAGCATGTGACCTTTAGGAAAGTTTTTTTCTCAAAATGAATTTGCATTGCATCTTTCACAAAATTGATTTTCCATTAATCACAGGAATGGCAAGTGTTGAAACCATCCAAAATGCAAAGATTGTTTTAATTGTCTTGACGTTTTGCGAACTGCATTATCAGTATGCTTTTACATAGCAATCTTTCCCATTTAAGTATCTTTAGGGCAGGAAATATTTAATTGTTTCCCAACCCCACCCCCTCATTGCACACACAGTAAGAATGTTTAGCAATTATATCACAATATTTAAGGTATTTGTATGAGTTCATTTTTTTTCTTTTCCTTTGTATTATTGAAAGAATTTCAAATACAGACCATAATGAACAGAAAACTGAAGTAGATAATAATTGATACAACCAATACAAATGATAAATGTAAGAAGATATTTCATAACTGTTATCTAGAATATCTGTATCAGTTCAACACCCTATTGTTTCTTATGTTACTGCTCGATTATTCATTGGTAGCATAATCTCTAAGGTGTTTTATTCAACAGCATTACAATCCTGTCTCACAGATGGATAGCATCTACATTAAACAGAATTTCTAGATCAACTCCCACTTGAGGTGTTGATATCCACAAACTTCAGGCTTGATATTATTTTTCAGCACACTTGTCAGGAAGAGGCTATCTGCTGTACAACTAAAGTGAACATCTATTGAATACAATTTTGAAGATCAAAACAGAAAGAGGTGTTAGTTTGACAGTTTTTGTGCTTTGTTAATGCACAATAGCATCTGTTGAGCTTTCGGGACATGAGAAAGTAATAATATACATGGTTTGTTGATTACTCTAACAAACACAATACTGGTACTATATACTAATAACTACATGTTATTTATATTAAAACATGAGGCTTAATGTATTATTTTAAATCACACAGCATTGTAGAATACGTAATTAAATTAAGCACTTTACCTGATTCATTGCAACTATAGCACAAATTCAAATAATACATTCACTTCGTGTTCAGAGTAAAAAAAAAAATTTTTTTCAGATTGATTGCCACACAGTAGGAGGCAGCGCAGTCTAGTCAGAGCTATGGTGCCAAAACCTAACCCCCTTTTGGATCGTATCTCCCAGTGGACCTCCGCTCCAGACGGCAACAAGAGCAGGCTATCCCATTTTCTGCTTCCAATGCCAAAGCCAGCCCACCTTTCCAACTACAGTCAGTAGTTCTCACTCCTGTTTCCTCACCACAAGTGAGACGGCCAGGAATTCCAGGGATAATGTGGTTCCAATTCTAATTACAGAGAACAAGCCCCTTGCAGTGGAAAAACATTTTACCACAGCGCGAGCTTTTTCCCCCTCATAACGTGAATATTTCTGAAGGTTCTATTACACTGTGCTTTCTTTCATTTTGATGTATCGACAAAAGACAATATATACAGTTGTAGGTGCTTTCAAAGGCACACTGAGCTCTCTAAACTACTTCACCATGGCAGAGACCAGGGCACACCTATACATCTCCTTGCCCCCTGTGACCGGCTCCCCCACTCATTATTCCCCAGCCCCCAACACACAGAACTGACAGACAGACACGAAACATACTGCATTCCCTCCAAATAACAGTCACAGACCATACAGTATATTTTTCAAATTCATAACAGTATATCTTCTTAAACATAACATTTTAGACCTAAATTATGTGCCAACATTAATCATGATGGTTATTTAAACAACACTGACAAATAAGTACTATTACCATTGACTGTACTACATTAGGCCAATGAGCAAAATTTTCTTTGTCAAATGCTGGTATACAATATAGGCCCAACATACCATAGTTTTGGACCAACATTGTAGTGCATCTGGGGACTGTGTGGATGTTCTTTGTGCAATGACTTAACCAAGTGTGGTATTAACTCATATCAGCTTCAGATTTTTGTTAATTGTAATTGGCATTGTGTTTATCAATCAAGGTCACCTTTTATAAAATGTATTTTTCAATGTATGAGACACTACACCCATAAGAAAAGGTGAAGCAATTAAGAAACATTACACAATGTTTTTGAAGAGAAGAGACATTTCAATGTTTGTCTCAGAGAACTACAGTGAAATGCTGCCACCTAATGTTAACAAACGGCCAAAGACGTACATAATCCTTAAAAAAAAAAAAAAAAAATCTCACTTGATTTAAACAATAATTCCAATAAATCACTCAAGAAAGCACCCGATAAATACAGTAAAGCAACATAAGGAGACAGCACTGACCTACACTATCTTACCCCATCCTACAGCTAAGCTTCGACACTTCGACACAGGAAGGTTATCGCTGTGGCTGTAGGTGCAATGGTCTGCAATGCCACTTCCTCCTGTCAGGCACTATGAAACACGTACATTAGACAAAGACCTTCCTGTTTTTTTTATAATGTTCTTCTCACTCAGAGATGTGCCAGAAACACTGCTTTCCCCAGAAAGCCTTCTCAGACTTACCCTACTCCTCTTGTCTTCCCCTGACCCAGAATGTGTCTAGCGACTTGCAGCAGGTGACATTCTGGTGGCCATAGGATGCAAGTTTCCGGGGCAGGTCGTGAAGACCCTGGAGTTTGTATTCAGGACAGATGTGGAACCAAACCCCATGTGGTTCAAAACCTTGGCCAGGTTATCACGAGCCAACAGTAAGTCTGGCTACTCATTCGATTCCTGTAGCCACTGTGCTTTGTCAAAGGGGGTTTCACCCTATCCTTGCATAGTATCTGTACACTGTAAAGGAACTGATATGTCGCATGTTTTTTAATGTACTGAAGTGAAGACTGTTGTCTGTGTTTGCAGTGTCTGGCATGGCACCCCGCCTCAATGCCATTCTCAGCAGTATTGTGCTCAAGGTGTAAAGGCACCCCAGGGTTGAACTGAAGATGGCGTTCTGCTCAGGTGAGTGAAGGTCACAGCTGACTCCTGGAATAACAGATCTCCCTAAGGCGACATTGATCCTATTTTTGTTTAATGCTGAGTTCAATGAAGCTGAGCCGTGAATTGTGTGTAAATAATGGTGAATGATCCCTGCGTCTGTTTATCATCTCCCAGTGCTCACCAACTTCTGTGGGAGTATCCTGGAATACGTTTCTGGTCCTAGAGTGAGCACTGAGCCAAGAGTGAGGAAGGAGGACTTCATTGCAGTTATGGACCTCTCCTTCGTAGACGACTTTAAAGTCCTTTTTAGTGCTAGATGACAGGAACCTGCAGGTACGGGCCGCTGTGAAAATCTCCAGAGGAGTAGGTGATTGTTAAATGTGGACTGCTAAATTTTCCAGTTACACACATGACCAGTCAGGCTTTATGGCCCAGTGATCCTCTGCCAGCTTTTCTGAGGCACACAGTGTTGGGGAGGGTGATTTATCTACAGGGAGAGGATTGCCACAGTATAAATCACTGTAATTCTCACCCTTTATGCTGATAATCCTATTATGGTGCCATTGCGGACAATGCTGGGGTGACAGAAAGTCATCTAGTAACACTTGTTCCGAGTTCTGTAATTGCACTTTTGTCCTCTTGGCATTCCCCACACTAACAGTGTAACTGTCTCTGTGTGTGTGCTGAAGCTGCGGGAGGTGATAGTCAGTGCTTCTACTGTCATGACCTCCCTGGTGTCCTCTAAGACACTCCAGGCACATCTGACCCAGCTGATGGACGCTGCAGTGGCGCTGTACAAAGACAGCTCCAATAGTGACACCCTTGTCCAGGTAGAGCTTTCTCTGCTAACTGGTGTAATGGGGGTGGGATAGATGTGAGACCATCTCAAGATTAAAGGCTTGGTTTTATGTTTAACATCAGGGAAAGGGTTTGGGTTGGTTTGGTTTAGTTTCATATATTTTAGGTTGTTTTGGAATTAATGATAAAAGCTCATAGCCGGATTCCCAAACATACATTGAGGAACCCATGAGTTGTGCTAATTGGGGTCTGTGAAGCCAGCCCATAGTGTCATATGTGTTAGCGGTTGTTTTTCTTTATTGTTTAGATCGTGCATCAGTTTGTCTGCAATCTTCTTAGATTTTACCTTTTAAATTGTGTAATAAAAGAGTTGGTTCTTTAATAAGTTATTTGTACAATTGTATATTTAACTTAATACCCCTACTGTTTAAACTAATTAAAAGGCTCTGATTTAGGAAATGATTAGTTCAATTAACAGTTCAATTAAGTAATTAGGAGCTCAGTTGGAACAAAAACCAGCAGAGTAGTTGGATGATGAGCTGTTCTTTGCTGATGCTGTCACTCCCTCAGGGCTCTGTGGCCCCAGGAGAGAGTCCTGGTTCTGATCCGTTGGCCTGTGTAGTGAGCTCACTGCTCTGTGCTGCCTGCCTTTTTTCCAATAGAAAACTCCTTCCCAAAGAAAGTTGCCATGTTTGTCATTCGGCATCTGAAGAGCAGCAGTAAGCCGGTCCGGGCCGCATCTACGCTGATTGTGGACCACCTCCTCAGAGCTGCAGGTACTGTCCTCTCACCCCTCGCAGCGCTTCAGTACTCTCAGTGCTGTTTAACCTCCTGTTGTCATTGTCAACACATCGAAACACACAGACACTCTCAGCCTGTAACCATACTGTTTCTCCTGATCATTGTGATTTAGTTGTTTTCCTGTCCTTTCCCAAGCAAGCCCAGTCCTTCGCATCACCTGTGCCCGGTGAGCCCTCCTTCTCCCGTGGCTGCAGCTCCATCTTCTGCAATCTCCTGGAGGCCAGACGAGCTGAGCTGAAGAAGCTGGTAAGGGCCACAGGGCCAGACTGCAGCAACAACCAGTCTGTGCACTTGACTTCCGGTGCTGAAGTCTGAAGGCATGTCTCTTTCCTTCAGGTCCCTGACATCCTGGGTGCACTGCAGCCCTGCCTGCCCCACCTGACTGACCAGCAGCTCAGAATGGTCATCCTCCTGGTCTCCCAGTGCCCGGAGCAGGCTGCCGAGATGTTCCTGAGCTGGGCCCTGCCGCTGGACCAGTGAGCTGGACACAGGGGCCTGTCTTTCACAATGACTGGCTGCTGTAGAGTCATCGAGTGGCTGTAGTGCTGAGGGACAAGCTGTCCCACAGGCTGCTGGGGTTCCTTATGGGGAAACTGACTGCCTCACTGCGCAGGGACCTGGCTACGGACAGTGTGTCCACTGGGCACCTGACCCTGGCTGTGAGTACCAAGAGACGGCCACTGCTTGTTCACAGTTTAAACCATGTGACTCTTTCAGAGATATATTGCTCAAAATAGGGTTCCTTCTCTCGTGGTGAGTGTGACCCTGTGTGTCTCTCCCGGTGTCAGGTGATCTGTGCTGTGTGGGAGCTGCTGGATGCCTGGGGGGTCGGAGCAATTTCAGAGGGTCTTTCCCCAGCTCTTTGGAACCCTCCTTATCCACATGGGCTGCAGTGAGAGGATCCCACACTGGGGTGCAGGTGAGCAGGGTCCCTGGACAGAAGCTCCACAGTGTGAGACGCAGTTGATTCTGCTGAGTATTGGTGCTCTACTGGAGCTGTAGCAGTCCTCGGCCGAGCACTGTCCTCTCCTTTTCCCACAGAGAGACCGTGCTGGCCGTGAGGGCCATTCTGGTTCGGGCCAAGCTGAAGAAGGTGACTAGGCAGCTGAAGCAGGAGGCAGCCTGGGCAAAGCTACAGAGCCCTAAGAGCTACTGGCCAGGTACCTCATCACAGACAGTGCTGACAGGAATATTTATTGTCTCCTTACCGGCTGTACCTTCGTTCACCAGGGCCCGCAGCTCCATGGCATTCGGGAGGTCCTCGGGTATGTGGCTATGTGCTGCTCTCATAGCACCTCGTTCTCCCATCTTCAAGCTGCTGGGCGGCTCAGAGCAGAAGCTGAGGGCCGTGCTGCTGAAGAGCCTGAAGTACAGAGCCCAGGACCCCTCGTGTGTGTCATGCGAGAGCCACTGCCGCCCAGGTAAGAACAGCACAGAACCGCCTGCCTTTGGACATGACATGGATACATGTGCTGGATCTGGCAACCAGTGTGGATGGGGATGTGGGGATAAAGTAGCTCCCTGTCTCTCTTCATGTTGCGCTAGAGAAACCTGTCATCTGAGAGAAATGCATGTTTCAATTCAAAAGTCACTACTTTGGGAGTGTCTGTGCTGACGGGTTGCTCTGGGTGTCTCTGGGCAGATGGAAGTCCACGGCCTGGAGCTGCTGCCCATCCTCGGCTCGGGCCTGAAGGACGCGGATGTGGCTGACAGGCAGGCGGTCCTGGGAGCTCAGTCTGCCCTCTCACAGGTCCTGCCCCACCTGAGACAGGAAAGTGTTGGCCAGGATGTCATTGCAGACATCTGACAGAGGGTCACTCTCCTCTTGAGTCATTGTTCTGCTCTTGTTACTGCCCCCCTGCAGTGGTTATGCCAGATCCCCAATCCACTTAGTCTTACAGGTCACCCTGAACCACACATTCCTAAATACAGTCAACACATGCAGTTCTGGCAGAATTGTGTGAGGTTCGAGTTTTGTTCTGTTTTGGTTGTGACAAAGATGATGTGTGAGAAATTACTTTTAAAAAGATGATGTGAAAACAATTTGCTCTTGTACATCTTTTCAGTACTGAGAAAAGTATTGTATAATTAAAAACAGTAGTTATCTACACTAGAAGTAGTACTAATAATAAGGACACAAATACACAGTGCTATGATGTATATTATTAAACTGATGTGGGACAGTGCCCTGTTTAGATGCCAAATATATTCTATTTGCCTGTGTAACCCATGTATGAATTTAAGCTTTGTGTATTGCTCCGGAGAGGCCAGCTGCAGTAGCTCTGTGTAGCGTGTTTTTAGAGAAAAGGCCATAGAGAGAACAGAAGAAAAAGGAGAAGTGTGTGATAAAGCACTTTGCTATATCTGAATAACCTATTTGTTATTATTCTAATTAAACTGGGCCTTGAGTATTTCTTGTCCGCATATCTATTGAGGGAGTCAATTTTTCCCTATCATTTAGTGCCGAAGCCGACATACTGTCTGCACAGAAATCAACAAAGCAAGATAAGAAGTATTCTTTTTCTGCCTTTTTAGGGATTGTGAGAGTGATTTGTATTCAGACAGTTGATGGCCAGGGGCGGCTTTAGAAAATTTCACTAGTGTGGCTGGCGTCTGTTATTTTCGTATCTCAAAAGTGGCAACCCTAGTGGCAATCAAGATGCAGGGGGCATGACTCCAGCATGGGACCTTAAGTCCATGGCAACCAACTTTCGAACAAACTAAAGTTAGGAAATTTCAGATAACAGATGGCTGTAAAATGAGGTGAAATTAGGCAGATGGAGAATTTGGTTGAAATTAAATCATTTGGAGATACTTAAAGGTGTTAAAATTGACTTTCCTTCTTTTGCAAGTGGTTTACGAGAGATGTGCCCTGAGATTAAAGAATCCCTTCTTGAACTGAGAAAGTGAAAGTGTCATAGAATTACAATTAATTTAAAGTAATGTATTCTGTTCTAATAACTGGAGTGAGATCTGATCTTATTTTATATCCCCCAACACACAATAATGCCTATGAAGTTACATATTTTGTTAATTCAAGAAAACTGGACTGAATATATGGGAGAGTTTAATGGAGGGGCAAGAGAATGCACGGCCAACCCTAATATATAGGCAAGTTCACAGAGCCACCAACAGAGGGAGGCAAAAAGCAAGGCTAGGCAAGAGAACCGTACTTTCCTGAATCCGCAGTCTGGCTCCAACCAAGGGACAGAGATATGAACCAAGTCAGTCTCAACATGTGAATCACGACAGCCACCAAACTCAGGCTCTCAGTAATCACAGAAATACAACCTTGGTTAACAAGAGAGTCAAAAACCTCAACTGTTGCTCTGCAATCCATGAATTAACGTCAGCAGCAGCCTCAACTTGGTCAAGCCAGTCGAACCAATCGCCTCTTTCACCTGAGAAGGTCTCCAGCTTATACACAGGCCTACGCACCTGACCACACAAACCAGGGGGTTGTGCTACATTAGCCTTCTGTCAAATTTCAATCTACAAATTTACCAATTATTTAACCTAATCCCACCATGGACACCAGAAATACCCCACAATAACGACTCTGAATATGATACGATACGATTCCTTTATTGTCACTCAACCTTATACACAACTGCAACAGTGGGTGGACATCTTGGGTGCAGCTCCAAGCAACATAGCAGTATGACAATTTCCCTAAACATCTGATTTACACATAACACAATTACACATCTGCTACACAACACAATATACAATATACACCTAATTTCCAATATACAGTATACACAAATTAAGGAGACTGTATACAATAAAAATACACTGTACCCCCCCATAAAATCATTGGAAAAAAATATAAAGTGTCGTGTTCACATTCAACTGTCGATTAATAGTCAGTTGCCAATGTTATTAAAAAAGTATAAAATGTATAAAAAAGTATAAAATGAACGCTCTCTCAATATTACACCTACGCCAATATCTCCACTATATATATACAGGGAGATAGACATTTAATTTAAAGAATATATTATTATTATTATTATTATTATTATTATTATTATTATTATTATTATTATTATTATTGCACTGTTCATACTTATCTTTCAATGTTGTAATGAGATTAAAGAGGTTGTTTAGTTAGATATCAGTGTAAACATTTACCAGAATAACTGCAGTGATACTTTTCATCTCACTTTATAAATGAAATTATACATGCATTTCTGCAAAATATACTTTTTCTGTAATTATCTTAATTTTGTGAAGTATTTGATGTAATTAAACTTGATGGCGGAGTTTATTATATATTCTGTATTATATATGTAACTAACCTTAGGTCGTTCACCACTGCTTGCCCTGTGGTGGGATTTGCTTTAGTTTTAAATAAAGTTGTCTTCTTCAATATTTCAACATGGCGGCCTCCATGCTGGGTCGGATTGTCAGTTCGGGGTTTGGGATTTTACACTCTTCGTTTGGGAGAACGACTCAGGTGGCATTTCAAATTTGTTTGTATTATTATTATAATTACGGTTTTATATTGTGTAGGAAAATACTATTATTTACCTTTCATTTATTTGATCCAGACAACGTGACATTATTCAAGGACGAGCTCCGATAAGAAGGAAACAGCATCTTGAGAATAAAATATTCTACAATTGGCTAAAAATAAATACAGTACGACTGCAGTTACTAGTATTGTTCATGTCACGTAATTCTTGCATTTCTTGTTTTTATATGAAACGAATCAACAGGTCAGTTTTACATTGAGACGAGAGCATCTGAATGCAGTGGGTACCTAAAATAAAAAAATAGTGATTTCGTCTTCTTCATCTTTTCAGTAAATCCATAAAGTTGATCGCAAGAATTAAATGAACCGGTCAGCCTAGTATAATAGGTTGTATCCGCCCCTGATCGGGATGCCAAAAAGCAAATGTCCCGAGTAATTTGACACAGGAGTTGTTTATAAAGTTGCTTTATTTGAATTAATAAATCCTTTACACTAGCCACTATATCTTTTTTGAATTGATTCGCCAGCTGTATTGAGTACCAACACAGAAATGTAATCCAGATTTGATTTCTTTGAATATTTTATTTATTGCAGTTATCATTTAACACCTTATTGTTATTGTATTATATTATAAAGTTAGTATAAAATTATATTATGCATTACTTTACTACAGTGGTCTAATTGATTTAATTATAAGAATGTGAATGAAATCAATGAGATCCTATTGATGCTCAGGACCAAGAAAAGGGACCAAAAAAGCTACAACAGACCTCTGAAAATGTCTATGATCAGTAACTTTTAAATACCAATTTGCAGTTTTGTACCTGGAGTATATTTCACCAATTGCAGTTTAATAAATCATAATTATTATTGTATTTCAGGCCTTGAGGAGTGCCACCGCGAATGCGGAGCAGGTCAGAGGTTACTATGTTAACTGGAGGATGGTCCGAGATGTGAAGAGAAGGCAGATGGCATTTGAATATGCCAACGAGAGACTCCGGATTAATGCTATCAGGAAAAACAACATCTTACCAAAAGAGCTGCAGGTAGTGAATGGATAAATACTGTTTTCCTGTGTGGAGTAGAATGATGGGACAGTGCTTTGTTATCTTTTAGGTTTACGATCAAAACTTACATTATTTAGTCTGGGTCTTCACAGAGTAAGCGCACACACAGAGAAAAAGATTTCCCTCTTTTGCTGGAACATGACCAGCTTTTACATTGGCCACGGATGGCTGGTCGTTTCTGTACAGTCTCTGTTTGCTGTGAAGGCTGAATTTGGATGAGTGTTATGATATCTAAACTATTAACAGCCCTATGAATGGTCAGACCCCCAGCCTAAGCCAGTACCAACATTAGAACTAATCCTCATTTTGCCTATAAATCAATTTTAGTTAATTAAGCAGAAGTTCAACCCTAATGGACAGAATTATGTGATCCTAACCCAACTCAGTCTAATCCCCAAGTGATGTCAGTAAGATTGGCAGAGAGGAGGTTTAAACAATGTTACACTTGAGATACCTATATGTAAACAGTCTATTCACAGGATTGATATAAATCACTATTAATTAGACATTCAGATTACTCATCCTTATTCTTCTTCTCCTTGAGATTGGTTTACTCAAAACCAAACTCAAGGATGCTGGTTTCTGTTAACAATTTAACAGAATTTGTAATTATGAAGTGTGATCACACCAGGTAAGAATCAGTTAAGTTAATAAAAGCTTAAAGTAGTTAAGACCTTGACAATACACCCTAAAAGTGGACATTTTATAAATACATTTGAGAAAGTTTGGTAACACTTGGTTGTGAATAATGATAGTCAAACAAGATTATAATTTTTTATCCTTTAAATTGAATGTGCCCAACATGTGTGATGGTACTGTTTTGGTTCCTTGTATATTGATATTGATACAATTGTTTTTGAATGTGAATAGTATTATAATATATTGTATTAACATTTTTGCAGGAGGTTGCTGATAAAGAAATCGCCGCTCTGCCGCGGGACAGCTGCCCTGTGCGAATTCGGAACAGGTGTGTGATGACATCACGGCCACGGGGGGTGAAACGCAGGTGGCGTCTGAGTCGTATTGTTTTCCGCCACCTCGCCGACCACAATCACATGTCCGGTGTCCAGAGGGCAATGTGGTAACGGACTTCACGTGGAGGGGGTCACACAAATATTGGACTAATGGAATCGCCGGACCCCTTCCTTCTTGACTTTTCAACTGTGCTGCATCGCCTATTACTGCTTCAATAAATACATGTATCAAAAGTATTGTGTGTGTACTTGTTTATTCCATTTCATATGTATTTGTATATATTAAAAGTCTAGTTTTTATGTGTTTTAATGTATAGCTTAGAGTTAGGAGAAAGAAGAAAAGATGAACAAAAAAGATTAACTAGAACACATCATCTATATGGTCTTGAGATGTTACAGATATAGACCATGTGGGTTAATTGCGACAACAACAACAAATCTTGAGTACTTCAGGTCTAGACTAATTTAGTGATTTGATTACACCGTGTAACACTTTTTTTTTTTTTTTTTTTTATGTTCCTGGGTAGTAAATGTTATTTCCTATTTGCTTATGCCTGAAAATTATAAAAAAATGGCTATTATTCCCCACAAACTGCTTTTGTGACCAGGACAGTGACAGTGACAGTTTTCGTTCACATGTAAGTTAACGGTATAATCGTAAATCTCGAAAAACGACTCCTAAATCTTTTGTAGTCATTTTTGTATTACTTTAGTATAAATACGTGTTAATTTGGATTCATATGTGAACGAAAAGACACAAACGCACCCGTTTTCTCATTGGAAATAGGTATATTTCAAAATATCACTGTCCTGGTCACAAAAGCAAAGTTTGTGACGATTAATATCCATTTTCTATACTTTTGAGGCATAAGCGATTGGGAAATAAGACTTACTACCCAGGAACAAAAATAGTGTTACATATATACTACATTGTATGTAATTACGGTATTTATTTTGGTCACTTGTGTATTTGCAGTATTACGGTAAAGTAACATGTGACGTGCGTACGCTCAACGTTCTGTGCGTAAACGGAAATGTTCTAGAATACTACTGAACCGAAAGTAGAGAAGGAGAGTGCGTTAGCAGCAGCTTTCAGAAGGGTCAATTTTAATTTTTAAGCTCTAGATATTGAGCACAGGCTTTAATTCACACTTTGAAACAACAGGCAGCGGTTTGTAAAGTCCTAGTATCAGCTGGTATATTTATTAACCACGCCGCTGCAATGGACCTCGATGAGCAGGCAAGTGCACAGTGCTGCTTAAAACTATCCCAACTACTACAGTAATCACGTTGTAGCTGTGTATACACTACTGCTTTATTCAATTATAGTATGATATATAATATGATGCATGCTATGTCACTAGTCCAATGCTGCTTCTTAACGCAGTATGTGATACAGTGATTAGAAACGTCTGAAGCACGTTTTCCGTTTCTGAGCTAGGCAAATACATGTTTTTATGTTATTTAATCTTTCAAATAACTTGCATTTAACTGTCAGATGCCTTCATTGTACACCCAACCATCCCAGTCTGTTTTGGTTAGACGTGTTCTTTCACATTTTGCAGGTAGATCTGCTTAGGTATTGTCAATACTTCAAATTGACTCCAATACTACTAATCATCCCTATCATAGTTGTATTGTATTACTTATTTTAGGCATTATTCTCTTGCTTATTTTAATATACACTTGTTTTTGCAGAGAATAATTCTGGGTCATAGATTAGACTGGAGAGTGACTAGGAAGATAAATCGCTCATTTGACTGACTTTAAGAATAATTTGAATATTTGTTTCTTGGTTTTGGTGTTATTTCTTATTCTCACCACTGATTAAAGTTAGCAGTCGGGTTGGTGTGGGGAGAGGTTGATCTTTCACAAAGCTTAAGCCATTGTTATTTTCATGGACAAGTTACTTGCACTTTAAAAAGCTGGTTTGGTTTGGCTGTAACCTAATTGTAACCATGTCTTTTGAGAAGGGTATGTGTATAATTTACACTTGGAATCCAATACACTCCACTGTAACTGATCTTCCTCATCTTTTTTTCCAGATCAGTCAACTGCAGGCAGATTTAACTGAAATCAAGTCCTTGCTGGAGAAGGCAGAGAGAAAGCGGGTCCAGGATGTCCTCACGGTGGAGCAGAAGAAGATCGAGAGAGAGATCACTCTGAAACAGCAGCAGAAGGAGCAGCTGTTGAACAAGGACGCTGGGGAGGCGAACAGGACATCAGCAACCAAGGGATATACAGTCAAAATCAACAACTACGGTAGCTTACCTTTCACGCATCCAGCCAATCTGTTGAGATGCCAACCAGCCGTTCCATCTGGAGCTTTCTGTCCCCTGTGCCAGCTTTGCGCGTCAGACCGGTATCATCTCGGGGCGCTCGGCTGACGGATGCAAGGCTGGCGATGGCAAACAACTTCCCATGTTGTTCCCCCGGCTAAATCTGTTGGGGAAACCTCAATTGAATTAAATAAAATAATTGAAGAGTGTGCAGACTGACACCACAATCGAATCACACTGTAATACAAAACTGCTAACGGCAAGTGTTTCTCTTCAAAACAACAATAACATGTTCTGTTCGTTGCACACTGAAAAATGTCCCTTCATTTACACAAGCATTGCAGTTGTTTCCTTCTGGTCGGACACAGAAAGATGTGCGTAATCAAAATCACGTCAGTCGTTTATTTAATTTATTTCCACTCTTTCCCATTGCAAATCACAGGGGGCCATTTTGTTTTTTTAGAAAACGCTCCACAAAGGTACATTTCATTATTGATCTCATTGAATGGGCTCAAAGTCTCTTTACACGGGTGCTTTTTCTTTTACTATTTAGGATGGGATCAATCGGATAAATTTGTAAAGATCTATATTACCCTGAAAGGAGTGCACAAGATCTCATTGGAGAACATCGAGGCAAGCTTTACAGAGAGGTAAGAACACACTTGAAGTTAGCATTATTATAAGTTGAATGTTAATAATACAAGACAGAAAACAGGAGACACTTCTTCACACACAGAGGCGTCACAATCTGAACAAACTCCCCAGCGAAGCACAAGGTTGAAGCTGAAAATTTGGGAACATTTAAATATAGACTGGATAGCATCTTTGGATCACTCAGTTATTAATGGACACCAGACGAGCACGATGGGGCGAATGGCCTCCTCTCATTTGTAAACTTTCTTATTGTAAACACTGTTGCTTTTTGTATGATCTGCAATTGTGGATCAGCTCTAGAACTGTTTGCTTGTGAAAATAGCTTTGACGATAAACCTAGAATTTAAAAATTGATGTTGCACAGAAAGATCGGCTTGATTTGTAAGTAGTCTGACTTGATGATAAAATAAGTGTGGCATTAAATATACATTTTCCTATACAGGTCTTTCGTAGTCCTGGTTAAAGATCTCGACGGAAAGAACTACCAAATGACTGTAAATAACCTCCTGTGTTCGATTGATGCAAAAGAGAGCTGTCGAAAGGTCAGTACCGTTTCTTTCTAACTATCAATAGGTATTTGAATAGTAACTTCTCTTTTTAATGTCATGTTGAATGTAGTTGCTGGAATGTGGGATAGTCGTGCCTTTTTAATAACTGTAGAAAAATGCTGACTATCTTGTTTGCCAGCCTTTCGTTTTCTTGTTTCAGCAGCGATTGATGTATGTATTTATTGTTTCAGGTGAAAACAGATATGGTCTTACTCATGTGCAAAAAGAAGACCCCTAAAAAATGGGAATGCTTGACACAGGTGGAAAAACAGACTAAAGATAAAGAGTGGGTATCGATTTACGATTTACATTGTGCTTTGTTCTACGTATGAATATACACTACCAGTCAAAGGTTTAAGAACAGCCCCATTTTTCCAGTTTGTATTGAAATGTAAGCAGTTCAAGTCCAGTGAATAACCTGAAACAGTACAAAGGTAAGTGGTAAACTGCCAGAGGTTTAAAAAAAAGTTTAGGTTACTAAAAACTGAAACATAATGTGCATTTCAGAGTTACTACACCCTCTTAAGCATTATTTGTCAGTGTTACACAGCTCCTGTGCATAGAAGTTACACTGTATTCCCACAATGCGCACATCGTTTGAAAGCTTATTCTCTTGGCTACCAGCGCGTTTCATTCTCAAACACATCCGATTTACAGTTTCCATGTCACCCGCCTTCATTCAGGGCCCAGTGGGGAAGGCGCAGTTTGCTCCACGGGTGGGGGGGTTACTCATTCAGACGATCACAGATCACTCAGTTTCCATCAGATTTATTTGCAGATAGCAACCTAATGTTCTATCAAACACAGAGCAGTTCAGATCTAGTTATGTACAATAGTTGTGTATTAGTACACTGTAAACAGAGTTTTCCATCTTGACATTTTTCTCTCTCTATGGGTGTATGTTGCTTCTTCCAAAACGTGGATGTCTGTCTGGTTCCAGAATATGTCATAATTGTCAATATTTTCTGAGATTTTGTATTCCTACTCAGATCAAGTATCCCCCATCACCCCCATTTCAGAATGGGGGGTATAAATGTGTGTGGGGGGGGGGTATAAAAAACATTTTTTTTCACTCCAGAGAATGCTTCACAGTCTCAGCTTTCATGGGATACCACGGATTTGGTGCCCTTTTAAGGGCACATTGAGATTAAACTGTGTACATTTCAGTAAAAAATGGAAAAAATGAAGTGTTCTAAAACTTTGGACTGGTAATGTACAATGTAATCTCTAGATAAACTGGCTAGGCTCCTAAACGTGACTCATATCGCTGTCTGAACACTGATTTGAATCTTAAGCACACTCCTATGAGATGCAGCATTGAAGTCACAAACCTCAGAATCTATATTCTTCAAGCTGTTTGTTCATTCATGTTTAATATTGATTTGTCTGTGGCTTAATTTAGTGCAAATTGAACTGATGAATAAATACTTTGATCTGGACTTTCAGTCTGGCAGTAAAAGATGGTCGAATTTCACTGATGACTCATATTATGTGGAACGCCGGGTTGCATTTTGAATTCAAAGTCGTTCTATTCCAAAACACGGAAAAGAGTTTTGGAAAATGAATTTGATGATGATGATGATAACCAGCTACCCACCGATCCCTTCTAGAAAGCCCAGTATGGACGAGAGCGCGGACCCCAGCGAGGGCCTCATGAGCATGCTGAAGAAGATCTACTCCGAAGGCGATGACGAAATGAAGCGCACCATCAACAAAGCCTGGGCCGAGTCCCAAGAGAAAAAAGCCAAGGGGGGCGAGATGGATTTCTGAACCAAGACATTCAATACTCCTCCCATTCTTCTTGTTGTTGTCGTCATTGCTGTGATTGGAGCACTCGGCCGTGTCCTCTGGCGTCACGTACAGTGCAGTGCCCTGCTCCAGCGACGGGCCGAAGAAGCAAGTCATTTTTTATTTTACCTTCTGTTGCACGCTGTTTTTTGACGAATCTGTTGAAACCAATGTATCCAGTTCAGTTCTGTGTTTAAATAAATTGAGAAGAAAAAATAAACTTAATTGCAGGTTATTTGTAATTGGAATGGCTGTCAGGAGCGATCTGTGACGTTTGTTTCCTTGCACTGGCGACCAGACCAGCTGGGAGAAAGTAAACGAGTTGTTCAGTTTGAGTTATAAAGAAATAATCTTATAAAACTAGTGATTGATGCATGTTGACCGAGGGATTAAAACCAAAATGTTCTTTAGCTCATCAATACTACATGTGCACAGAACAAAAACTTAACTACAAAATGCAGGGGAAGTATGAATGTGGTACCAGGATTATTTAAGCATGTTGGAAATCAATCTATAAATAAAAGTCAAATCAAGCTTTACTGTTTACTGATTACTTCTTTACAAGCCACAGAACAAAAGAAAGACTCATGTTGTTAAAATATGCTTGTGCTATTTTTTGCTGGAAACACCAAAACGCAAACAAAAGACTGAACCAGACGATAATGTATATTGTTATGCTTCTTGTACAACATAATAATTACAGTTGTGTGGGACTTCCACCAGAGCATGACTGAAATATTACAATTTAGTACTTTTAAAAATGTTACTGCTATGTTATGCTTAGCGATCTATAGATCTTCTGTTCTATTGTGGTCAAAACCCAAAAAATTCAGCTCTGGTTTTAGTTTGAACTTCAGCTGAACTTGATTTCTGAGAGGTAGGCAAAAATATGTCGTTCCCCTGCTGCTGACCTGAATAATTGATATAAACAAATGTGAGTTTGAACATGTAGAGCAAGCAGTCTATTTAAAAAATGAAGTTTTGGACATGTCTGGACTATGTTCAAATAGAATGAAACTGCTATATCAATTTAATGTCATAGTGTTCAGAAAATGTAGATGAAATACATGATTTAGAACCACTGAATTTTGAGGGTATAAGAGAGAAAGGGAGAGATGTAATATAATGGAAAGAGTGAACATTTTCAGTAGGAGAGGACCAGGTGGAAGATGGGAAAATGAAATCAGATGCTTTACGGAACCTGGAAAAAGAAAATTAAAAGTCTTGAAAGGAGTGGATGTGTCTTCGGAAGTTGTTTCCACCTGTGTCAGAACTAATACTGGATCAATTTAATGGTATATTGTATTTAATATATTCGTTTATTTAGCTTATTTGATGTGTATTTTTGATGTTATCATGAAGATACCCACCAGGAGGCTCCCTTTCCTCATTTGATGAGTTATTGCAATTGGCCAGACAGTGTATCTGGTCTGCTGTGTATCACTAGCGTATCTGTCATTTGAATTAATCAGTCATTAAAATATTTTACGATGATTTTGCCACAGTTTTACCATGGTTTAACCATATTTTACCATGCTGCACCATATTACACTTTACCATATATGAGCATGTTTTTACCATGGTACACCATGCTATATTTTAGTTTTTTAACCATATTTTTACCATGATAAATTATACTACATATTTACCTTTCTGCATCACACTAAGCCTTACTATATTCTTACCACAGTAAACCACACTACGTAGGGAACAAAAGGTACACTTTGCCAAAGATAATGTATTGTCCCTTTATGACCCTTTTAAGCTGTCTTCTACCACACTTTGTTTTTTCTTTATTGGGCTCACATTTACTATATTATAAAGGGGTTATGATGTAATATGTTCAATAATAATAATAATAATAATAATAACAATACTTCATATAGTAAACTACATACTATCATGAACATGAACATACTTGCTATTATAGCTTTCTTTTACATACTATAACTGAGGTATACTACTCCTAACCTAAATTATACCCCAACATCAATTGCAAACTATCACTGATATTAAGCTGCATATTACCATAAAATAATACATATAAAATAATATATAATGCTATATAATATATAAAGCACTGTCACATGCAGACAAGTTATCTTCAGATGCTTTAAATTCTGTTATTGTTAAAGTACAAAAAGAAAAATTTAAAAAAGATAGTTTAAAATAGATGTACTAAAGCTTCAACTTTTGTTTGTGTTGTTGATTGTGATGATGAAGATAAAAGCTATTTCAGTTGCAGTTGTTTGTTGAAAACAATTTGAATCTAGTAATCTGTAACTACATTTTATTTGTGTATTGGATTTAGCTGAAGAAATTCCATGATATTGTATTGTAATGTGATTGATTTATAAGAAACAATATGTAAAAAAAAACATTGTTGAAGGAAAATCAATCAACAACAGACTGCTGAATACACATTTTTGTCTCTCGGCAACTCCTTAACATAGAGAGGGTTAGTTTCTGTTTATTTTTTCAAAAAGACTGAACCAGGTTGGCTGGTTTTCCCAATTTATGGTGGACCTTATCATAACAGGAAACACAACTGTGTATATGTTGCTTCCTAACATAACACCTTTCTGAAATGATTTGTTGAATTTGTATTTGTTTGTTTGATTATTTGGTTCATGGCTAAGTTGCAACTGTTTTCTTAACCATTTTTTGAAGCTAGAGGGCAGCAAACATTCAAGGGAAACTGGCTCATTATGCTGCAGACTGAACACTCCCATTCACAGCCTTGCCCTTGCTTGAAGTTATTTGGCTATAGGTTGACTTTGCATGATTCATGATTCCGTGGCAAATTACAATTTGAATCCATCTGTGATTTTAAACAATGACCCCCTATAGTCCTTTCAGGTGGCCACTGGAATGACTCCGGAAAATGCCATGCTTTGGTCTGGGAATTGGATAAAAAAGGAATTTATGAATCATTATGCGTCTCTCTCTCTTCTTTGATGATCTTGCCTGCATGTTTTATACATGGGTTATATAGCAATATTTTGCATTGTTAGAAAATGTGTCATACAGCTGTGTGGAGTCACAGCTTTCATGATAAATAGTGTCCATTAAATCTGTGGTTTGCCTGAGTGTAATTCAAGTCTCATGAAACTACACTGACAAAGCAGGATACATTGAAGCAAATAGACGGGGGTTCTTTAAACGAGACTCCTCCCACTTCCACGCCCCCTCGCATGACGTCACACAAGCCCTGAATATAACGCTGGAGGGATTCCCTGCCCGGGCTTGTGTGCTGGGTAGCGGGACGGACTGCGGCTCTATCTCTCCGACGGCGCTGGGATTGCGAATGAATGGAAGCGGCGCGTTTCTCTAACTCACAGCGACTGGCCTGCCACATCATGAGCCCGGATTTATACAAAGTGAGCCCCGACAGGGCGCCGGCTGTCCAGCCAGCCAAACCCAGCCGAGCCAAGGCGGAGCAGCCCCGGCCCGAACTGGCCCAGGCGGTGACCGACGCCAAGACGGGGAGGTGTTACTGCAAGGGGAAGCTGCTGGGAAAGGTACAGCCGCCACCGTGCAGCCCGTCTCCCCGCCTGTGCTGCATTGTGCTCCTTCTGCCGGATTGATTTGTTTCTCGCATTTTAACTTTTCAACCCGTTTTCTGTAAGGTGTGAGATGTCAGAGATGCCATTATTGACGTGTTTGTCGGAAGGATGGAGAATTGGCTTTAAAAATTAACCCCCAGCTTCTGGATGTATTAGGCTATGCATTTAAAAAAGGCTGTTCAGTTTTAACTACTGCTGTTGTTGAAGATGATTGATTTATAGATGGATAGATGCGTTTTTAAAACCCATAATGGTAGTGTCCTGCTGTGGGTCAGGTGTGGATGATTTAAGACCGCTGAGGCAATGCATGTGTCCTGAGATGAATGGATGCGCAGTTGTGACTCACCGGATTTAATGACTCGGATACAGAAATGTGTGTACAAACCCCTCGATAAGAGATTATTTCTGGGTGGGGGAGCTGATTTTTCTAATGTTGATGTAAGATGGCTCTATAGCCTATTCATTTCCTGTAAGCTTGCCCTCTAGTTTTTATTTATGCAGATTACAAATGGTCTTAAAATGTAATAAATGAGCTGCCACACTGAAAGCAGCCGTGCTTGCCATACACTGATGAGACCAGAGCCTCTTTCTAGCACTATCCACGTTCACTCAGTGCAGTGTCCTACAGCCAGCATTGCCGCAGAGAGCAGCATCCAACAATGTGTAATCCTTTCAATGCATAAGGATGCTGGGCAAAAGCATCCTTCTGCATCTTCAGTAGCACACCAGCTGTGTGTCCTTATTGACACATATTGCAAATGCCCCCTGTTCCTTAAAAACTGAGCACCTATATGGCGTCATGTGTGATGACCCTTTGTTACTGTCCTACTGAAATTGCTGCTCAGACAGTGTCGGATAGTCCTACCTTAATTCAGACCGCTGTTGTGTAAATTTAATGGTTAATCTCGGTCGTTCATGTTTTGTTTTAACCTTTATTTTCCACAGGGAGGGTTTGCACGGTGCTACGAAATGACAGATGTTGCCAACAACAAGGTGTATGCTGTGAAAGTAATACCCCAAAGCAGAGTGGCAAAACCACACCAGAGAGAGAAGGTATAACGCGCAAGGCTTTTGTTCCCTATGCATTTGTATAAATACTCCTGTGGTAATTATACCCTGAATATCTGGTGATTTTTCTATTTTAACCCCTTCTGCTTATGCTTTGCTCAGACATCTTTTGTTTTTGTTTCCCCCCCCCTTCCAGATTACAAACGAAATTGAGCTTCACAAAACTCTTCATCACAAACACATCGTCAAGTTCTCTCATCATTTTGAAGACCAGGATAATATCTACATCTTCCTAGAGATCTGCAGTAGAAAGGTGAGTAACAGGCCTCTCTGCAGGAAGACATCAATGGTGGTACTGGTGCAAAAGCACTCCATCTTACGTGTGTTTTCCATTTCCCTTTCAGTCTCTAGCTCACATCTGGAAAGCACGACACACACTGACAGATCCAGAAGTGAGATACTACCTCAAGCAGATTATATCTGGACTGAAATACCTCCATAACAAAGGGATCCTTCACCGAGACCTCAAACTAGGTTAGTCAAAGGAAAATTACATTTCTGGTGTTGCTGTAGTCATAGGACCTTTACTCGTGAAGAGTACAGTTTTTATTGCTTATTCCTCTTCTCTTCCATTTGAACTAAAACAAACTGCAGATTTATTTTTGTAAATCTAGACTTAAAGGCCTTTTTGTATTGCCTCTTCAAAGCTGGTTGGAGTATTACAATTTAGGACAAATCCTCTGCACACATTCAATAAAACTGTCCTTTCAGGTAATTTCTTTGTGAACGATAAAATGGAGTTGAAACTTGGAGACTTTGGCTTGGCTGCTAAGCTTGAACCAGTGGATCAAAGAAAAAAGTAAGTCTGATCTGATATTTAATGCACCGCAATATATATTTTAGGCTTGCCCTTGAGTAAATCAACAATCCCACACCTAGATTTGTACAGTTCAAATGTTGTTTATCTGGATTGTTTAAACTGTACTAATGCAGGCTGGTTTATTGTTACAGAACTATTTGTGGCACTCCCAACTATTTGGCTCCTGAAGTACTGAACAGGCAGGGCCATGGACCAGAGTCTGATGTTTGGTCACTGGGTTGTGTCATGTAAGTAGACGAGGTTCATTTTTGGTCTCCAAACTTGCTAATGTTTGTTAATTGAAAACATCAACTTGTGAAAGCCTTGCCTCTTCATCTCTGTGTACAAAATGTGCTAGTGGTATGAGCAGGATAGGAAAATAAGTGGTGAACTTCAGAGAAACAAACCCATTTTTAAACCTAGCTTTAATCTATTCTAGTTGAACTGAACAAACCTGTACATGGGTTCGCCACAAACTTCCTGTAGATGTTTCCAGTGAGGTCATGGTGGCTTACGTTAGCTAATAGCGAGTCAGAGTATCGGCTGAGTAATGAGTACATTGTTTTTAATTTGCATGTGTATTTTATTTTATTTTTTGGGGGGGGTTAAGTCTAGTCTTGTCCATGTGGGTGTGGAGGGCAGTCATGTTGTGGGATGTTTTTAAAGTGTATTCATTGAAACCAGTGATCTGGTATGGTTTCTTATCACTCTTTCTGTATGGTGTTTTTGCAGGTACACCTTGCTTTGTGGAAACCCACCTTTTGAGACCTTGGACCTGAAGGAGACCTACAGGTGCATTAAGGAAGTGAAGTACACACTGCCACATTCCCTCTCGCCCTCTGCTCAGAAGCTCCTTTCGGGAATCCTGCAGCGAAACCCCTGTGACCGGCTGACGCTGGACCAAATCCTCAGCCATGAGTTCTTCACTAAAGTAAGCATGCTGTTACAGAAGCCACCAGCAGGGAAGTGGTTATTGAGAAACGTAACGAGTGTCTGCAGGTTGGGACCTGATGACCTTTCCTGATTTCACATCCTGGTTTCAAAATATTTGAAATTCCACACCAACTCATGTTTAAATCTAATACAGACTCTGTTACGCAGTAAAATATGGGGAATAAGACTTCCCGTGTCTGTTCTTGGAATAACTTGACACACCAGCTCCCAAGCCTCATTCTTTAATGATGTGCAAATATCAGTCTAGGTGACGCTTATGAGTGTATTACTGCCTTTTAAGTACATGGAGATTGTGAATAATTTGCCATATTTTCTCCTTCAGGGCTTCACTCCAGACAAACTGCCTCCTAATAGCTGTGTTATGGTCCCAGAAATTAACCCTCCAAGTCCTGCCAAAAAGTTCTTCACAAAGATGGCCAAGAGTTTCTTCAGCAAAAAGAAGGAAAAGAAAGGTAAACTCAAATTCCACGCCTGTCGACTTTCCTCTTGACCTTCTTCAGTCTCTGTAGTCCTTGTTCACTTCTTGCGGTCAGCCTAATTAAATGTTTTTCTTCTCCCAGTTGAGAAGAGCCCCTGTGAGGACCGGGATGACATCTCGAAGCTGGTCACTGGCATCGTCAAGAGCTCGATCAGCCGGCAGATGAGCTACAAGACTGTGGAGGGAAATGAGGTAGTGTGTTTGTTCATGAAGGATCTATATTGGATTTCAACTATTTAAATAAAAAAAAAAATAATCCATTTGATCTAAACGCTGGCCTTTTGTGATTTCCTGCAGCTTAATCGAAATTCCCTTTTCCCCAGGCAACCTCTCCCAGTGGTCAGCTGGCCAGCTCTGTGCCGATAGACACCCAGGCAGAGGACGAATCCAGAAAATCCTCATATCCCTCCTTCAAAGGCACCATGGCCAGCAGTAGTGAGGGTGAGCAAAGGCAGTATGGCTGTGTGTGAGGAAGATGGGCTTAACACTCGAATGCTTTATGTAACAACGTTGAACAATTTTAAAGCCAAGCTAAAGAACCTGTATCTTCCACTCCAGTTCTCTCAATTTTGTCTTTCTTTGAAAAGGATTCTTTAACTTATGAATAGGTAGTGATGTGTGCTCTGAACTGACTGGTTTGTTAGGCGACAAATGGTTCAGTAGTCTTTTGTACAGTCCAGATTGCTGTGTCATTCTTGTGGGGAAGTGTTTGCATATTGAAGCACATGTTGCAGAAGCAGCCTTTTGAATTGCAAAGTGCAGACGGTTTCCTGCCAAAAAAAAAAACCCTGAACTGGCGCTAGCTTGATCAACAAAGCCCATTTCAATAACTGGATGCGTTTCTTTGCTTTCCCCTCAGCCTGTGAAGATGGCATCACTGCTGCTGGAGTCTCGGAGGCTGCAGTCAAGGTTTTAAATGACTGCTTGTCTTCTATGCCTTTAGGTAAGGTTGAAGCCTCCTTTTACTGATCAGTACCACTTCTCTGCTGAGAGGAATTGCACACAACTGATTCCTAAACGGGGGGGGGGGGGAACTGCATGCCTTTTTGGAGGGTGTCTTGATACTTGGTGGAGTGGAATAGACTGATTTTTATTGTCAATTACTAATTGGATTCATTGCTTTTTATTAAAGCATCAGTGAACCCACCCTGTCTGTCAAGGCCCAAGTCCTTTGTTTGGGTCACCAAATGGGTGGATTACTCCAACAAGTATGGATTTGGCTACCAGCTGTCAAACCAGAACATCGGCGTCCTGTTCAACGAAGGAACACACCTCGGTCTGTGTGATCAGCGCAAGTGAGTATAAGAATTTTTTTTTTTAAATAAAGCTCTACAAAAATAGATCCTTAAAATTGATACTCTGGGTGTGCGAACTGACTTTTTAACTTTTCCCCTATAGGACTGTCCATTATTATTTGACCAACAATAAACACTTCACCTTTCCGGCCTCTGCAGTGCCAGAGCAGCTGCGCAGCCAGATGCAAATCGTTGAGTACGTTGCCAACTACATGGAACAGAACTTGATGGAGGCAAGTGTTTTACTTGAGTACTTTTCCTTTTTAGGATTTTTGTATGGCGCACTAAGGTGTTATGCTACCTGGATCGACTACACCTTGAAAGGAAAACCTAAGTTGGGTGTAGTAAATTCTTGAGTAATTTCCTGTTAACGTTGGAATTGTATAGCAAGGGAAAATTCCGATGCAAAGGAATCCGTGGCACTTGAGTTCTGACATGGCCCTCTCCTAATAAATCACATTGTAGAATTTGTCTTCAGTCTCTTGACAGTCTTTGCCTTCTCTGTTCAGGGTGGAGACCTCCAATGTCGTGAAGACCAGGGATCCTCTTCTCTGCTGCTGCTCCAATGGGTGAAGACTGAGCACGCCTTGGTCATGCTCTTCAGCAATGGGACTCTCCAGGTGAGAAGTCTTTCTGCAGGGAGGGAGGGGGAAGTACTCCTTTTTTTTCTCCCTTTGCACCTGTAGTTTGGTCATTAATTGCATGCTTATTTGGTTTTCTACTAAAATTCAAAATGGTCACAGTATAGTTCAGAAGTCTTGAGAATCTGGGTCTTGATGTGCTATTCTTACATTCTAGGTTAACTTCTATACGGACCACACCAAACTAATCCTGTGCAAGTGTGAGGACTCCTACCTCCTGACCTACATCAGCAAAGAGCGCATGTCCTACACCTACGGACTGCGCACCCTGGCCGAGCAGGGCTGCTCCGTGGACCTACGGCACCGGCTCCGATACGTCCTGCAGCTGCTACAGCACCGGGCCGAGTCCTCGTAAGGAAGGTCCCTCATGGGCTTCACATCTGGAGCCGTGATCCTCTGCATTGCTTCTATTGAGGAGCGACGGATGGGACTTCATAATAGAGATGTCTCTGTCTTTGGCTAGTGTCTGGCCTCTTTGGACTATGGTGCACATTTAATTTTTTTTTTTTTTTTTTTTGGATGGGGAAGAGGCAGGGTTTAAATCTTCAACTGACTGCAATATCACTACTGTCTTGTCACCTGCGCACAATTTGATCCTCTCCCTTTCTGCCAGTACCAAGCTCTTCTCTTACTGGTCCTCTTGAGATCACTGGTCTTGGGCAACTGAACATCCCAAAGCCCTCTGTGTAGGGTCCATAACAAGAGCCTTTCTGTTTATGCTTTAAAATCACTTGGGTTTTAAGATGTTTGACATTTTGATTCACTAACGGTACACACCTAAAATAGTGGGGAGAGAAAATGTGGCAATTTGCACTATGAAGCAGTTTTTCCTTGTTTGGAGGGGGGAGGGGGGTTATTTTATCACAAGTTGGAATGTGTTTTTTTTTTTTTTTTTTTTTTTTTTTTTTTATTATTATTATTTTAAACTATAGATTCCATAAGTAGGTCATTCCTTTTTAAACAAAGTAAAATATAGCTAAAGAAAAAGGTGAGTCTTACGAGTTGGCAGGAGAACGCGTTTTGGTCCGAGATCGGGTACAATGGCCGATTTTTATGAATGTGAAAGGGTGGGTGGGGGGGTGAGGAGTGCCTTTTGGTGGTAAACCTGGAATGTGCAATAATACTCCTCCTGTGAATCTACCATTTTGAATAAAGTCAAAGGGAATTGGAGAAGCTGGTGGGGGGGGAAGGTATAAGCTTGAATATCAGTTTGGAAGAGGAATTTGTCTACAGTACATCACTGTTTAAAATGGATTGGACATCAGGTGAACCTTGGTCTGAACATAGTTTTTCAGATTTAAATCTAATTGTCCTTGTAATTTCAGTGACTTGGTGTGTAACTGTTAGCTGTTTTGCGATCTGTGCGATTTATCTAACTCCAAACCACCCTGATATCTTACTCCTGTGTAAACTGTGACTTCCGCCTAAGTGTTAAACTTGCGATTTGTGTTCTCGATCCGGGCAGTTTGGTTTAATGTCCATTTGTGGCATTTCAATTACATACCAATTATTTATTGTCAACCACATCAGTCTTGTCTTTTAATGTATTTATTTTTATTTATGCATTTCCTTATTTATTAATGTCTTGTGTTGACACCAAGAAAGTTAAATATGACCACTTTTTTTTTGTTTTAATTGTGTGGGAAAATTTAAAAATAAAGCATATCAAAATTGATATTTAGTGTCTACTTACTGTGCTACATGGGGAATAAATGGACTTCATACAAAGACTTAATGGAAAAATTAACTTTGCATGAACCTTTACCTGAACTGCCCCAAGAACATGCAGGAACTAAAGACAGCTGCAGTACAGACCTGGCAGAGCATCACCAGGGACGAAACGCAGCATCTGGTGATGTCTGGAACCCATAGACTTCAGGCAGCAATTGACTGTGAAGGATTTGCAACCAAGTATTGATACTCACAATTGAATTCATGATTTATATAGGTTTGTCCAATTACTTTTCAGACCCTAAAGTTGGGGGCATATAAAAATGGGTGTAATTCCTACACTGTTCACCCAATTTGGATGGAACTACCCTCAAATTAAAGATGAAAGTCTACACTTAAAGCACATCTTGATTGTTTCCGGTGTGGTGGCATACAGAGCCACAATGACAACTGTCATTGTCCAAATATTTATGGACCTAACTATATATATATATATTTTTTTTTTTAACAATTACAAAGGAGTAGGTTTATTTAATGCATAAATTATGTTGAACCAAAAGTGATCACTTGTCTTCCACGGCTCACAAATTGAAAGAGCTTTACTGGTTGCCTTTTAAATGGGACTAGCTTGAACACGGACCTTTTGCCTTGTTTGAGGTTTTCTAATCCCCACCAATTTCTACCAATTTCAGTTGATAAAGATTAATCTCTTCGGACAAGCATTGATTTATACCAGGTTTAATTTCAAATGGCTTAATTGCAATTGCTCTAGATTTTGTGTTCCAATGTGCATTCTATTCTAATAGTTAAACAGAAGGAAAGTGTGAAACTTTCCAGAATACCAAATGCAAGTTTAAATTTAATTCTGCTTCATTAGTTGAGCTAAAGTATCGGTTTCCTATAATATGTAGCATGATTAAGACATTCAATTAGTCACAGTAAAAAAACTCCTCACTCCCCTTTCTCATGTATGTAAGAGGTGGATAGAACCCCCCGAAAAATGATCTTGTATACAAAGTAAGATGTGAAACTTGCACAATCAAAGACCTATTCAAAACCATTGTAATTTAGTTTCATTCCAGCAGTGTTCCAGACCCTCTGATTTACAGTAAATCACTAATTTCCTGCTTCACCTGATTAGATCAGGTTCTTAAACTAAAACTACTAAAAACAAAAGTAGATAAGTTAGGAGAAGGAAACTGCACACTTTCTATCAGTCTTTCCATTTTATTGGCATTTAACTTGAAACAGCATACTGATGGTAGGAGGTGCAAATAAGTCACTTTAAATAAAAGGCATGTACTTAAAAAAAAAAAGGATCTATACTAATATAAGTAAGATAACCTAAGATAAATTGTTTAGTTTCTACTCGGCAGAAACACAAGATGATGGATTTTACATTTGTGGAAAAATAACGTTTTTCTTCTGCATTCTTGTTTCTTAGTCCTGAAGGGGTTGTGCATATTATAATATTGTTAAGGTAGGCAGAGTATGAAGAACAATAAATATATATATCTCTATATATATACCCCATATATCTAGTCTTGAATATATACTACAATACCTGGGTCTTGACTTATTCTTGTAATGTGTTCACCATCATTCACAATACAATCCGTAGACTGAGGCAACGGCAAAAATAGAGGAGTTCTGGACAGTAGCGACCGCAAAGTTATCGCTCTCTGTGTCCCAGAGGCAGCGGCTGGCTACCTGAACCCCCTGGTCATTGCATTGGCCAAGGATGACCAGACACACCAGCTTATAGCGGGGCGGGGTAATGTCCTTGGCCTTGCTCCGGATGAGATCAGAGAGATTCTGTGACAGCTGGCCACAGGTGACTGGGCTGTAGCCGCTCTCACCCAGGTAGCTGTCTAGGGTGGCTTCCAGCAGCCCCTGAAATTTGGCGCTATTGAAGTGACAGCCCTCGTCCGGTTTTGTTTTGTACGTGTTTTCGAACTGGATCTCCGGAACTGGCTGGTGCAAGGGCAGTCCAGAGAAGCTGACCCGGCCGCAGTGCATCCAAGGCCCCATGGAGAGCCGCCTGCCCATGGGGAAGGACTCTCTGCGGGCGAATGGGGAGTTGAGGTTACTGAAGACAGAGCTCCGGCACGAAGGGGCAGTGGGCCGGCTGGACTCTGCATTCCTGAGGAGCAGCAAGGGCTTGGTGTGGTGCAGATCTCCAGACTGGGAGCTCCGCCTGGTCGAGATGGATCCGGCCCGCTTCCTTGATGCCCCTCCTGGTTCTAGTGCCAGAGCCTGGTTGAACTGTGCTAGAGTCTCCTGCGATAGTGGGAGTTGCTTGGTGGTCATATCTACCCAAAGACTTGCCTAGAAGGGGAGAAGAAATGGCATATCTTTATACTGTAACCAACACAACCACAAAATATTTATCCTGTTACCAAAAAAATATGTAATAATTAAAAAAAAAAAAACATTAGTTTGCAAAATTCCCCAAAGCTGTAGGTAGATGAGAATGAAGATGAAAGACATCACCAAAGACAGAAACCTGGCACTGTTTCTTTATATGAAAGATACAAGATTGCAGCTAATTAACTGAAACTCTTCTTGCAAATGAATAATGCTGTAGTAGGAAGCGGGTGTCTTATGAGAGATCTACTGTGTGGAGGGAGATTCCCATTGTCAGTGAGGAAGAATGTCAACAACAATCAACCGTTCACATGCCTTAGACTTCATTAAGATAGCTGTACACTTTCACAAGACCTAGATTAGGTGCTGGTTAAAGTTGTATTGTATTTACAATTCGTCAATTTGGCTGTTTGACCATTTGAGTCATCTTTTGTAGATTGTCACTCTAAAACAGACACCAATGATCCTTATGTTGATCAGGCAATATCCATTAGCACTCATAGACTACAGCCACTATTTAAAATTGATAGTCTGGCCTTGTCAGATTCAATGAAAGGTCTCAAAGGACTTTGCTTTGAATGCAATGTATAAATTGTTGTCTTTATTGTTTTGAATTTTGTATAAACTTGCTTGCCTTTGACTGCTAGAAAATGCAAGTGTATGCCCAAATAACTTGAGTGTGAGATTAGTGAAGGCCATTTCTGTAGTCTATTTGATAGTCTATTTATCACCCAGCTCCTAACACATATAAGATATTTATAGAATAATAGTAATAATAATAATAATAATAATAATAATAATAATAATGACAATTCTTACCTTGATACTTATAAGAAACTGTGAGAAAACGTAAGGTATATTTCCAGCTACTTCTTATTGTACAAGGATCCAAGGGAAGCAACTGACTGTCTACAATGAAGTTCTACACACTTGCTTGGGCATGTTATCAGCCCAAACTGACCCACTATCTACAGCTTCATGGGTTTAATCATTTGGCATGCCTTGGTAAATTATTAGCTAAAGGGGGAGGACAGGTCAGCAAATACAGCAACAGCTTGTAACTACAATCACTCACTTCAAAGCAGTGCAAGACTGGGCTTGCTGCCACCTCCCTGCACTTTGTCACTATGGCAAACCCGTTGCTTCCAGCGAAAAATCTGTTTCTGTAGTACGGGATACTGCTTTATTTTGGCATCACGGGATTAAACAGAATCTCTGTCATTTCAATGTAGGTATTCATTAAATGAAATGGGTCTGTTTCACTAACCACTTCAGTTTAATTTGGTTTTACTCATTAGTGTGTAGAACATCCACTGAAAAGAAATATATATATATTCTTTCTTTTTCATACCCACTTAATTGAAATGAGCTTATTTAATAGTGAAGCCAACTACTTATTTTAGTAGTCTGGCTCCTGGGGCTATCCCACACTTTCCCAATTAATTTCTAGCTGGTTCTAGTGACAAAAGGGTTAGTTTTTCCACACCATACACATTATTTTGGGGATTTTGTTTCTTATCATTGTGCTGTCTTTTTTCTTCTTCTTCTTCCCTGGTTAGGAATATGCACAATGTATGTAAAATTGAAGGCTAGCTGTCTTCATATTATTATTAGCCATATTATATTCCCAGAAGGTCACACACCTGTTCATTACCTCATTAGTGTACTAAGGTGGTTTCATTATTATTATCATTATCTGTACATGTGTAAAGCTTTTAAATGAATCAAATGCTACTATCTTGGTCATTGATTTTAATGAAGGGGATTTTACTCTGTACATTTTCAGTACCCTCTTTTATTCTCCCCTTGCCAGTTGTCTTGGTTTAAGGGTTTTCTCCCGAGAGCTGTATTATTCATTCATCACTAATTCCCAGCCTCCACCCCAGCATGTGTGCTTGCTTTTCTGTTTTGCAGTGCAATGCGCGCTGTACCTTTTTATTTTCCCGTTTCTTTTGAACTATTTCTTATCAGCAACTCTAAGCTATAACTCATTTCCCCCCCTTTTCTCTCGGCATGACCTCTAGCACCCATTCCCCGCTCCCCCCTGTCTGCAAACACGGACCCGCTGGTGTCTTCACGTCAGCCCTGCGGAGACTCGTCAACAACCCCGAATTCAGGTGAGAGTCTTGGGAAGTAGCTGCAGGAAACGTCGGGGTGCTCCGTCAGCAACAGGGCCCGTACTTCAAATACACCGTTATGAAGACTCAGGACACTTAAATAAATAGCATTGTTGGAGCGTTTCCAGTCTTGGTCGTATCTCTGTCTGTTCTTTAAGGTTATATTTGTAAAAGGACATGTTTTAATAAGTGTTTCCATTTAACACCGCATTTTGTGTATAGTGAGGGCTAGATTTTTTTTAATTACTATAATTCTGCATTTAAAAACCCTAAACAGTTTTTCAAGCAGACCAGTTCAATTCAACTTTAACGTTATGATAGATAAACGTTACTTAAATGACATGCCTTTACAAGTTGATGTGAATAACCCAAATACTAATGGAACAGCATCACCTCTCAGTTTCTAACTTCATCTTCTGTAGTTTTGATTGTGATTATTCAAATCATTTGTTGAAATCTTTGCCTCCTCTTGGTGGTTTACCCTCAAAGGTGTTCCATGGAACTCTGACAGTCTTTCTTCAAAGGGGAAGCAGGGTTACTTTGATGTACTTCACCACTGAATTACAGTTTGTAACCTAATTATGCTGTGTTGCTAACAACAGTAGAGCTGTGGGGCTCACTGTGCAAATCAGATCACTTTACCTTATTAACAAAGCTGATGATCATTTTGAATAATTCAGTTGACATACTGTTATGCAGCTCTTGAAGTGGTTGCAAAGGTTGCCGTTTCCAGTTCCAATACAGTTGATTTCTTGATAAAAGTGTTGTTTAGTTGGTTTCAGATGGATAATGAGCTCAAAATCACATTTCCCCTGTGATCGGTTAACAAACGTATAAGAAGTAATATATATTTTTTCGATTTTGTGATGCACAACAATAGCTAACTTGCTCTGGCTTATGAAGATGCAAGCAGACCATTATGTACATGATAAAACTCTTGCAGATTTTCAAACGCAGCATAATTCCAAGGTTACCCCAAGGTATTTGGAAACGGTTGTGTCTGCACATTTGACAACAAGGAGGAATTGCCTTCCACCCCTGAGCAGGCTTGCAGGTTTGTCGTGTGAATATCAGACTAGAAAGCCAAGAGTTGGTGTTTTACATCATTTTAAAACTGTGGTGTATTTGTTTTACCTGTGTGTTTTGCTGTCTTTTGTTTGATGTAGCAGCGATGTGAAGTTTGTGGTGGGGAAGGAGCGCCAGGAGGTCTTTGCTCACCGCTGCATCCTGGCCTGTCGCTGTGAGGTTTTCCATGGGATGTTCAGTCGGCAGCCTCAGACGGGTCGCCACACAGACCTGCTCGAGTCTCCTGTGGTCCTGTCTGAAGTGCAGCCTGAAGTCTTCCTGGCTGTGATCGAGTTTCTCTACACCAACTGTGTTACCTTAAACAATTACATTGTGAGTAGTGGTCAAAGCCGGTGTGGAATTTCCTTACTGTGAGCTGGGTTTGCAGATATGGCTTTGGAATGTTGTTTAATTAATTTACCTCACCTTTGATTCCTTTCACCAAAGGTTACGTGAGGACAGTGGCCGTTTTATACAAAATACTATATTAAGCAGATAGGAAACACCATACCTTGTTGTTTAGTTGATAAAGAGTAAATGTCACATTTTTTTAACAGGCATTCAACTTAAAGATTACCATTTGTATCACAAATTAACAACTTGATCACACTGTCTTGATCTTGAGAAGTTTAAAGAGGGTTATCATCTTGGTTTTACTGAATCTTTGATGGGAGTTTGTCCAAAAGCTATTTATTTTAGGGATTTGGAACTACACCTTTTTGCAAATGGGTCCTCCTTACTAGGCACAGTGACTATGATATTAACGATCTGATATGCTCAGTGTGCTGTATGATCTTTAGACTGATACACTTTGACTGTCCACACAATATCCAGGCCAATTTAACTGAAGAGGGTTATCAGCTGGAAATATCATGGAAACCATGCACATTGGAAACTAGATAGGTGCTTCATATTTAACACATTAAGTGGCTAATAGATACTTAGTTTTCTTGATGACACGCTCGGCAGAATAAATAAATGCCAATCTGGGCTGGCTGAAGGTGATTATCAGCCCCATCGGAGTTTCATCCTTTGCATTTTACATCTGTCAGCAAACCCAAAGCATTAAGGTATTTTTAGTGTGTGGACAGATTTGTAATGACGATGTTTCCATTGGCTGCTTCTAGAAATTTGGAAATGTTTCCATTACTGAAAACTCAAAGTTGCTGATTAATAGATGTGTATCTAGCTACATTCTCTGGTTTGTCACCTTTTGCTTTTTTTGAGTACTTGTATAAGAAGGATAGAGTACATCCTTACTTCATACATACCAGTTGTGGACTTATTTTATGAGCTTTGTTTTCAAATTGCGGTGACCGCTTATGTTTCCTGTTATGCACACTAGCATTAAATGAAACAAAATTAGTATAGGATGACGGGATATAAACATGAGGACAATACATTTGATACAGGTATGTAAATATTATTTCCATCAACCAGATGGAAAGCAACTACAATATGATACAAAAATGGGATAAGCTACTTCTGGTAGACTATATATTTGTGTGAGAGAGAGAGAGCGAGAGCTGTACAATTTCATATGAAAATGTAAATTATATACAGCACATATTTAGCTAACAATAAGATTAGTTGAGGCAGAAAATTAGACATTTTACTAACTGATTTTTCTAACTGATCTAACCTAGGCTCTTGAGGTGTTAACGTCAGCGGTTGAATATGGGCTGGATGACCTCCGAAAGGTAAGTTTATTAACCTGCTCCAGCTTACATATCTTAATAATCTTCATCCTTAATTCATCTTCATTTTTCGTTCTGAAATTCCTTTGGTAATAGTTACACATCAAGTGTATATAAATGAATGAAGTATTCTAGCACTATTGTACCTGGTTATTCCAATTTATTTGGTTTATAAAGAAAATAAATCTGATTTTAAACTGACTTTAACAGAAAATTAAAAGTATGTAGAAAAAGGTATGGTAAGGGTTCTTATGCTTGTTTTCTACTTTTTAAGATAAATGTGTGTTGTATTTTGTATCTGATTGCACAATTATGAGAAATACAAAAATCACTTGCTCCTGACCTAAGTTTGTGTTTCTCTGTGTGTGGAAACATTTGTTGAAATCTAAACCGTTATCTGAGTTTTTCTAACTCAGTCCTTGAGCTTCTGCAGGCTCAGGCATGTCTGTAGAGGCTGATATAAATCAATAAGTTATAAGTCTGTAGGAGTGAGGGCAGGTTGAGGAGAGAGCAGAAACCAGAGACAGATCACATTGAGCTGCCTTTGAACAAGAAAGTGTCATGAATTCATGAAATGTTTATGTAGAAATACATAATTTTAGTTTGGTGCACGTTTCTATATTTTAACAGTAGGTGATTTGCTTTAAACTTGTCTGTTTAAATATTGAGCTGTTTTAAAGCAAGCATAACAGTGATAATGGTACAGACTCTTTGGGGTTAAGGTAAGTTGATTGAATTAGTTGTTGTTTGGGACTTTTTATTTTAGTAATAACACCATGGAGATTTTGGAGAATCATAGATGACTAAAAAGAATGACATTAAGAAACACTTTCCCCTTTGTACTGACATGAAAACAACATGTCTGTAATTTAAGTATTGTAAATCAATGTTTATAATAACACAATAGCAGCATCTGGCTCATTATCTGCTCTTTATCATTGTATCCACTTTATTACCTCATTATCATTATCTGCATCAGCTGTCACTAGTTACTAGCAACATTGTAAAATAATGACCCCATGAGTAATCTCCAGCAACCACTGATTAGTTAATTTTGGCGAGACACTAAAGTAATGTGTGTATGTATGTATATATTCTGAGTTAGACTGAACCTGTAAAGTGTATTTCTTGGAAAGTACTTCTGTCTGACAAAGTTTTATTTCTTAAGAACTCCCCCCACTTTCCATCTATATTAATTCCGTTAGCTTGTATTGTGCTTCTTCAGAAACAAATACATGAACATGAAAGAGCAGAAATGGTTTGCTGCGTAGTCATGTGCCGCGTATGAGAGATGTAGGAGGCTGACTGTAAAACACTTGTGTAGAGTAAACTTTTCACGCACGCCTCACTGCTTTCAAAATAAATTCAAACAAAGCGGTACTCCCACCCAGACCACCCCAAGATGTGCCTGTTACATTTGTATGCAGAGATGATCTCTCGTGTGCTCTGTGGTAGCAGCCCCCCAGGCAGAATGACGCACTTCGACTGAGCCTTGAACCTTGACTGAATCTTCCACAGGCGATGTACTCCCCTTGGTATTGGACATAACAACACACGAAATTAAACAGAAGTGTTTAAAGGACATTGTAAAGGATGGTGTGGGCATATTCGGCCATCAGGAACACTGGTTCACATTTGTCAAGAGTTTGCTACCTACAAGCGATTTTTTGTTATGTTTTTATGTTAATTACAAATCATTTCTACACAATGCTGTGTGTGTTAAAAGTTCTTAACCTTCAAAAAACACTTCTTAGTGTATAGAGCCAGGAAGTGCACGAAGGAAGTATATTAGCAACTAAACATGCTTCTCTACGTTGCTGAAATATTACCCCAGTACACTGATACACTCTCGTCATGCTGTAACATAGTATGACAAACGGTAAACTATTTACAGTGGAAACAAAATGTGAATACTCCACCGAACACATGCAATATAGACTACACAATCACAAGGTACTTAAAGGAAAGCTGCAGTTGTTATAAGTTTCTGGCTGCCTCTGTAGTCCCTCATTTTGTGCTTCCGCAGGTCATGCTTGACCAGTGTTGTGGCCTAATGGGGATTTGTCCTCTGTCTGTTACTGTGGATCATTTACATTCATAGCATGAGGAGCTGCTGCCGGCCCTACGGACTGCAGAGAGCCTACTAAGGTTTGCTGCAGAAGGCCAACAGGATGTACCGATTTAGAAGCATAAAATGTCACATGGCTCAGATAGCTGAAAAACTAGGCCTGCCTTTTCTTGTGGGACAATGAAAGTCACTAGAATGGATGATTGTCTTAAAGGCAGGATGATCTAAATGCTAATTTCTCCCCAAATAGTTCATTATGAGATAATCTGAACAACTGAGCACTTTGATGTCATTATATAATTATTATATTTATTATGATGATTGAAACTTCCTGTACTGTGTTTGTTATATTTAAACACAGCTCATTCCCCTATTAATGATATTGTTCAGATAATTGACCACAAGCAGGTAGATGATAATACTGATTGCATTTTTTCAGTAAAAAACTGTGTAACATTTTTACAGTAATTTACTATAAATGTGCCTGGATTTCTGTGACACCCAGTGGAAGAAAGCAATCATTTAGCAGCCTTCTTACATGGGAATCCTTTATCCACATATATATAGCTACTGGGCAGTGCAAAACTCAGCAAAATATTGTGCTGAAATAATTACTAAGCTTGATGGACATTGTAGAAATTGTTCAGACTTGTTTACTGGTCTTTAAATCACAAAATACGTATTGATATCATTCCTACTGCCAACAGGGGGATATCCTGGGTCAGTGTGTATGACACACATTTCTAACATGCAAGACTGTGTGATCAAATCCTGGCTAGTCCAAGTTGTGCCAACACTAAATGTTCCATTGTGATAAGATACAGCAATACGCTGAGTTAAACGAAGGCACAACACTTGCTGTTCTGCACAGGCACAGCAAATATCGGCTGCCAGTACTTTACATTTTACAGAATTATTTTAACAGTGTAGCTAATTAAACTAATCATTGTCTTAATAGATCCAATTTAACTGCTCTTCCCTGAGCTGTGAGTGTTAGTGTTTTAACAGAGCGTGAAACCTGCTAGACTGTAGCCTTTCAGAAACAGGATGGAGGACCCCTGATTTAAAATCCACAGCATGATTTAATATATTGCAACTTACAAAAATGTCAAAGGAATCTAATTCAAATTGTATTTAACAACAACTATTACAAATTTTAAATGCATGAACAGGTTTTCTAAGATCATCTGTTGCAGATGATAGAGGATTCTTATTCTTATCCACCGTCTTTGAGGTTGTAATGATATATTCTCATGTAGTGTTTAAAATTATTTATACATAACGTATAAGAACAGTATACAAATATTGTGGCAGTATCTTGGCTTGACTTTTGCAGAAAGCTGCTCTGTAACCCTTCTGAAGTGAATTTGCTTTGATTGAGCTCCGGAGTCTTACTGAATTTCAGGGAGAAAAACCACAGGTGAGAGCCAGCTTCCATGAAAAAGAGATCAGTCAACCAGCCACAATGCTGCATAACATTAATCATTATTCCAAGATGAGCTACTTCATCTTTCACATTGCTTAATTGTGGTGTTAAATTAGACGGTAGAACATCGTGCTTCACTGACTTACAGCAAACAACTTGAAACAACTTGAAATATACAGAGGCATAGCTAATACTGTCCGGGAACCTTAAACTGTAATTTTAAGGCTAAGGCTGCGTGTGACTTGTGTGTGTTTTTCAACTAATACATTTAGGGCTGGTTTAACAGACCTAGATTAGCACTAGTCTTGGGCTACCTAATGTTAATTTAGGAAGGGTTAGGGTAGTCCGACACTAGTGGTATTCAAGGTCTGTTAAATCAGCTGTAAGACTTCACCTAATTAGCAGTAATAGAATTACAGATACGGACAATTGTTTTGATATAGAAAATAATTTTAGGAAATAGATTATAATATTCTTACAAATGTCCTGTACCTAAGAGAATGTACTATTTATTGAAAAGAACCCCTGACACTATCAAATTTTCCATATTTGAAACCATTACGGTTTTCGAAAGTTACTGTTACATCTGTTTGTACATCAGAATGAAGATTACATTTCTTTTGAGAGAGTGATGTCCCATAGCATGTTCTCATGGCACTGCTTCATTTTAATAGCTAGTCTGCCAAAACCAGAAACTAACAAGAAGCACTTAGGAGGTTATTGGTGAGTCTTGGATTTTCTTTAATGTTTACAAAATTAACAACACAAATAACATGTACATGTAGAGCAACCTAGAGTAAATTTGCTATAAGGACAAGTGCTAGGTGTTAATTGTAACTATAATCAGAGTAACACAATGAGCACTTATAGATGTTTGTTATTAAAATTTGATTTAATCTGTAATTGTGATTCAGGACACTGTGCTATATATATTTGGGAAAACTGAATTCAGGTAGCTGAATTAAGCTTTAAACAATCCACGCTATAAAAGGGATATTATTGTTTCACTTTCTAAATCCTCTTTTCTTTTGACCTTTGGTTTAATCCAAAAGACTTGTTTTTTACCATTTATTACTGTAGTCTATTTTTAGCTCATTGAGGGAACGGCTGTTTTAATTCAGTGTTGACATGTTTTGATTTCCTCACACTCACTTTTCTTCTGTATAAACAAGCTGGCCTCTGAGTATGAAAGTGTAGCTGTAGGATCATATTTTACAGTGATTTCACAAGTCCTTTTACCAACACTTATTGATAGTGTACAATAGGAGCAGCAACATCCCTTTCATTTGTTTTACTGTTAGTTTTAACAGAAAACAGATCAATGGTAACAGTGTAAATTGGGCAAGTACAGTTATGAATGAGAGACAAAGTAATTCCTTTCAGTATTTGAGACCCTAGTCTATAAGGTTAATATGTTTCTGTAACTGTCCATGGGGTCTCTGTTTAAAGATTATCCCGACCCGTTGCTGCATGTGTGGTGTGATTGTGTGATTGGCCATGGCTTCCTCTCTTGTGTTGCTGGGCACATTGTGCACATGTGCTGCACATGCATGGTCTGGTTACACATCTAATCAGCATGTTACAATATGTCTTAGTCCTTGCAAAGCACAGGATAGTATCAGCTGTACTCTTACACAGCCTGAATCATTGACCTTTAAGTGTCTTACACCCTCAAAAGCTCAGTCTTGACACCTGTGCTTTGTTGCCCACACCTTTATTGCTTTTTAATTAAAGGTTCTGTTTCTTCCCATATCATTTCTAAAATGTTGTCAGATTTGAGGTCAGATTTCATACTGCTTTTTGTGAAAAATGTTCCTAAATTGCCTTCGTAGCACTTCATTGTGATGTATCTTGTGCACACGTCTGCATTTCTCTGATTTTCTAGTTTGCAGTCAGAGTTTCTAGGCCTTAGGGTGTTCATCATGATCTGCCTGTTTTTCTGCATTGCATGGAAGCAGAGAACTTGTTTGAGATCCATGGGATTTACACACTCTGAAATGTTGCAAAATGTTCAATAATTTGGTTTAGACTTCTGTAAGGTAATATTATCACATGCAATATAGGCATAATTGTATTTATGTGGGCAGAATGTATAAAAGAAAAATGTGCTGTTTAATTACTTTTGGGTAATTTATCCTTATTGACAAAATCTTTTTTAAGTCCTTAGTTTCTAGTTAAAATAGTTTTTCTTCAAACCAGAATCGAAAGTTGCCATAGTTTATAGCTGAAAATACAATAGTTGTTGAAGAAACAGAAGCAGCTGTACTTTCTTTGAACATCCTACAAAATCACAGACATTAACAAAATGACTTACGAGACAATAAGGGATTTTGTAGACTTCCTTTATAAATAGTGGCCTCTGGCAGTATGGCAGATTTAGGGATTGTAACTAGCCTCCCATGAAGTTTCTCACACATCCATTTGGTGACTAGCTTCTCTTTTTAATTCCATGTCAAGTATTTTCCCCTCCCGCTGAGATTCCTGGCCAGTGAAGTGTGAACAAGACACAAGCAGGCCGAGACAAGTCTCCAGTACATAAATGGCTTTTTAAAGAAAAATATTTGTAAAAATATACAACAGACAGCTGTTATGGTAAGTTCTCTTACATTTCATGTTTACTGTTTGGTTTCCTGGAGGAGAAGAGAAAAAGTTTCCCAGGATGTTGTATCCTCTAGTGATCATAACTAGCAGAGCTGCATTCCTGCCCTGACCTGACTGCCCTGGTTGCCTTCCTGCAGGGCGCACTCAACGGATGAGCACACACAGGACACATGTTAATAGTTTGTAGCGGTTAAATAATTTCTTTAATCAGAGGAAAGGATATGACGAACAAACTATGTGGGTGCCTTATAATACTAAAATAACACAACTGAAGATAATTTCCTCAGTACTGTGAGTATCTGAAGTAAGAAACCATGTAAAATTTAGTGATACAAACAGTTTATGCACACAGTGGTAAAGGATTTGTATATCGCTATGACAAAGGAAAATGTGAGACTTCCGGGGAAATAAGAAGCTGTTCTGCAGGTTCTTGAATCAGCTCATATGTTACACAATTCGTCAGAATGAAAAGGAAGGGCTTTGAATTGTTTATAGTGACACTGAGCTCTCAGGCCTCCTATGAAGTCAGTAATTCTCACAGATGTTGTTTCTGATGTCCCTGGCTTATTGAATGGAGCTTACTGGAAACCACCTAATCAGAGGAAACAGGGAGGAAGAGAGCCTTCCTGTCTAATATGTCAATAATTCAGGGCTGCTAAAAGCCTGCCTTGAACAGAACAGACCTTTTCCTTAAATAGGGAAAAACTTCACTGATGCTGCTGCCGACAGAATGATGTCCAACAGAGCGTGAAGCCAGGCAGTTTATGGCGGCAGATTGCTGATTCATACAATACATCTATCTCCATTGATGCAGAGAAAGTTATTGGCTGTTATGAATTATTATGATAGGGCCTGCAGACACCAGATGTTATACTGGCTTATGACATCACAGACTTTTCACATTTCCTCAGGGAAGTTTGCCTTTGGAAGACTACATGAAAAGAAGTTAAATGCATTATTTGATGGGAAAGGCATTTTAAACTGCACAGACATGTTCAATCTAAATATGTTTGTGACATGGCAGATATGTGTTTTCCATTAGTAGTTCTAAATGCTAAATATGAATATATAACAATTTATTTAAACCTCTCTCTTTTATCTCACACACACGACAAAATATTGTAAATGTGTAAGACAATAAGGGTCCCACATTTCATTTTATAAAATTGTGGTTATATTGTGACCTTGCTGTCTCTATTGAAGTATGTTCCAACATTTAATGGCTGAAAGTGATTTCATTTCTGTTTTTCAATTTTGTAAAATGACTTTGTTTTGATGCATTACATTTTTTGAATGCCATTCATGTTCTTGAATATTTGTTTTTCTTCAGTTGCAGTCCATATACAGTAGTAATCTTTTAGTACTTGCCTCTCTAGTCTGCATCAGGGCACAGCGGTCCTGGCCTCTACAGAAAATAAAAAGTGGCATAGCAGAGACCTCGGGCTCTCATGCATTCTGCTGCTTTAGATTTTAAAGTGAGCTTTCAGTCATGAGCAGCAAAACCTCTTACCTTGCCTAGAAGTGTTTTTTTTCTTCTGGCACTTATGATATATTATGGCAAGCTTTTTGTGTTCAGATCACACAGGAACAAGATAACCTTGTGTGTTTTGAAAGTACTGGGCACTGTACACCCTTGTATCAGATGAATACTATGCATAACCCATTATTAACCCTCACGAAAGCCATAGCCCAGCCATAGTCAACACCACAACCTGAAGCTACCCTCAAACCCAAACTACATACATCTTAGATAACTCAGTAGATATGCAATCCTAACGCAAACATCAGTCTGCATTTACTGGGGAACCCAGTCTGTTCTGTAGCCCAAACCATAATGTAAACCTAATGATCCCTAAACTTATTTAGTCTATTATTCACCCTATCATATCACTGCATTTGTACCCCAGTCATTTTTATATTAATATTTTCTCATTTCACATTTTTCATCTATTACAGAAATTCCAACTAAATATTGTTCTCAGTGTTTTATTTTCTGAACTGTCACACACACTATCGTCTCAATACGGTTACCAAACCCTTCTCTGCCTCAGTTAGTGGAAGACTGTATCTTGAAAATGGTATGCAATAAATACCAATAGATCTTTTTATGAGAAACTGCTCACTAATATCGTAGTGCCAGTAGAAAGCTTTTCAAGTTTTATAAATATCTTCAGATGTAGTTTTCTGAGGAAGCCCCTGTACTTATTGCCACATCTAATGAATAAAGAAACTTGTTTAGAAACATTACTCACTTTAAAGAGTTTGATTTTTCATCTTTCAACAGTTAATAATGAGAAGCTTGCTCAGAGCAGTCGAATAGTCTTTGATGTGTTTTCAGTCTCTTCAGATTTCTAAGTACCAGTCTTTACCCGGCTCGCCGAACAGCTGAACACTTTCATCATCTTGCCCCTGATAGTTTCACATCCTGCAAGAAAATTTTTCATCAGCTATTTTGATTCTGATGGCAAATAGCAATAGTTTTCTATTGTTTTCTATGACGAACAAATGCACATGAGAATGAGTGAGCTCTGTAGCAATGCTGGAAGTTAATACATCTCTGAAAGTGATTCACTTGATGTCATCTCCTGGCCTGCAATTATGGCAGAGTTCTGTAATGAATGAATCATTAATGTATGAAATGTTATGCAGATGCTTACAGGAAATGGTAAAATTGTCTTTGCTTTCTCAGTTTGTGATGAGAAATTAGAAGAAAAAAAATACTTATTGTGTAAATACAGTAATGAGCATTGGCAAGTCAGCCATTATCAGGTTTAGTATTGGATAAGTATACAAATCTGCTTGGCAGCTTTAGCCCACACTGTTATACAGCTTAAATCCAGCAGACAAAATTTCAGATTCTCTCTTTTTTTTTTGTGTGAATATATGTACAGTAGAGCATATTCTACATGTCTCTACTTGAATGTACAGTAGGCCTATATGTTGTTTACTGTTATTTACAGGAGATTTATTTTTAGTCATATTGGCTTCCATATATATTTATAATTCATCATCAGCCTGTATCGATCCACTGCTAGATGAAGGGCTCTCCAAGATGTCTCCACTTGCATCGATCTTTAGCTTCTCTTTTCCAGGTCATGCCAGAAAAGTGTATTTCATCTTGTATTATTTTATATGGTCATCTTCTAGGTCTTTTTTAATCTATTGGGGTCCATTCAATAGCTTCCTTTGTCCATCTTTGATCTGTTCTTCTTTTTCTGGCCCATTGCCATTTTAACATTTTCTTTCAGTGATGCAGTACATTTTGTTTTGTTCTCAGATCCATTAATTTATTTTTGTATGTCTTGTTATTCCAAGCAGACATCTTTCCATGGTTCTTGATGTCATCCACAGTTTCTGTAACATGTTTGTGTTCACTGACCATGCATATACCTACACACAATGTACTGTTAACATGGCAGTCAAAAGTCAAAAAATTAGGCCATATACTTAAACTGGTCTGATTAATGATGCAACATCTGCAAAGTAAGTTCCAGTCATCCTTTAGTATGTAGCCCAGATGCTAAATATAGACTTCTGTTATCCCAGCGCTTGGGATCTTTCCTGAGGAATGTCAGTATCTGGAGGCTTTTTCCAGACAAAGGTTTGGATAAAGTGGGAGGACATCAGTGGGAGAAAGCTAGCTTCACACAATTATTTGCAGTATGGGAAAAATAATTGTTTTCCTGGTTTTGTGGGAATGCAATGACTTGCATCCTTAAAGGAGATGCAGGAAACCCATTTATTTAAAGCAAAGTACAGACATGTAAACGTAACAATATTTTCTTTATTTCCTTGCTCTTAAGTCATTAAACAATGCAATCTTCAAATCATGATGAACTTAGAAAGGGGGAACCTTAAGGGGGAACTTGCTGCAGCTCACGGAAAGTTCACAGTATTGAAATTCAAATTGTATGACCTAATTCCATTCATATCTGTAATTGTGTATGAAAGGTTTAAAGTAAACTATGCGTTTTAAAAGCTTTATCGTCTTTTAAACAGCAGCTGTCTTTGTAATTCAGTTTAATGCTTAAATATTGCTGGTATCTGATTTGTGTAACTGTGTATGCCAGTGAATTGTGTTTGATGATCCACAGACTTGCTCTTGCTAGAAATATTTTGTAGAAAGCTCTCATGAAATGAAATGTTTCAGAAGTGTTTTATGTACAGATCTTTAGAACTTATTTTGTCCAACAAAAAAGTCTATTTGATTTTCATATTTTGCCGTACAAATACATTGTTTACATCTCTTTTAGGGTGGATTGAATGCAAGGGCCCAAAAGCAATTTGTTCAATATGAACTTTTAACTACTTATGCCTTATGTATTTGTATACATAAAAAAACTTGTTTAATTCAACTTTAATTGTGATCTTATATATAGCATGAAACAATAGCATCATAGCCACATATCATTTGTGAGGTTTTTGTTATATAAGTTACGCATTTATTGTGAATGCACAATGATTGTTATGAAAAAGCTTGGGTCAGTGTATGGCTTACTGTTGTGTGTCCTAATAATACTTCCAGATTGTTATTATCTGTGTTTTGAATTTGTTCTCTAGTGCCTGGTACCAAGTTATATAATGCACTCCGAGGCAAAATGCATTTTTTTACATTTAAATGTACATAATCTGGCACAGATAATGTGTCTCAGGTCAGTTCCATTTGCATTGAGAATGGGCAGTATCATTCACCTGCAAAGACAATGCATGAAAATTAAATGAAATGTGAACCGCAGTAAGATTTAAAGTAAGATTTTTTTTTTTTCATCCAAATGTGGCTAAATCAGAATAGGATGTTTTGCAGCTCAGTATTTTATGTTACCTCATCTTTAAAGGACCAGGTTGAGAGGTCCATTTTCAATGTGATGTAGCACTACATTATAAAACAAAGACAAATAAACCTGGATATGAGGTGAGCTATCATGTGCTGGTTCGCACTACTGCTCCCTAACGACCCAGTGCTGAAGTTCCTGTACCAGAAGCAATGTAGCAGAGGCAAAACTGGCATGCTGAAATGGCTGCTCCTGTTGTGATGTTGACATAGTTTATTATGTCTTAAATTCCTACCTTGTTGTACATCTTACAACAACCAAATGCAAGATGATGGACAAAACACTTTATTTTAATTGATGAACTTTAATTTACCAATGAAAATCTGTCCTGTACACATGGGTCTGCCAGGGAACAGAGAGTGCAGAACTGACTGTTCTGATGTCAAACCTGCAATAAACAAAGGGTTCAGTTGACACTTCAGCACCAGTTTTAACCATTTCTAGTCCCATTTGATAATCAATTTCACAGCTATAATTTGTGCTGTTATCAGTTTCTGTAGTAAAAAAAAATATACCAAGACCAAAGACAATACCTAAAACCATGCGAAGAAAAGTAGTATTTTAAAAGAGTATTTCAAGTGTTTTTCAGTGTCTGTAATGTATAAATGAAATTTAAACATAGCTGTATTGCAGACTCTGTTGCATTAAGTGGACTCTTGGTCTGGAATGCACAGTCTTCAATAATTTTCTAATTTGCTTCCCTTTTCTTCTTTCAGAAAAAAATTCAGGGCTTTCCTTGATTTAAACATTTACTAATGGGGAATGTCAGCATTTGATTTTCAACCTTTGCAGTGTTGTTTGTTGCTTCATGGTTAGCGCTTTCTCTCCTCTCGCTCTCTCACCCAATTGGGCAAAATAAAAGAGATCATAATATGGTAAATAACGTTCTCACATAGAGGAAGCTGTTAAAGAAGAAACTAACATGAGCTACTGGAACAAGGAACAACCTTAAACAAAAAAAAAAACTAATTATTAATAATAAATTAGTACTTGTTCTGTTTAGGCAGGTTCTCCAAATCTACAAATTGTCTTTCTCGTACAGAAATTTCTAAGTTACTAACTCTTACACCCTTTGAGAAGCTCTTAATTTCCCCGTGACCTATACTGGATCTAGTTTGTGACACTTCATTAAAGTGTCCTGGCATGATGTCCATTATATTTGTATTTTAGGAATCCTCTCTTTGGCAGCTTCCATGAAATAAAATTCCTGTGTCTCCATTTGTTAACTACCATTTTTCCCCCCTGGGTAAAAAACACCCAGATTTGAGCATGCTGTGTAATAAATCCTGATTATCATGTATATCAGTGAATACATGAATGAAGTGTTTTGGTCTTTTTTAACCTCCTCAGAGTTCTGTGCCATTTTTAAACATGTAGACACAACCCTGGAGCATAGAGATATAGGTTTATGGTTGTCTTTCTAGTTAAAGCTATGGTGCATAGAAACCTCCCACACTACTGTGCTCAGAATTAAACCACACTATAGAACTGCGTATGTAGAGTAGGCATTTGTATGCGTCAGAGTTGCAGATAGGCGCTGAAACCTCAAATGTATTATATTAGCACCTGACAGACAAACTGTGAAATGTAAATCTTGCAATGTTTAAAGTATTTGCATGTGAGACTTTTTCCTCTTTTTTGTTTTGTTTGTGTTTCTGTTTCTAAAGCAGAGACGCTCAGTCTCGTTGATAAGGTTAAAGTTTGTTTTGTTCCACTTATTTTCTATTCCAGTTAGATTAAGCATTTTAAGCTGGTTTATCTTAATGCCAGATAACGTGTGTAATTTAATTTGCCTCTTACTTCTGTAATGTGTGTGGAAGTGATTCCATTTCCAGTATTAATTACATTCTATAATTTGCTCTACAATTTATGTCCTATCTCAGCAGTTTATCGTAATTGTCCCTTCACTTCTGGGCCTCAGTGACATGTACCTTTGTGAAATGTAATCTTTTTAGCAAATCTCTTCAAATCTAACATGGTGCCATGGGCCGTATTAATTAAAGAAAATAAGAATTGGAAAGGTCAGCAATGGCCTTAATTCAGATCCAGTGAATTATTCTTTATGCTGACATAATTGTCCACCTGGATTGCAGAGTGGTTAGAAGCAGTAATTAGAATGAAAAACAGTTGGGACTTTTGTTATGAATGCACTTACGTAAAACCTTTCATATTTAAATTTGTTTTAGTATTACGTTTTTTATTGTGTTTTTATTTCAGGGATTGATCCACAAACTGTCTGCTGCACACTGTAATCTTGTCTGTTGGAATTATGGCAGTAATGTACATAGTAATTTTTCATCCATTCCCCAATGTGAGATATTTTGTAATTTAATATATTTTTTGGAGTGTCACAATGGGCTTTTAAGTGTTTCACAATAAGGAAGATATGATTAACATCAATGTTGACACCCTCAGGGACAGGTGCTTGACTGGTATTTGCTGAAAATACTCTTTCCTTCTTTGTGTTCCCAGCTGTGTGTGGAATTTATTACCGATACCCTGAAAGTGGAGAACGTCTGCGAAGCTATGCAGGTACAGTAATTGTTTTTTTGGAATTAGTTTGATTTGCACTCTGGGATAGTGATGTGCCCCTTCAGAAAAAGTCAAATTATTACATTCAATGGCAAAGGAATCATTCTTACCTAGTTGTAACCTTCTGTGTGGCATCTTGCTAGGAGGTGTCTGATTTAGTTATTTGCGATTTGTTTCTTCAGTATGTATTTGCATAATATGATTTAATATAATATAATATAATATGATATAATTTTAAACTAAAGAACTCCGGAATTAGAATCTTTCATTATCAATTTAATTATTTGAAGATTTCATAATTAAAATGTGCCAGTGATAATCATGAATGAGTGAGTACTTAAACTGGCAACATTTCCCTTGTACATGTTGTTTGATTGCAATGAGCTTTGTCATACTGCACAAACCATAACCTGTCTTCGATCTGTTTATTTTTTTATTTTTCATATTTTTATTTGTTTTCATTTCCTGTATTTAAACAAAAAATGAATTGTTCTTCCTGGAAAATAAATATAAATGGGGGCTTGGCAATGTCATATACGCCAGTTAAAATAAAAATTTCCTCCTTTCCGGTACATCTATCAGAACAATTTATAGGCGATTAAAGCTTGCAACATTTCCATTATATCTCTCAAATCCCAGTTAAATTCAGAATTACTAGGCAACAAGCAGTAATTCACTTCCCTCCCCCAGTTTTTCCTCACCACTTTATCTTCGATTGTTTCATTGTTATTCAAATACTTTACCTTTCTGTGCACACTGGTTCATTGTCTTTATTAAACTTATGCAAATAACTACTGCATAGCAGCTGTCTTTAAGGAACATAATCATTTTAATTTTGTGCTGCAATTGTCAAAACTGTCAGTCAGCAGGTTTTTATCACAGTATTGCATGGCAGTACTCTTCATTATATGTAATTGTATGGCATTAACACAGATGAGCACTATATAAATCAAAGGTGAATTACATAATAACTGACTTTTTTCCTATATACATATACACACACTACATAACAAAATGTTTTGGGTCTCTCAAACACCAAAAGATGGCTTTTCACAATGTATTTAAATGCCCCACTCTTGACCTTAATGAATGATGCAATGATTTTGATGGATAACTGGAGGAATATGATGCTGTTTGTATTGTAGCACATGTACAGTTTCATCTTTACAGCCTGTATGATCCGATTGTCACATCCTAAATAGTCTGTCATCTGACAAAACCTATATTTGACACAAGCAAAGAGTAAAAATAGCATTATACAAAAGTTAAACAATTGCCCGAAGGTAAACTGTAAAATATATAAAGTACATTATCTGTCTTTAATGTAAAGGTGATGTAGTCTTTCTATAAATATACCTCCCATCATCACACATTCAAGATGAGCCTTTCAACATAATTATCTAATTTAATTATAATTTCATGTTACCCTACATCAGTATTCCATCTGGACAGTTAAATGCATCAGTATGACGCGTATGGAAATGTGGCCTGCATGTCATAATGGGAATGATATCTCGTGTCCCTGTGTATATTCCTGAGGAATAAAGAAAAGTAATGCCTTCTGTTGTTGAAGAATAATGGTTAATTTAATTTGCTTTATTTAAAATAAGGAGACTGCAAATAACTGCAACATATTATTGATTTGCCTTTGAAACCTGCATGTTGTTATCTATTGTAAATATTTGTGATTCTTTGTCTGATAATAGCCTCTAATATAATATTTGCCCTAATTCTCTGAACACTGCTTTGTGCATGCTGTGTATTCCAACTATCTGAATTAGTCTTTATATCTTCACGGTTTCACAGATGTCAGAGCACTCATTATTTCACTTTCCTACCTCAGATGCTTATTTGCACTGTAAGACAACTCAAGGACATTCTTACATAAATTATTAACCTTTTATCTACACAGGCATTCAAAGGAATTAAAGAAGGGGAAATTCTCAAAAGGTTCAGTAAGACCTGGATTGTCGACATTCATGGCATATTGTTATCAAGTCACTATAGATCAAGTTATAGGCTTAACTCAGTAGCATGTGTATCTCTATGTGTACCTCACAGAAACATTTAATTTGCTCTCCTTAGTTGTTGAGTTTGACACTTGTTTGGACACTTGTCCAAGCTTGTCCATAGCATTGTCTGTCTCAGTTTACTGTTAACACTGTGCAAATATTAGAAAAAGCTTAGATTTATCTATCTATCAATGCCAAGAACGTGTTTTCATTCTGTTGTATGCTGAATGGTTAGATAATGTGTTGGGTCACAAGGCTGAGAAGTCTGCAGACAATTGTACATATTTCTTATGTTAAAATGCCTTTGCTAAGCCAGACATAACTGCAAAATTAAATTTTGAACCTTACAAAGATTTTACAGATTCACCTGCACTCTGCTGGATATATTATGTGTTCTAGCTGCAGAAAATATAAATATGCTGAAAAACAATAAAGACAGGAGAACTATTTCCATGTTCAGTCTTGGAATCTCCTGTTTATGTTTCACTGTATATGCATGTCTTTGATATGTTTTTGGTTTAATTTTGAAATGTATGCACTGTGAGTGAAAAGCAAAAGATAATGGTGTATTAGTACTTTTTTTGTAAGTACTACTACTAATAATCGATTCTTGATAAATATCTAAGTCTCTCAGCAGAGTTTTCTTTCATTAATTCTAAAGAAAATTTTGTTGTTTTTTTCTTTCTTCATCCAAATCAACAGGCACTTTTCTATGCAATATCACTTGATAATCAATGTGTTTTAGTTTGCACTGTCGGGATTGCGATAAAGTCTGTTGTCTCGGAGCAAACTCAGTGCAGTCATTGATGTCTACATGTTGTTGGGGACAAAGGCCAGCAATGCATGAAAGCCAGACATCACTGAACAGCTCTCATTCACTGTAAGGCCTGTGGAGCAGGACTGAACTAAAACATGTGACCCTCTGACTGACACACTGGAATCTACTGGTGGCAAAATGCCTCATACTGTGCTGATAAACTGCCCAGCTTAGATATTTTTAAAATTGTACTAAACAACTCCATTCACTTCTTTGCCATTAAATAAATATTTAATAAACAGATAAGGTTACCACATCTACGGTAATGTCATCATATCCCAACCCAACAGTCTTCTCTAGAAATTGCCCTGTTTATGCCTAAATCAGTCATTTGAGAATATACAGCAATGACTGAAGCTGGAAGCTGAATGCCAGGGAAAAATTAAGGTAAGACCGATATAAAGCAGGACAAGGTCAGAAGATAGATGGTATTAGAAACTGAGTATCAGAACGAGGGAGACGGGAGACGGAGAGCGCTGCTGCAGTGGCCTAAATTTGTCTCTCAGTAATATCAGCTGGGTTAAATGCAAGTAGCTAAGCACTAACATGCACAACAGCATTTCATTAAAAATACAGGATCATTAATCACAGCAGCAGTTACTGCCAGAAAGGCCAATTGTTACCATCCCTGAAAAAATCTGGTTGAATTAATTTTGGAAATCTGCGAAAAGGGCAATACAATGTAATGCTTATTTATTTAGTACAGATTAAGTAATTCAAAAAACAAAACGATAAGAATTGTGAAATATGGCATAAATGACACCACATTTTAACAGTAACATAATTGTTCTTCCATAAAACGTATGTTGTATAAGAAACTGGAATTCAACCGTCTTCGTAATTATATTATTTTTTACTAAATCATTATAAGGCATATAAGAGTAAAACAAAAAACAACAAGAACAGAAAAGCCTTTGTATATGTGTGTGTGGTTCATTCAAATACCAAATTGTTCAGTGTATAATATAGATGTATTTATGCTATATTAACACAATTATGCTCTAGTCAGTTCCATGCTTGTTGATGTTATCCACTTGATCCACTGCATTGACCAAACTGCCCAGGGTAGACTTGGACAAGGAGACCCACTTTCCTCACTGCGTTAGGATTTGCACTACAGAATGAATGGAACAATATCCCTTTAGCTAATTCTCAAACTTTATTGAAACAGGCAGTCATTTTTCACACTACAGCCTTCATTGAGGCAAGGGGTGGGCCTATACCCTTTACCCTAAACACATGCTGAGAGACTTGGTATTGTCCCATGGGTTTTGGTAATATAGTGTTTCACTGAACCCATTACAGTGGGTGTATTTTCTTAAATCACTCTAAGAAACCTGAAGCAATTTTGGGGGTGGGGGTGGGGGTGAGGGGGGGGGGGGGGAGTTACATTCTAGGAATACAAAGAGACTTTTACATTTTTTATGCTGTGTTTGCCATTGGGGGAATTTGACTTACTGTTTGTAGGGTTCCAGACATAAAAGGTAAAACTCATTTTGAGAAGGTGAGGCTGTAGGAGGAAAGCAAACAGTTTCCTTTTACTCAGCATAAAAACCACAGTATTCTCTTTTCCGTTAAACTCAAATGTTTTTTCTTTTCTTCCCCCTCCCCCTTTTTTTCCTGTATTCTGTTTTCTTCAGCTTTCCTTTTATGATTTGGAAGCCTATTGTCATTTTTGTAAGGGATGAAGTTGGTGGTGTGTTTTAAGCAAAGTCATTTAATTGAGGAAGCAGAACTGTTTACCTGTGGAGACCTTGGTTGAAATAATAGACACAATAAATTAAATTATATTAACTTAACCCTTAGAGGGAAAATTATTATAATCATATTTCTGCTGCATTTAAATGTTCTGTATTTTTGTATAGGAAGTTGCAAAAATTGAGTCTATTGTGTGCTTTCATTGTAATTGGTGACCGGTTCATTTATAACATCTGTGATTCTATGTTGGACCACATTTCTATGTCATCTGTCAGCCACTATTAAACACCTCTGCAGTAAATTAAAACAATGACATAAAATACCATTTTGTTTTGTTTGTCAATATACAGTATACTACATCTAATTACAGTCATTTTTGCCAAGTCAAACCACAGTCCCACCTTTTGGTGCATCTTTGTGTGAGTCATCAAAAAAAACCCAAAATAAATTAGTGGTATTTCTATGGCTTACTTTCAAGTTTGCTAACATGATTTGAGTCAACATCCACCCCCATTTCTGAAACTTATTTAAAATCTTTGATGCTGTCTTCGTGATTGAAGGCTAGCATTTAGATTAGAAAGGAAGTTTATAATGTTTTTCAGCAAAATCACACGATTCTGAGTTGCTCACTTGTCTGTGGCCACGGTGCAGGTGGGTGGTATTCCTGAGCTGACAGGGGAGGAAATGGCAGAAGTGAAGGGTGGGAATGAAACTGGGACTGTCCCACAATACACCAGACTTAATTTGCTCCATTAAAAACTTCCCCTCAGATCAAAATAGCATTTTCAAAATTACAAGTCACAAAAAATTGTGAGGAATGTATTGAAGTTTTATCGTTTCGCAGGTGCTGTACAACTGAAACAGAAATGCTGATTCAGGGTTTTTACAATCATTTTAGATGATGCCGTTTTTAAGAGAATTTTTGGTCAACGTGGGTGGGGGTGGCTAAGGAGTGGACTCCACCACCCCCGACCCTCTCACATTCAAAGCCTTTCATAGCTTCATGCCATGCTCTGTTTGCTGCCCCTTAAACCAGCACTAAGTACAAATAATTGTCTATCTTGTTAATTTAATTAATCCAGTCAGATGCATTTTCCAAAAGTGCAGTATTTCTCTTTCATGAATAAACCGCTGCACAATTTACTGAGTACCATATTACACTGGGACTGATGTTAACTGTAAAGTGGAAGATAAGAAAGCTTTAATGGCTAAGGTGCAAATTGAGTTGGCCAAGGCAGTTGCATACGTTTAAAATGTACTTTGGCAACACTTCTTGCCATTGACTCGGTTTGTTGGCAGTTTGTGATACATTGAAAATGCAGCTGAATGCATTTAGGATAATGTAGATGGGGACCTTGTGAGAATGGAGTACAAAAAGTTCAGTCGCACAGTTCTAGATTGCAGTAGCATACATATCGGTTACCCTCAGTGGACAAAGTGCACGTTTGCACATGTGACTGAATCACATGGGACCTAGGTTTGGTGAAAGTGCTTTGTTTACAATGGAGTGTTGACTGTAAACTAGCAACTCAGCAGTACTGTTGTGGTGGGTCACATGCCCAATTCAGTTGATCCATTTTAAAGTAATAATGAAAGTGAGAGCCGGCTGAAGTAATCCATGACACACATGCAGGTTTTCCCCTTTCCATTTCTCACACCAGTTCAGTAGATGTCATAATAAATGCAAACCAATTTCATTTTCCCTCTGTTTTGATGGGTCAAATATTTAATTAATTCATTTTGTACACTATTGTGAACTATACTTTTTTTCTCTAAAATAGAGAACATTAAAACATTTTAGATTTGCCCATGACAGGGTTGGTAGTATCAGAGCAATGGTAGCATTCTTGCAAAAGGTAATACTGTGCAAAGGTTATTATTGTATTGTTTTGATGATTATTTTTAGTTGTTCCTCTACAATCTTAAATGAACAAACTAGAAAGTTGAAGATAAAAGGCAAAGGAACTAGGCATATTCTGTTTATATTATTTTCTTGTTCAGGGCATTACATCTACTTAAAGGAATGCTAGGAGATTATCAGATTAATTTTTGTGCTGTTGGCTAAATTCCATTGAGTTATTTGCATTTTATACTAATTAAATATATATGATTCAGTTAGTCATACTTAGCAGGTTGGGGTTTTGTGCCTTATACAATATTCAAAATGTGTGGCTGTTTGCTTAAATGGTTTCAAAAGTAATTTAAACACTGCGTACCTGCTAGAGCATTTGTAATTGTTTTTGAGAATTTGATTGTCTTAGCTGCTTATATCCTTGCATACATTGAATGAATGGGTTTATAGCTCATAAGCTTGACTTGTGAAGAGACCATGATATGCTTACTGAAGAATAAAACTAAGAAAACACTTAATTTAATTCTTCCAGAGCAGTAAATGAGTATAAATTGCTGTTTATTTATATATGGTCTCAACTCTTCTGGTTAAATGACACATAAAGAATAAACATGGCCTGTTGTGAATACAGATGTTTATTAACTGTATTGTCTACAGCTGGAGAAATCTGTGAGCCTTGAACTCTGATTTGTTATGAACGCCTTTTTGTACACCGGTGTTTAGAGAGAACGAATAAGCTTTTAAAAGTATTATGTATAGTTTTTGTGTTTCTGTGTTAGTAAGTGCAGGTTTAGGCATAACTGTAATACTGATTTCAAATCCCCTAAATTCAGGAGAGACTATAATTGTAGTTGTCACTTGAGCATCGATCCACTGGTCTCCTGCCATTCTGAAACGCCCGTTTCTTTTCATTTCAAGAGCTGTCTCTTCTGTGCTCTGTTGTGTTTTCATAAGAGCTGTGTCGTTGTTTACTTCAGTGGGTGGTGCCTCTTGCTTTTACCCTGATAGGTGAATTTATCAGCATGACCTTTAAGTGCAGATTAGAATGTTAAAGGACAGTTTCGGTAATGGAATTGGAATGGGGGCTGTACCACTGGGTATTGTAGATGTCTAAACGTCATTATTGATGTGGAAAGAAAAACAATTACTATTTTAATTAAATGCAAAACAAGGCTTTCCGGGATTTTGTACTGCCACTGACTTTTTAAAAATTGTATTTCTCCGGCTTCTGTATCTGTGATTGGCTAAGACATCCATCATATTTTACCTTAACTGTAATTTAGAAGGGAAAATAAAACTCTTACTTTTAAACCAATACCAACTTATTTCTGTGAAAAATACTTCCACATAAAATCTATTTGAATGAAGATGTCAGCTCCAAGGTAGAACCTATAGGGTACTTTCTTATTTCTAGCACCAGGATTTTTAAGGAGTTGCTTTATGAAAAGAAGCTACTTTAAAATATAATTATAATTTGACATGCTTTCGATTTTGAGGAGCCTTGATGAAAATGGACCATTTGCCATAAGCCATAGGCTTAAAAACTCCAGCTGTTCCTGATTTAAACACATTTTCATAATGGTCATAACATATTCATCTACAATTACTGATTTAAAAGATCACATACTATAAGAGACCACTAAAACAAATATCAAGGGTCAAGTGTGGAAGTGTGGGGACTGTTTAGTTATCTCTGTTATTGCTATATATAGCTCAAATGGAGGGATTACAGTCTTCCTTGTTTAAAGCAATACATTTAAATATTGTGGTTTGTATTTTACCAGTACAACTATATGGTATGGTATTTCTGTTCTTATCTGTCTTTGGACTTTGTTTTATTTCTCTGAAATACTCAGATAGGGTTGTGTTTTATTGCACTGAAACCGACAGTATTTATTACCACCATATTGTCCTCATCCAGCCTTTTATATTAACCACAATTTGCATAAAGATTACACTTGAATTAGTATTATGGCAGGGGTCATACATTCCACAATTTATTTATATTTCACTGTAGATGTTTGTATCAGTTGAGTATGTGTGATTTTCATATGATCTGCTGCATTGAGAGATCACTGTTAGTTTGTTTGTCAGCCTCTTCAGTAGCTTCCTGTTTTTGTTATGGATTGAAAAAGCGATTATACACTATACTAAATTTTATTTAGAATCCGTGTTCTATTCACAGAGCCTTTAGACAAGACTTGTAAACCACAGTGAAAAGCCCCTGAGATTTTGTAAACATAAAAAATAACTATGCACTACATTTATATTAACATGAGTGATAAATCTTAGAATTTAACTCCTGTATTTGTTTTAATGCAGCTGTGCTGCTGAACACAGAAGTTTGTAATTGATTCAGATTTTATTTAGTTTTCCACTTTCCCTCTCCTTGCACTCTCTAAGCAAGCATGCCATTTTATTTTCATTCTGTGAATGTGCCGCTGAGATGTTCAGGGGGATGAAAACAGATCTATGTGATTTCTTCTTTACTAATAATTAAACCACAAAATTAAGACTGGAGAAGGAGATACAACTACATTAGGACATATAGTAGTTCCTAAGGCCATGGTTTGTATGGAGGGTGATCAGTGCCAAAATTAAGATGAACGTGATTATGAACATGAAGATGATTATTAACATGATTATGAAGAGGATTATGAATGTGAACATGAAGATGATGATTATGAGCTCTGGATAGGACAATAAGCGCACTGCCCGCTCACCAGCTCTGATTGACAGAGTTCAATGTTTTGTCACATTGAATAAAAAAATACAAGAGACGCAACGAAATGTAGAAGCGCACTGAGAAATGTGAATAGCAAAGAGACAAACGCGAAATAAATATATACATGTTGAAACTAATGAATGTATAAATGCATGTTGAAATAGACTAATAAGTAAATAAATATACCTAAAAAACATCATCCATACATCATAATTTGGACCCAAAATATACCACTGATGAAGATGAAGATGCAGACTTCGCTTTTACAATGTTGCCATAGAAAGTGGTCAGAAGTCAGACGCAGAGCGAGGGCGGACAGACGTGTTTCAATGGAAGTTAAAACTGAATAGTTTCCATATTGTGTGGAAAATTTAGAGACGCATCTACTCGCTCACACGGTATCTATATATAAAGGGAGGTGTTAGTTTAAGTGCTAGATTTTACTCTATTGCAATAATTGTAGGCTTTATACAATGTATTGTGGAGCTATAGTACACATACATAAAGATACAGGAAAGCTATATTCATAACGTAACGACTCGGCGGGGACTCGAACCCCGCTCTCCCGCGTCACAATGCACATTCACCATAGCGAGGCTCAGAGTACTCGGTAAAACGCATGACTGTGAGACTGGAATTTTTTGGGTCCGAATTATGATGTATGGAAGATGTTTTTTAGGTATATATATTAAAAAAACAAACAAACATGGAGTTACACGGTTTCAGAGTATGGCGGACTATCCAAGCTTACATTTTAAATACATACACAGAGAAAATAAATACACGATTATACAAATACATGGACATTTAGGGCTATCTATTTATGTATTCATCTATTTATTTGTTTATTTATTTCAACATGCATTTATACATTCATTAGTTCCAACATGTATATATTTATTTCCCGTTTGTCTCTTTGCTATTCACATTTCTCAGTGCGCTTCTACATTTCGTAGCGTCTCTTGTATTTTTTTATTCAATGTGACAAAACATTGAACTCTGTCAATCAGAGCTGGTGGGCGGGATCAGTGCGCTTATTGTCCTATCCAGAGCTCATAATCATCATCTTCATGTTCACGTTCATAATCCTCATGTTCGTCTTCATAATCATCTTCATAATCCTGTTCATGTTCATCTTCATGTTCATAATCACGTTCATCTTAATTTTGGCATTGATCACCCTCCATAGTTTGAGCCCCTATTGGTTTTTGTATGTAGTGTCTTAGGATACAAAGTGGTTGTAAGTGTGTCTTTTTGCTATGACAGAACTCAAACTATTTCTTATCTTTCACAAAATTACAGTTTGACAAAGTTTGACTTTTTAAGTCTAATAAATTGTGATAAGATACTGGAAGAAGTTAAATATTAGATTCGATTTAAACACCATACCCTTCTTCAGGTAAAGCCATTATCATTAGCTTAAATTCATTGTTACTTTTTGAATGAAAACAATGTCAGTGTCCTAGAAGCAATAAATATTCTATTCCAGTTGAGCTTTCCTCCTAACAGAACAATGCTAAATTATTCACATACAATGTCTGTGTATCTGTCTGTGTATGATGTGGGGGGGCATCTTCAATAGTGTTGCCTGGCATAAACTATTGTTGTTGCTTTTTTATTTTTCAGGCTGCAGTGACATACGGCCAATTTGATATGAAGGAGACGTGCCTCACGTTTATAGAAAATCACACTCGGGTAGGTGCTAGGCTGAGTTATTGGGAAGTGGGTGTATAATGGGAAATCGTGAATATAGAGTGGTGTCATCATTTAATTGGCAGGCTTTTATACATCCGAGACAAAATTAGACTTTTGTTCTTTAAGCATTCTTTTATTATTATAATGTTTGTTACTTGAGACACCATATTTCTGTGACTGCAGGAGAAAGCCTTTACTTACTACTACTGTGAAAGGAAAAAGAATTAGAATTAATGACCACTTCTGATCACAACTGACTTCCTTTACATTGTGGTGTTTTTTGGACATTTTTCTTGATGATTCAGATTGAAGGGAATGAATTGCAAGTAAGGTTTCCCATGGAGACTCGCTCCAAGACAATCGCTCTTCAGATTGTTCTTTAGTTCAAGAGGAAGCCGCATGATATGCCTTGTGGAAAATAAGAGAGATACCCATATATGCAGAGCAGCAGATAAAAAGGTGTTTTGTGCTGTGAATACTCATCAATGTCATTCACACCCAGGTAGGGGAATTTGGCAATTATGTTTTGTCTTTGCTTTATACATTACTGACAACACTGAAAATATAATTTAAATACAAAATCTGAGTTTAAATTATTTTTCTGTATTAGTTTTTTGATCAGACTCTCTCACTCACACATACACACACACACACATTTGGGACTCAAGATCGCTTTCCCGTGTGTAAATTTAATTATTTAATGCTGTTGCAGCCCAGCGATTCATCAGCATTTGGACTCCAAGGTTGTTGGAAGTCATCCGTGATTTCCCTGGTTGAATTTCATGTCACATTTCTGCCTTAAGAAATGTTCTACCCTCACATGTAAATACCTACTACCCCATCTGATCTGACTGGATGCTCAAACTTATCAAACTAAACACATTTTTATAGCCAATCAAGAACATTTTGCAAACTCTTATAGAAGTGATGAATTTAATAAATATTTGCCCTAGTCATTCAACTATCCCTGCCAGGGAGAGTCCGGCACAACATATTTCATCATCTAACATGGATTTAGTTTTGAAATTTTCTATCCTGAACCAACGCTAAAATCTGCTATCTACTGTATAATGCACAACAATACAGAAGAGGATGATTAGCATTTCAGATGAACCAGGCATGAACACGGCTAATAATGCTGATTCAGATATGAGAAACCACATAAATAAATATTGATCCAGTGCCACAGACCCAAGTTGCAGAAGAAAATTGTAGGAATGCCATATCACAATGGCACTGACTTGCACCACAATTATTCCATTGTGCGATTGTCAAGTTTTCAACATGGAATTGAATATTAAATATGTGTCTGCATTGTAAGCATCCCCCCAGATTATTTTCAATGCATGTTCTTTTATAATAGTATTTTTTAATCTAATTATATTAGTTCTTCTTAGAGTGCATTAAGTGGATATCATTTCTGATTTGTAACTCCATTGTACTGAGCAGTGGCATGATGGTTATAAAATAGGTCTGAATTAGTATGCAGGATAGATAGCTTTACAAATGACCGTTATTGATAAGTGATACAATTCTTGGTGTATTTTGAGTGATAGTTAATTATCACCTTCCTATACATTTCCATTAACAGGTCCATACACTTTAAGGTGGATCACCTTGAGCTGAGGAACCTGTTACTATGGAAATATCTATATCCTGTCATTATAAAAATGTTCAGCGCCATGAGTCATTTTGCTAATTTATTTTCCTTCCATCCTTGCATCTTAAGTCAACACGTCCCCAAAACAATTGTAGCAGTTTGAAATGAAGGAGCCGGAGCTGTATTGCTCAGTGGGACTGCAGGCAGGAAGACTGCTGGTGTTAATAGCCAGGGCTGGATCTTCTGAGTCATTCATGTGGTTAGCGCTGGAACAACTCCCCATTAGGAACACAGCGCCCTGTTACTTTTTAGTTTAATTAGATGTAGAGTGCACCATGCTGGTTATGAAACAGCATCCTCAAAGATGAATGCCTCATTTGCTCAGAGTTTTTTTTTATTCTATAGGTTCCAAAAAACAAGCCCCACAATTCGTATGTTTATGTATTGAGTCAAGGCTAGCAAAGACGAGCATCACCTTTCCTTTCATTATTCAACCCCCCCGCCCGCCTATAGGTACAAAATATTTAACAAAATGTTAACAATCCAGTTTTATTAAAACCCTTGAGCAATGCAAATACACTCACCTAAAGGATTATTAGGAACACCATACTAATACTGTGTTTGACCCCCTTTCGCCTTCAGAACTGCCTTAATTCTACGTGGCATTTATTCAACAAGGTGCTGAAAGCATTCTTTAGAAATGTTGGCCCATATTGATAGGCTAGCATCTTGCAGTTGATGGAGATTTGTGGGATGCACATCCAGGGCACGAAGCTCCCGTTCCACCACATCCCAAAGATGCTCTATTGGGTTGAGATCTGGTGACTGTGGGGGCCAGTTTAGTACAGTGAACTCATTGTCATGTTCAAGAAACCAATTTGAAATGATTCGACCTTTGTGACATGGTGCATTATCCTGCTGGAAGTAGCCATCAGAGGATGGGTACATGGTGGTCATAAAGGGATGGACATGGTCAGAAACAATGCTCAGGTAGGCCGTGGCATTTAAACGATGCCCAATTGGCACTAAGGGGCCTAAAGTGTGCCAAGAAAACATCCCCCACACCATTACACCACCACCACCAGCCTGCACAGTGGTAACAAGGCATGATGGATCCATGTTCTCATTCTGTTTACGCCAAATTCTGACTCTACCATCTGAATGTCTCAACAGAAATCGAGACTCATCAGACCAGGCAACATTTTTCCAGTCTTCAACTGTCCAATTTTGGTGAGCTTGTGCAAATTGTAGCCTCTTTTTCCTATTTGTAGTGGAGATGAGTGGTACCCGGTGGGGTCTTCTGCTGTTGTAGCCCATCCGCATCAAGGTTGTACGTGTTGTGGCTTCACAAATGCTTTGCTGCATACCTCGGTTGTAACGAGTGGTTATTTCAGTCAAAGTTGCTCTTCTATCAGCTTGAATCAGTCGGCCCATTCTCCTCTGACCTCTAGCATCAACAAGGCATTTTCGCCCCCACAGGACTGCCGCATACTGGATGTTTTTCCCTTTTCACACCATTCTTTGTAAACCCTAGAAATAGTTGTGCGTGAAAATCCCAGTAACTGAGCAGATTGTGAAATACTCAGACCGGCCCGTCTGGCACCAACAACCATGCCACGCTCAAAATTGCTTAAATCACCTTTCTTTCCCATTCAGACATTCAGTTTGGAGTTCAGGAGATTGTCTTGACCAGGACCACACCCCTAAATGCATTGAAGCAACTGCCATGTGATTGGTTGGTTAGATAATTGCATTAATGAGAAATTGAACAGGTGTTCCTAATAATCCTTTAGGTGAGTGTACATATTAGAAGATATTGTGAGCTACATCCTTTGTGTTCATGTTAAAACGTGGTTTATTTAGAAATTACATATTAAAATTAAAATTACATATTTTCAGTTCGAAGCACCAGATTATATGCCAGACACTCCTGGCTCCCATGCTGTCACTCCTACTGTGTTTATGGGATGGGGGAAGTGTATTAGTAGCTATTAAACACTTCGTGGTAACATCTTGTGCAATCCCCATTGCTCTCAGAGAAGGGGACGTCTGACCTTTCTCACCTCAGCATGACCTTTCTCTAAGAGCTTCAAGCATGGGATGACATACATTAAAACAAAACACTGTCAGGGTTTGGGTCAGCTTTTAAATCAGTGAGTTTGTCTTGTGAATCTCCTTTATTGAGCGGATGAATGGTGGGAATATGCCAGTGATTGATTGAATGGCAGCTGCCTATTTTATGTTAACTTTTGAATTACGTGAGGATGGTAAGTCAAATAAGACAAACACGTTAATGTATGTAAATGTTTGCAGTTCAAATACAGAGGGAAGTCTCTTGGGCTTGAATTTGTATGTTATGACCCTAAATGTATGGTGAGACATAACAAAAATAAACAGATGGATAGTTTTGACCCTTATACCTCTTTTTTATATAGTCTGGCATGATGAGCATTGTCAGTGGTCAATATATGTTGTGATTGATGGCTCATAGCTTTAAAAACGCTTAATAATGATGCAAAATGTATACACGTGCTGAAGGGCCTTAATTGTTTTTTTTAATTGGTATTTTTAATTATGAAAACATAGATTAATTTGTGTAGCGAGTTTTAAAAGCAGAAATGTGCAATCTGAAAAGCTGAAGTATTTTGTTATAGCAGTACACTGAAGATACAATGTTGCTGTTAAGAATGGCACTGCACCTCAAAAGCAAATACAATTCAGTGTTATATAACTTGTACAATATATAATCTTGTAGCTCCAGGTGAACACTCTCACTCTGTGTTGGAAACCAAAACATGCCCTCAACACATTTTGAATACTTCAGTCTAATCTTTTGAAGTGTTTACCTAGCAACTCTGAAAGCAACATAAAAAAGCTGTCTGGGCAGTGCAGTGGTATCTGATACAAACACTGTTAGTAGCAACATGCTGTACTGCATTTAATAACAAGTCTCTACCAAATCAGCTTACAAGTGGGTGCGGTGCGTCCACTCTCCTGTTTTTTATTCATGCTTTTATTGACTTTGTTGGATTATAAATTAACAATACAAGAAACATCCACTGGCGAGAGCAAATGTGCGATATATGCATGTTCCTGATTAGGAAAAGGTGTGAACTTGTTGCTCTTGGAACAGTTCCTCTTTATCTGCTTTCTCAGTCACGGATTATTTGACTGTGTTTATTCTACATGACTCCCCCCTCCCCCACCTCTTAATTGTAGTCTTCCTGTTGGCAGGAGATTGTAAAGACCCGTGGCTTCCATGAGCTGTCAGACCTGGCCCTGGTTCCCATCCTGCAGAGCGACTCGCTGCTGATTGACGAGCTGGAACTCCTGTGTGCTGTGCGCGAGTGGGCTCACGTCAATTCAGTACGTAACAGGCGGACGAGAGTACCACACAAAGCCTTCTTTTCTTTCTTTCCTTCTAAAGCAGACATAGAAATGTAATGTGAAAACCATCTCCTCGCACTCCCTGTTTCCATAGTGACTGTAACCTTGCGGCTGTGGTTTAGGTGTGCGTAATGAGCAGGGCGTTAAGAACCCCCCCACCTTCAGCCCCAGCCTTCGATAAAGAGAATGGTGATGAAAGTCAGGACTTCACTTTTCCGTCTTATCTTTATAAAGCATATTATTTCTGTGAAGTAAAGCGCATTGTTTACGTAAACCTGCTGATTACATCTGCCGGCAAATACCTGCACACACAAACCAATGTTTTCACAAGGTATGAAATGCTGTGCAATCATTCTTAATCTCTTACTCACATCCCTTCACTTTTAGCAATAAATATCAAGATAAATAATGGCTTGTCTGAAAAGGAAATCCCAATGCCAAGCCTCATGAATCAACATTTTTAAGCTATATGAAAACTGTCATTTAAGGTTGGGCTTCCCTTGTAAGCCCTGGGGTAAACTAATGGAAAAAAAGCCTAATGCTGTTACCACTTTGTATGGTGAATGAACCAAAGGTAGTCCTGGAGCAGCCGCTGCCGGAAGTAGTCAAAGATGCTGTGAAGGAGCTGCGGCTGGCTCTGCTCTCCCCAGATGAGCTCACCAGGCTGGAGAAAGACAACCACAAAGACAGTCTTGTTCCTGTAAGTATGTACATAATCAATACCCACTCAAGACATCACTGTGAGCTCAAGGAGGTCTGCAGGGCTGAGTTTGTCATCTAATCGATACCACCGCTTTTCAAGCAAAGATGTACTTTGCAAGAAGTTGCATTGAGTGGAAGCAAGAACCTAAAGAAATCTGTTAATCTCGTGTGAACCTTCTTTTCTCAAAAAATGGCTCCTTGTGTCCCTGAAGATTAACCAATTATTTTATTCACCTTGATCCAAAAAAGTGTAGATTTGTAGGTCCACAATATAGGTTTTAACTTTAAAAATGAATATGATCCAATGTAGTCGATTACTACAAAACATCCATTCATTGGTTAAAATAGTCACCATATATTGGCCTACTATTCCTGTCTATGATTATCTTTCAGTTTGCAGTTTTAGTAATGTAATGAAATCACATTTTATTGAAGTTTTTTCCTTTTTAAACCCCAAAATGTCCAATTTTGTGATTGTAATACAATCAGTACAATTATAAATTCGAAGAATAGTTTAGTATTCCAGTGGCTGCTGCCCTTAGTGGTACTCTAATGAATTAATGAAATGTGCTTCAAATACTGCTATCCTTATCCTGCTGTTTTTGTATCTAATAGTGGAATAAGCTTTAATCCATTGTGATTGTTTTTGATTTTTTTTTTTTTTTTTAATAGTTACATATTTTTATCTAGTTCTTCTTACAAAACTGATTTGCCTATAGATGTGGGCCTGTATTAAGAGTTATACATTTACTTGATATCTTTCACATGATTTTTCAGTAACTGGGAAGAATGTGGGGGAGAAGAATTATGTCTTTTAAATGTTTTTATTTTTATTTTGGGGGGGGGGGATTAAGATGTTAGAAGCCAGAACCATGCTACTACTGACAACCATTACCTTTACATGTTAAAGCGTTGGTTTAATACCCCTAACAAAGCCTTAGAAATCTGTCTGCCCAGCAGGGGGTCACAGGATTAATATGGTGTGGTGAATATCAATGCTCAGCATGCAGCAGTGCCCGGGTGTAATTGGGATGCAGATGCTGTGACTGGGATAAGGGATGTCATGTGATAGTCTAGTCTCCTGCCTTGCAGACTACTAAACACCAGCACTGACAGTGGGGTCCTACTCATTAACTCTGAGCTGCTCCTCTCCTCTCCGTTGCCGTTGTAGGATATGACAGTGCAATGCAATGTCATCTTCACTGTGTGAGCTTTGGATTTTGTTATTTTACCCTAGAAGGACAAGATGCTGTCTATGAAGCTGCATGTTAACTTTTTTCTAGTTGTCTTTCACATGCCAATCAATGTGTAGTGATTTGAGTTTTTAATAATATAAGTATTGTATGGTCTTTTCTTCCAGTTTTCGTGATTAAGAAAGATTAAAACACTTTTTTTTTTCCACAAATTAATTTAGTATAGTCGTGGCAATCTTTTTTCAGCACTTTTTCTTTTTTTGTAATAAAAATTATTGGCAACCTACCTGAATTAAAAGTTAACAAACGTTAAAATGGTGATGGGTCAGACACATTGCAAGACTAACAGACCAAAGATAGACAAATGAAGCTATCAAATGGATCCCAAGAGATGAATAAAGACTAGAAGATGACCACATAAAAGACATGAAGATTAAATGAGATTTGCTGGTGTGACCTGGAAAGGAAACGCTGCACATTGAAACTAGTGTAAAAAATCTTGGGGACCCCGTCACTTTGCAGTGTATGGATAATGGCTGCTGCTGCTGATATACATGTATGTGTTTGTGTATTGATTGAGATTCAAACATGACATTCAAAACACCAGCCCATGTTCAGCCTGAAATGGGCTGATCGACACAACACAAAGTGAAAGTGGAAAGAGTGAGGGCCACACATTACTTTCTGCCTTGGCCTGACTACTTATCACAGCCCTCTGAGCCCTATTGAACCAGCATCCTTGCAGTCCTTCTTACAGGTCCATACATTAGGACTCGGGATCCAACAGGCAAAGCAGGTCAGAACCAGAGCATATTAATACCACTGTATTTCAGCAGTACTGTGTATTTTACTCTATAGTAATTTGTCAGTAAACACACACTCCTACATACTGTAAACTGTATGCAACTTTAAACTGTATGCAATGTCTTTGAAAATTAACTGTTAATCAGCAACAAAAAATAATTCTTATGATTTGCTGAAGTGCACAATACCATTCGAAAATTGTCAGAAATGGACTCAACATTGTGAAAACAAATATGTGGAATCGCACTTCAGTTAGGCTGAGCGTTTGCCTTTGTCTTCCATGCAGACAAAAGATGGATGACTCTCCTCTTGCCAAAGTAAAGGAGCACCCTGAGTTTTTTTTTTTTTTTACTCAGCAAGCAAAAGAATTGAACAGATTAGAACCCTTCTTTTGTTTTTTTGTCCCGGCAGGTGGAGCAGATCGCAGCGGCCTGGAAGTTTCATGCTCTGAAGAAAGCCAACACGGGGGCCCGGCCCCATCTGCTGCAGAGACGCAAGGGCACACGACCCCGAGACCACCACCGCTACTTAAACCTGCAACACAAGTAAAGGGGTCACCCTCTCCTTCAGCGCTGGAGAAAGGAGGTGACAGGTTCTGTTTGCACAAAAGGGCACTGCTGCTCGCCCATCAGAGGAGACTATGCAAAACCGCCAGCCTGCAGCCTGGGCCCCTGAAACTCATTTTCAATTGACTGAATCGCTTTATTCAAATACAAGCTCTGTGCACCTGTCTCGAAATTCGTTAAGGCACTGTTGTTGTGGCGTGTCCATGAAGTTTAAAGAGGATGCATGTTAACTGGACATGGCTTGCTAGCTCTTTTATTTCCTGGTTTTATTTATCTGTCTAAATATAGAATCTGTGGGGCTGTCTTGTACCAGCACTGTGCAGCACAGGGCATTGGAGCCCACAGGAACTGGCCTGATGATAGAAAACACAGTTGCTACAAGTTAACATTTCAGTGTGTTTGTATATGAAGTGATATCAAGTGTGACCAGTCGTTGATTTCACTTCACAGGAATAATAACACGCATATGTGCATGTAGTGGTACACAACAGGAAGCTCTTGTCAAGAAGCCAAAATTAGAAAGTTAAACATGAAAAACATAAGGGAGAAAGAAGACTTTGAATGGAACCTTTACGTAAATATGCTTTATATAATTCACACTGAATAATATAAACAAAATTCAGTACATTTTTCTTAGCTGCATAATAATAAGGTAACACCTAAACCTTCGGCAGGGAGCAAAACTATTGTTCAAAGTAATACTTATTAATGTACAAATTAGTTTGTTTACTGATTAATATTAATAATAATAATAATAATAATAATAATAATAGGCTAATAAACCATGCAAATCATGGTACATGCGTGCATTTAAAGGGGGAAGTTGAACGGTAGGTGTCTTGTTACAACAAAGTGAGTTTTAAAAAACAAAGGGACTGGTACATTTTCAACTGAGGTGCAGAAAACCACTGGAATCCAGTTTAGCATAAAAATCTCTGGAATTTCACAAGAATTCTAGAATAAACATTACATGTAGTAATTCTGAAGTATTCTACTTTTCAATATCTTATTAGTACAAAAATTGAAAATGTGCTTTTACAAAATAAGTGTTGTTATTATTATTATTAATAATAATAATAATAATAATATTATATAAAATAGCATGGATTATTTTAACTATAACAATAGCCAAATTATTCTGGCAGGCAAATGTGTGATTTACTTTTAATGTTTTATTTAAGTAAGGTATATATATATATATATATATATATATTTTTTTTTTTTAAGTATTGACAAAAGCCAAAATGTGTTAATGGCAAGCATATACCAAAACTATCTTTGTTAAAATTGATGTATTGTATTAGACAATAGACAAAGGATTATCTGGACTACCTAATTATAAAAATATCTGAAATTACTCAGCTCTCAATAGCTTGCTTTTAAAGTTATTTTTTAATTACTATTATTATTAATTTAAAGACTTTTCTGTTTAAACCATAATACAAAAAGCAGTGGTATTAACATAAAAGAGTTGACTGCTGTTTGTTTTAGAGAACAGCAATTAACAGATTCCTCTTGAATTGGTTTTAGGCCACACTTGAATGTCAGGAATTTTATCATTAGGGTTTTTTGCTTGGGGATGTCCAGAACATTGTTAAGGATTTATTTCCCTTATTTATTTTTTTAAGTAGGATTTTTTGATATAATACTTTTTATATAAATGGAAATGTATAAAACCAAAAAGTATTATGCTGTGAGGTGTTTTGTTTGTTTGTTTCTTAATGTTATGGACCAATACCGGAATACATCTGGTGTGAAACTTCCCAAAACATTTATCAAAGAAAAATGCATTTTATAAAAAACAGTTTATGTAATTCATTTGTATGTTAAAACTAGGGTACATTAAGAAACACTTTGACATTTTTAGTTATTTTAATTTTATTTTTTTCAAGACTCTACATGCTTTTCTATATCACGGTATAGGAGTAAATGACAGATTAGTCCAATATGCTGCCGGAATTTCCCCTGTGATGTTGAATAACTTAAATTCCTTTTTACTTACAAACAGCAACAACAAAGAGCCTCCGTTATAGAAAATCCCAGCTGCTGTCAGCACCACACAGCCCGGTCATCTGCTTTCTAGATTTTTCAAAATCCGTGTTGGAAGAAGTAAATGAGCAGCTCATAGCAGAAGCAGTGTTCAGTTTTTATCCTGCAAATCTGAATGTCTGTTTATTTTTTCTGATACCTAAGTGTGTTCAATAATGTTATAATTTGATTGACCATAGTTGTATATTTGTAGCATTTTTTTGTACCTTTGATATTCACAGCTGTCTGACTAGACATTACAATTGATGTCAATAAATTTGATCTGTTGTATTTTTTCATATCTTATCTTTGTCATGTTTGCCACGAGCAAACACTCAAGATGTGGTTTAGTGCTGCGTGCAATCAATTACAATCTAGGCCTCTAAGTTCATAAATGTGTGTTCTTTCTCGTTCGCTATGCACAATCTATTTGTAGAAATAAGATTCAAAGATTCGCTTGAATCAACCTCTACTTTCCTTGGTTAAGAAGCAGCTGTTTTTCGTTAGTGTTTTACAGCACTGGGGAATCTCCCCATATGATGTCAAAGGCCAGTTTGAAAGGGTTATCCCCGGATACACACTTGTTTTCTTATTACAATCCATGGGGGTTTCCCAGTGCTGTAATTAAAATCCAATGAAATGAATCCATAATGGTATATATAGTCTGATCATGTGAAAACCCAAGCAATCAAAAGTACCATTGCTCTTAACTTCTTCAGTTCTGTCAGTTTAGTCAAAACAATGAATGTTTAATGTTAAGTCTTTTATTTAGTCTGTTTCGTGCATCTTCCTATGAAGACTTGATTGTTGTGACTAGCATTTTGTCAATAAAGACACTCTCAGTGTCATTCAGTTTTGGCATGAATACTGAAACCTATATGTGCCACTGACCTCAGGCTGAAAATATTCCAGACTCGCTATTTTAATACTTTTCTCTCCATGTCTGGGCTCAGTGTTTTGTATACTATGATTTCAAAATTATATTCCCGTTTTAGATGTTACCATTTAGCTACAACAGCATGTAACACAATACATCATTTTTTTAAATAAGACTTCAGCTTGAAATGGCAATTTGTGTCTCCAGATGTAAATTTGTGATCACCTGAAATGACCCTTCAGGTTTGCCATAACAGGATATTCTGGAAGACAAAGTTATGTCTACAATATTTATAGATACTAGAGTAAAACTTAAGTTCACACCAGTAGTATTAAACTCTATTCAACATAAGGCATCTTTTAAAATTATTAAATGTATTAATACATTTTGTGTGGAATACAGTTTGTTCATAATCATTAATATGAGGGAATCCTTCAAAATGTTTCTGTTTCTCTTTTCATAATCATACAGCTTTCTGTTTAAGAAAAGAAAGTAAAAGCATAAAGGTGATTGCTACCTGCTACCTTTGCCAAGAACAAAGTGACATTTCATTCTTCTAAGAATAACAATTTCAGAGTGTTCCCCAGATCTGTTTTGTGGGATTTATCCAAAGTTGTCTAAAGAAATCTACAATTATAGATGCTTTTTTTCATTTGCCAGAGTACAGATTTAAATGTCATACATAATTTAAGGATTGTACAGTGCTTCGTTCTTGAATCTGTTGGTAAATAGTTCTATCATCTTAAAAGTATATTTAGCATTGAGGAAGTCATTCACTGAACTGTATAATTTGTGCTTTTAGGCTCTCAAAGTATCCAGATCCTAAACCCAAAAATATGTAACCTTGGAAGACTATTTCTTATAAATAGCACCTTTCTTGTCATGCCATGAATTGACAAGTGATCATGATTATATAAATGTCATGTTTCTGTAATAAATAAGAATGACAGTGGAATGTCTTGTATTCCTTTTAGAGAGGGACGCTTCTCCTGAGACAAGCCCAGGCTATAAAGACATGTTAGCACTGGCTAAATAAACTATGGCCTCACAATCTTTCTAAATTATGGGACCTAGTTGTCAGCTTAAAAAAAAACTCCAAGAGATAATGTAATTAATAGTACTAGCAGCTGAAGATCAGAGAATCCTCCCTCTCTTGTTTTGCTTCCTCGAACCCTGGCATGCATAATGCAAGTCCAGTCTTGGCCCTTTTCTTAGGGACAGTTAATGAAGTTAGAGGAAGCCGGCAGCCGCTCAGACCCACCAGCTGGAGATGTTTGACCCTTAACCTCAAAGCAGCTGTCAAGATAGGGCACATCCAGAAAAGCCCATCTGTCGGTTGCCCTTGGTGTCAGATGGGCCTAGTCCTTAACACTTCATTAAATAACAGGAGGGGGCTGTTTGTTTCTCAGGTTCAGCCACACTCTTCGAGCAGCAGGGCATTTTAGCCCAAAGCCACTTTGAAACCAGTTGTAGCCATCTATTGTTTTCACAATGCAGTGGCCTTTTGTATGACATTCGTTAAAAAAAAAATATATACAATATTCATAATGTTTTGTTCTTGCATATCAGCAGTATGCAATCCATTGTTCTCATTTGCTCAACAACAAACACTTTATTTATTTTCAGATATATATTTGGCATGCTGTAATATTTAATGCATAAATCTATGTCCAGTTTGTTTGATTGTTTGAACCTTTCTTTTTCTTTTAGTTTTGGTTTTGCTTTAAACCATGAACACAATTAGGTGTTGTTTGAGGTAGCATGCACATTTAATATTTGTATGTATTCTGCTAGTGAGAATTATGTCTGACGGGAATTTATCTGATGAAAGAAAGTACATTAAGAAAGATTATACTATTTGAATAAGCACACTGATACATTATTTTGCTATGGGATACAAAACGAAGAAAATAAAGCAGTGATTCTACTTTTCTTTAGTTATTTGTAAACTTTCCAAATGTATCCCATTCTCATGTCTTGTGTATAACCTTCATTTGCTTCATTATAATCCTTAACCCTCTATATTTACTTGTCATTTGACTGCCAGGTTTCATTTTTATTTCACTGGAAAAACTAGGGGAAGGAATCACTTATAGATTTTCCAGCTTGATATTGTGTTACTACATTAGGACTGCAGACAGGAAGCAGGCTCTCCTGGGATCATTACAGAAGTCATTTATAACTATAGCCAGTTATAACTCTGTGTCCAGTGCTGTCACTGTGGTAAACAAAACCATTTGAAACAAAACCTTTAAGATGTGGTCACCTTTGCAAAACTGAAATAGCACGATAATTGCAATATCAATCAAAAATCAAACTAGACTTCTTTCATTTCAATCTTGCCTGAATTGTATTTTTTGTTTGTGAAAATGGACAGATGTTACATAACAGGTGGCCTAACTACTGCAATTTTATCGGGGGCCATGTAAACATACATTAGGAAGTCACAAAGAGGTGTCTCGTTGTCAACATGCACTCTGTCAGTGTTCATGTATGCAAAAGATTCAGTTGAAAACAGGAAATCATCTTTGGTCTGAAGAGTAGAGAAAACGGTTTGACTCTCTGTAACAGAAAGTGTTCAGATGTGAGGATGCCAGCACAGTGCAGTAGTATTGCGTAGTCAGCGTGTGGGTGTTGTGTGTCACAGCAGCGTGTTGTTTTTGATTGTTATGGCGAGTTGCTAAGTTCACCGTGTTGGCGTCTGTGAGGAATCCCCGGCACTTTGTGTTTTATCTGAGACAGTTGTAAGTTGTTGGGGGCAACCATGCCATGATGCTGCTTGTATGACAGAAGGCCAGGAACCGCCCTGGGTCCTCACGTCTTATCTGTGGTGCACCTTTGCACTTTCAATAGGTGTGATTGTGTCAGACGCTGGAAAAAATAATCTTTTATTTATTGTCTTCACTACATGACTGGCTGGTATTTCCTTTTCACTCTATATATAGAATTGAAGACAGACAGCTTTTTTGTGTTAAGTGTATTTCTATCATTGTGTTTTGTACTCTAAACTTATACATTGACTTAAGTAGACCTGCTGTGTAGACACATTTCACTTAAACAGAGAGGGGATATACTACAAACGGCAAAACTTCCGTGTTCAGTTTAACACCATCACTGTCGATTTTGCTGCACAGGAAATTAGTTGTTTTTTGATTTTTTGTTTAACCTGTTCCCTGGGCTGAACTGAATTTGTTGTCTTCTATTTGTGAAACATATTTATAGAAAGAGGCAAATATTTTTCTCTGACCTGAACAACTGAATGCACTAATACTGTAGACAATATTAAGACAAAATCCATGTGTCTGTGATATTAGACTTTCTAAAATTAGTAACCAGAATACAATATCTAGAAACCACTGGTGTGGATTAATCAGAGGGATGGTCATTACTAGAAAATCTGGGATTAGCACACATTTAAAGAAAACATGAAGGTCTGAGAAGGATTATAAATAGAAACAGTGAGCAGTGCGATGCAATAGCAGCCTTGTCTTACTTAACACTGATTTCGAATATCATTTCTGAGCCTATGCACTTGAATTACCCCTGTGAGGACTGAAAATAAGATTCCCAGAATGGATTGGATGCCCTTATCTCTTGGCATTCATTTTCGTACACAGAGCTCACAGTGTTCAAGCAATTCATGCCTTACATGCAGGAGTCATATTGTTTTTCTGTTTCAATTGCACAATTCAATTGCTACCACTTCTGATGTTCTAAAACATACAATATATATACTTCTTTGAGTAGCTATTTCAAACAAACAAGTCCAGTTTTCTTGCTTGTGTTAATTAAAATATTAGAAAGAAACAGCAACCTAATTATGGAAACCATTGAAAATTATGGAAACATCAAAAATGCAAAGCAATGTCTCCAAATAGGAAGAAATTAAATCCTTGCCCTGAAAAATGATGAAACAATTATCAGAAGAGTGTAAGAATTACACACACAAATCTATAGTTACTATAAGTAGTGATGACAGCAGTAATGAAGGCGTCTCAATGAATACCAGATGTGATTGCAAAAGAAGGATATGACAAAAAGTAGATGAAAAATTTAAAAACACCTGGAAATGATGGAAACAGTAGAAATCCTAAAAGCAGCTTGAAAAGAAATGGAGAAGATTCTTGCAGTCTCAAAATTAAATCAATAACAGAAAAGTGGAACAACGCAACTCTAATTCTGATATATGTGTGGGTATGTTTGTGTGTGTGTGTGTGTGGCAATTAATCTCCCCCACAGTTTCACTGCATATCCCCACCACATTTAAAACAAAAGCTCCATCCCTTTATGTATATATGGCAGAAAATAATGTTCTGTTCATTGCCACTGTGGTGTTTTACAGGAAAAGTGGCTTGTCACTGGTTTCTGGAAACCTGGTAACCTCTTTTCTGTTAACTTCCGTGGATCAATACAAGCCTGAGTTTGACAAGTTTGTGTGTGGTTGCACCCCCAATCCGGATGGGTTGAGTCATTATGTCTGTCTGTCTACCCTCTATTCCTACATGCGGTGTAGGTGTGTCACTCTTCCTTCCTTTATGTCTGATGTCAAGCCTGTTGCAGTGCTCTAGCCATATAAAATACCTTTGTTTTTAAAGTTATATAGTCCAGAGTGGTATAACAGACACTGCTGCCAGTCACTGAAAAGAGCGCGGGCATGGGTTGTCAGGGAAAATAAAAATGGGCACCAGAAGTTACGTGTGCGTTTCCCACTTTATCTTTTTGCTTTGAAAAGATAAGACTATTTGAACCCTGAGAACAAAAACAACCCAAATGACGCCACAAAACTACTGCTTGGATGTTGTGTGAATATATTCATAGTAAACTTGACAGACATTTTTCAGACACTTCCCTGAACGAGACACAACGGCTCAGATTTGTGGAATGCTGCAAAACCGCAGGCGTTATGTAATGAGAGATTACATTCTGAATTAGTAAGTGTGTCTTAATATATGCAGCATTAAACTAAAATAAACCACAATACACATACTGTGGTTTAACATAGTTATTCTGATCATTAATTAAACCTTGCGTCTTGTGAAATATGCTGATGTTTCTGTGAGATATTCTCATTATTGTGCTTCGTAGTTTAGTCAAAAGATTTAGATATTTATATATATTTAGATAATATTTGATGGTGTGTCTTTATGTAACATTTCTGATTGAGGTATGTTTAGGCTGAGATGTGTAGTGGCAGGTACAAAACTAAAATATTTCCTTGTGCCACTGACAACATCCTCATATATTTTGACTAGTTTTGCTATTTATCTGAATACATTTTTTTTAATTCCAATTTTGATTATGTTCCCACAAACAAAACTAAAATCATGTTACATAACTTTGTGCATGGGGCTGTGAGTATAGTGAAAAGATGACCTCTCACTACCCTCACAACTAAAGTGCTATTTTCCCTCCAATTCATGTTTTTGGTGTACAAAAAATAAAAAAGAACGGTTACTGACAGTTACTACAGAGAAAACCCAGCCATGTGAAAAATGAACATGACCCAAAGGGTGCATTTCAGACGAAGAGTCATATCCAGGATTGCATCACTTTTTGAAAAGGTTTCCCATGTCAACCTAAAGAAAGGGTCGGGGATCATTAGATCATTCTCGCTTTTTGTTAGATACAAGGAACTGGCGTGCAATCATGTAGAGAACACACTGAATCCTATAACACTTTTCAATTAGATCTTTAGATGTTTTAGGTTCTCATTCTTTTCCCCAAGGTTTGAGCTTTTGTTATTAGCACTTAATTTCCCTCACTAAATCCTAAAATGTCTGAGTAGGTTTTTGGTGCATTGACGTTACCTTGACATGTGACTTCAGATAACATTTTGACATTTTGTTGCATTCCATCATATCAGCCCAAAGAAGAAAGGATTTTAAAATTCAAATCAAGGTTAGAAAATCCCCTTAATGAATAGTGGATCTTGCTTCATGTCGTTGTTCTCATTTTGATCAACGCCGGTATCTTAAATCTCTCCATTTTGGTTGAGAATAAAGTAACTCAAAAGAATGTGAAGCCATTTGATTAAATTAGCTCTATGATCTTGATTTAGGAATTATTTTATTTGCACATGATTATATTTGGCCAGTTTGACGGACACATGCACTGACACCATATTATAAAATATATATATATAGAGAGAGAGAGAGAGAGAGACTTCTTAATATATTACTTTATGATATTATTATGATATTTAGCTTCTTAAATATCATCAGACAGTCTGGTATGTATGCCTACAGACTCTGGTGGGGTGAGTTGAGTCACCCAGATGACAGTCAGACAGAGGCCTGGTTGGCAGGAGTTTAAGGAAGCACACATGACAGATCAGGGCTCAGAGTCCCTATGTCAGATTTGGCTACATTAATCCATGATAACGGTATTAAAACTGCATTTAACTGTAGTGGAATATGTATTTTTCTGGAGTTTTACCGAAAGTGATTTCCTATCACTTCCTTGATGTTTTCCTTTCCTTTATAGTTTATGAAATGGCCTTTTTTTAATCATCTGATGGATTATGAGCTAAACTTCTTGGAAGCTTTGCATTTCTCTTCACATTAATTGCACAGGCCCTCATTCCATAATCTAATGATGAAATATTAATTTGCAGGCTACTTCAAGAACTGTCCAATGTTCATTATCAAAGGAAGGAGAAGTCTGGAAAAAGGAGAATTGGTAATTCATCAGCATAACCTAACTTAGTGCTCTCTCTACAGACCTTCAATATGGCCAAACTGATTGAAATGACCTTAGACTGTGTTAGACTGTCTAACAGGAACGGCCCCGGTCTGCTTACTCTTGATATTTTAGCTGCAGTCATTCATTACAATTAGACTTCTGTCCTGTGGATCTGCCTGCAAATTTGCTTTGCTGTCCTCAAATAACCTGTCTGCAATTAGTTTGGCACCCACTCTGGCTTTTAATCTTATTTAGTGAACAGCTCTATGTTGAAAGCCTTAGAACACAAATCAGTTCAAATTTCTCAAATCCCCACTCACTACAATCTATAATGGTCTTCTTTTCTTTTGTTAGGATGGTTGTTGCGACAAAGGGGGAGCTTCGGCTATGTGCAGGTAAAACTGACAAAATAACATCACAAGACGGAGACGAGGTAGGAGAGGTGGCAGATTTTTCAACCTTTTTAAATACATAGTGGAATGCTCTATTTTACTTATAATTGGCGCTATCAAGCGGTGATACAGCAGACACGCAAAGCTTCATGTAATTCCTAGAACCCAAGGAGAAAAGCACAATACAAGGGGACAATGTATAAATCTCATGGCTATAAATATTCTCCTTCAGGAGGTCTGCGGTTCAGAAAGAAGATGGGCTTGATTAAATGCTCCCTGTTGGAACCGGGCACTTAAGGGCAAAAGAATGAATGCGTGTTTGTTTTGTATAGAAAGGACAACGTTCACTACAGAGGAATGACAGGAAATTAATTTCCCAGATAATAAGATGAAGACTTTTCTATTGAAATGCTTCAGGCCATTGCCGCTTTGGTCCCCCTCATATGAATACAAATAAAAAAATACAAATAAATGAGAAGTCAAGCAGGAGGCACCACTTAAGTAAAATACTATACATCTGAGCAGATAATATCTCCTTTTCACAAGCCAGGAACCATTGATGAATATAGCCCTTTAGCTGTTAAAACTTTATTGGCCTCATTTCCCTTAGTGTTGCTGTGTTGTTTGTGCTTATTGGGCAGATAACACATGCTAATACATTCAACTTTAGTGTCATTAACTACTTTAGTGCAAAACTAAAATGAGCACTGTTCTTACAAGTCCCGCCTCTTTGCTTTACATAATTCAATAGCTTTCCTGTTGTTTTCATCCTTGTCTTAAGGGATATTCAAACAATAAGGGATATATACAACTCAATGTGAAAGTAACAAACCTCCACAAACTAGTTGATGTTTGAGAAGAATGACTGTGTAGATTTAATATGCAGTTTAATTAAAAAATCAATAAATATGCAGTTTAATAAATAATTTAAATAAAAACAAAAACATTAAATTCAGTGAGAGATCTTAATGAATCAATGGGTTTATTTTATGGATTTTTACTGGACTTTGGTCCCAAATGCAAAGGCTGGGGAAGGGGCATGCATTTGCTTAAATAACCTTGATTGCTGGCTGATTATAAAGAGCTTAGCTGTAGTGACATCAGAGACAACAACATAACACATTTATGCATCTGCATCTCTGTTACAATAACTACAATACTTGCAGCTGTGTTAAAAAGTTGTTTGTTTCAGCTATATCTGAAACATTGTCTGCAACTGCGTCACCTATTTCCACTAGCAGGTTTGTGAAACGAGTGAAAGGGTAGCAGGACTTGGACTCCTGTGGTTTCCTGTTTATTAAGTATAGGTCAGGTCTGTTATTTCTCTGGAACCTGAGCTCACTGGAACTGGAACAACCGTCATTAAATGCAAGTGTAAACAAGAGCATAACCACAATCTAATCGACATAAACAAATATGATTAATAAGTACTAACACTTTGTTTTAGTGGCAGATCTTGCTTTGTGATCACAGCTCAGAGGAACAATCTAATAATTTTAACATTCTCAAGATCTAAACAATAAAGTACATTAGAGATGGACATTTATTAACACATTTACAGTTTTCATCCTGACACCACAAGACAAACCTTTTAGTTTAAAATAAAAAAGTACATCAAAATGAGAGATAATGTATATTATGCCACCATTTTAGATTTCTATTTCTGCTTTTATATTTACTAACCACAGTATATGCTGCTATGAGATAATGGATAATGACTTTGCTATATGTTAAAAATATTAAAGTTGTTTTCTTATTTGCTTGTATATAGAAAGAGGCGCCAATATTGCATCTGAACAAAGGGTCACGTGTCACCTGTTTTGATGATCATGTCACAGTTATGGCACGAATTGCGTGATGAACTCAGCACTGACATTTGAAAACATTTTGTTCGCCCCAACAGTAGCACTCTGACCACAAACTGCTCATTCTGAGTCTGTAAGTGCGTCTCTCTGAGGTCACTTTCCTCCTACAGGCTGATTGTCTGCATCTCTGGATATAAGGTAACTAGGTGAGGGTGTGGGCTTTCCTGTTGATTTGTGTGGGCGAATCGTGGGCTGAAGAAGATTGCACAATTGATCACCTCAAGTAAGACGATTGGTCAAACTTTATAGGCTTCACAGAATGTTTATTTTTAGACATGTTTACACACTTACCACCACAGTGCTATTCCAAATGTCATTTTACAGTTAAAAAGAAGATCATGAGATACATTTAGTATCACATATTTTCTTATTAAAGGTTTTGGACACTTGTTTCCCCTCTAAAACCTAACAAGCAACTTTTAGTTTGTTTGTCATTTCATGCCATATTATAGGAATGGAGAAAATATCAATAAAATAATGTAGTTTTAAAATTAAGCCTTCTGTGATCATTGACCTCCTTTTAGCACGGTGTCCTAGTTAAAACACAGAAACCAAAATCAAAACAGAAAAGCAAAATATAGAACAATAAAGGGAACATAAATAATAAACCAGGAGTGGTCTTCATTAATAAAGTTGCCATGCAGGTATACAAGTTGTATTAATATTGTAAAATAACATGAGACAAGGAAATCATGGTTTAGACGTGGTTTATTTGATGCTTATTAGCACTAACATTAACAGGTTGACTGTAAGAAGTTATTTGATATGACCCACCTTCCTGTTATGAGGCAAAAAATAAAATAAAACTGAAAATGCAATCCATTCATATTTGGATAGATAGTTTTTATTTTTTATTTTTTTATTTTTAATGAAAACTGAGAATAATACACATTTTCTTCTTTATAACTGGTCTGGGCCAGCTGCTTTGGTAGTGTCTGAAGTTTGGCAATCATCTACCTAAATTACATCCAAGAAAAAGAAAGGAAAAGAAACAAATATAATTAAGCTTAAACAAAAAGAAGAAAGAGGAGTCTGGAGTCTATATGTGCACAAATGTGTGTGACTGAGAGAGAGACAGAAAGTGCGTTTGATTTAGATCATTAGCTCGATAGAAAACAATAATTGAAAGAGACATTACAGATGTTGCCAAACAGCTCCAGGCTCTCCAGCCACTATGGTTTAATCACCTGCTAATGAACACTCTGTCTGATTAAACACAATGGAGGTAAACTGAGTCAGCACCATGCCTTGACTTTCTGGACATAATCAGAAGTGTTTGTGATGGAAGGCTGCTGTCAATGTTTTTATATAAGTGATTTGAGTTACGTATTATTATTATTTATTGATTAGCAGACGCCCTTTTACAGGTCGACTTACAAAACTGTATTGACACAGGAAGTGGTGAAAACTCCCGTGTGGTCTAATGGTAGACTTGCACAGTAGACAGGGTTGCTGTATGACATGTATGACTAAATGGCCACACATGTGATTCTGATAATTCAGATACACGTAATACTTCAGATATACTGTCCTTATTTCACGCCCTGACAAAGACCGAGTACGTTTTTAATTAAATACCACCCCGCCATGCTGAGGTTTCCCCCCGCTGGCTCAATTCGGGTTTTTTTGGTGCACTGTACTCTGGCTGACATTCAGGTATGGATGCATCAAACCTTGTTAAAAGATATCAGTTTTGAGGAAGAATAAGACATCCGAGGTGATGATGAAGCACATATACCGTATTGGGGGAACATGTCTAAAAGGAAATGAAAGCAAGGACTGAATGAATATAATCAAAAGAGAAGTTGTGGTGTGACCTACACTGAACAAATATAGATCAGCAAGCCCACTTCAGAATTGCTGGAAGTCTTCAAACATAGACATCTGACATGACTATACCTTTAAATCAGGGGTGTCAGACTCCGGTCCTGGGGGGGCCACAGTGTCTGCTGGTTTTTGTTCCCTCATTAATTAATTAATGTCATTATTTCCTAGGAGTAGGCTTATCTAAAACGTTCATATTTTATTTTTATAGCTGATACCTTACATTTTGTTTATGACTCGAAACATTAAGCCTACGGAAAATGTCAGATTCTGGAGAGACCTGTTAAATTCATCCAATTAATTGTTAAATTAGACAAATTAACGATTCCAGAGCTGGAATGAAACCCAGCAGACACTGCCGACCCCCCAGGACTGCAGTCTGACACCCCTGCTTTAAATGTTTGGAGAGGATTCAATTTAAAACATATTTTTGGATTGGAGAAATGTCACATACATTTCACCATACAGAGGTGTTTGACATGGGATATGCTGTATACATTTGCTTAGTTTGACATCTGTCAAACAATACATTATCATAGTCATAGCAGTTACTCCACCCGAGTTAGTTTAAAGGGTGGAGAGAAACAAGGTGAGTTCCGGGAGCATATTAGGTCTGAAAAAAAATTCTCAGGGAAAGGAAACCCTTCAACTGAAACCACAAATCAATATTCAAGCGTTTAGGTATATCTGAAGTCTGTGATCTTTCCAGAAGCAGGGTTCACCGGTGTAGAGCAGAACACTTGCTCCCTGTATTTAGTTATTCAGTGTTTGCTCTGGAGTCCATCCAGCTTTCTGCTCTCCTTATTTATATTTCTGTACCAGACTCTTTTAACTGCAGCTTGGAGTATTTTAGAACTACTTTCACAGCAACTGACAGAATTATAAACCAAACAAAAAATAGACACTGACATCAGTTAGGAATGTATTTATTTATTGCGCTGTCTGCCGTTTCACTGTCTGTTCGAGCATGAAGTAGATCCCTCATATTTTGTACTTCTCTTTCTTAAAATGACTGGGATAGGGAAGTTGAATATTGTGATAAACCGATTATCTTGAATGTATTCTTTGATAGTGTTCATGTTCAGAGCATGCTTTACAGCAGTTGCGGTCTAGATACTATCTGAGAGGCTTGAGAATTAAAAACAAAATGTCTAAATATGAAAGAGAAATGGGCCTATAGTTCTTCAGATCTTCTTTGTCTGTTGCGTTGTTCCATTTATCTGATATTTGATATTTCTGAGACACTTTGTGTAAAGTTTTGCCAGAATCTTCTCAATTTCTTCTCCAGCTTCGTTTAGGATCTCCACATCATCTCCAGGTGCTTTTTCCATTTTTCATCTTCTTTATGGCATAGCTTACTTCTTCTGGAATCACATCTGGTATTTCGCTTGTGTTCATAGAGACCTCTTCTTCTTTTATACTGATGTCATCACTACTATATAGGTTTGTGTGGATATACATTAAAACCGTATACTATATGCATCTCCAATCTTTCAATTTATGTCTGTATCCTTTTGACAGAAACCGTAACTCAGAAACTACAGACATGACAGGCCCCTAAAGTCTGACAGATATTTAGTAGAATATGGTGCTATTCTTTCAACACATGTTTTGTTGTTTGCCCTTGGGTAGTTTTGTGCAGTTCTCCACCACGCTGCCCACACTTGCCATACATATGACATTCAAGTTGTCAGATATGCTGACTCATATTAATAGTGCCCACAAGGAATACCATCCTGCTTTATCTCTGCTGAAGGTCAGCAGACCTGTTTGCTGTAGAGCGTAACACATTTCAGGATGCATTGCAATTGGGGAAATTGTTGGCAAATGTACTAGAAATTCACATTTTGATTTGAACAGTGACCTGTAGTGATATATTGTTCATGTAAAAAGTATGAAGGTGGGGATTTGATCAACAGAGCACAAAAGTCAATAAATGCACTATTCTGAGCTTGGGATTTCTTGTTTGATTGTTAATTGTTAAGATTAATTAATGAAGGCAAATCTGTTAAAAAAGGGGATTATACTTTGTTTGTTGATACCATATTTCCATTCACTTAGTCATAATATGTACGAGGAGCCATGCAGACCTGTGGCCCATCTGTACAGAACTACACGGATGCAGTGAGTAAACATGGCCTGTCCAATTCCCCAGAGATCGAGTGCAGACACACTCCAGTGACAGGGGGATTTTATGGGGGTCCGTACTGTTGTCTGTTTAACAGTTAAACTCTCTTTGAGAATCATAAACATACAGCGATCCCTAGCTGTGCAGGTGTTTCCCATACCGGTGGTATAAGACAGACACAGTAGCCGAGGGTCATTTGAATGTCCTGACCTAGCCTGCAGGGTAAAACAAACTGAGACTCTGAAAATGCTCTCTGGTGCCAAAACTCACTGTCTCAGTAACTCTAGCAGCCTGGGAAAGGAGAATCAAAAGAGTCTGCTTTATCACTCAGACCTTTAAGCTCCTGCGTCATTTGACACATATATAAGCATGGAAGTCATTGTGTTTTGTTGTTAGGGTTTATGTTTGGATGCAGCTAAGTTCCTTACCATTATTCTAAAGCTTATTGTGTGATTGTGTAGTCTGATATTGTAAAATGCCATCATCTAAGCAAGCTAGGGCCTAGATATTGACCTAACTGGAATATAAATATAAATGCTTTCAGTAATTGTTTTGTGGTACATTCCTTACAAGATTATTAATTTTAAGCTCTGAGTTAAGCAATTATGAGGAAGCAACTCGGAACCCAACAAGCTATTTTCCATGTGTGTTCATTAAATTAATTATAATTGAAGCACCTGAAGTCAGAATATCCTAACACGTTTTGAATTTCGGCAATTAATTTTTGGTGCCAGAGCACAGATGAAAGAAAACTGAATGGGTGAAAATGTAAAACCCTTTATTTAAAAACTAGACACTGAAACTTATAGTGAGGAATGTGTCATTAGCACCTTAAAACTATCACCAAGCATAAATTAGTGGAGAAAAGGATGTCTAATTTAAGAAACCCTTATCTCATATGCCACCAGAGATTAATTCAGACGTATTGCTACAATTAGAAACAAATTACTGACAAGTGGGCTTGGATGTAAAGGTCTGCTGTATAAATCTTATATTTAGTGTCAAGGATGAGTCAGAATCTCAGCAATACACCCCAGCGTTTGCGTCCATAGCTATATAAAGTACGGCACTTACATGTTTTCCTTGCGATACCTTTACGTATTCCATAAAAATGGCATTGCGTGACATCAGTTAAAGGAACAACATGTCTACGGGCATGAGCTCCTTTTTAATTGTAATGTTTCAGATAAAGCAATGCCGACAGATTTTAAACAGAAAGGTTCAGTGTATGTTTGTCTCCATCTTATAGGCTGTTTTACACGCAATTAAAACTCCCTGTAAATACTAGTGTATGCATTTACAATATATTTTTTTCCCTCACAGAAAGGTTTCTAATCTGCTTCTTGCCTCTTTTGTTTCTGGGACACAGCAGTTAGTGGTAAGATGGAGAGTTTCATTCGAGGTGTAAGATCACATTGTTAAATATACACACACACACACACACACACACACACACACACAGTTAAATATTTCTATTTCCTGTATACTTCCTAAATATTAACATCCACACTTAAAAATAAGAGTCAGATCTTTAAAACTCTATGGTAAAATCTTAGGCTTAAGATTGCTTTGGAAGTTGCTTAGAAGTTTATCGATCAAAGTAATTCATTTGACCAATTTAACATAGTACATGTTAAGACATATTTAAAGGTACAAGTGACATTTGTAGACTGCAGTACTTTTTTTAATTGATCTGGACTTATTTTACATCTCAAAAATCTCTTCACATTATTGAACACTGCCCCCTGCTGCATATGAAACACTTTTGTCTCTGTTACAGAGGTTTGTCATTTAATGCCCACGTGTCTGCAAACCTCAATAAACCAGATATTAAATCAATTCCTAAAGAAAGTGTTCAGGTCCTCTTCAGAGTCACTGGCCGTGACTTATTTAAAGAGAGTCATCTGATACAAGTAACTGTTCGCTGTATTGCCATTGCCCTGGAGTGAGTGTCTTTCTGTTTGGCTTAGTAACCTCCTGTCCTGTAGGGATAGAGAGTTCAGCAACCCCCAGCCCTGCGTGAGTCACACCATCAGGGAACCACATGGCTGAACTTCCCTCCCTGCCACTTCCTCTGGTCCACAACCTGTGACTGGCACCCCATTACTGTGACAGCCGCATCCTGGCTCAAATAACAGAACTGTGTCTAAACAGAGGGATCATGGGACCCTGTATTTCCCTTTATCTGTATCTGTCAAGATTAAAAACTTTAAAATCACATTCTTCTTCAAGGGTCATCAGCTTCAAGGGACTTTTCTTTTCCCGTCGGGTGATGTCATGTGGCAGATACTTGGCTTATTGTTTGAACTTTCCTACTCAGATAAAAATACCTCCCCGCAGCTGGGAAGAACCCTTTGGCTGACAGTCACCCGGCGAATGAAGACATTAGGAGGGATTTCCTTCCTACAATTTCTCAATCAGCTCTGGCTTTCAGTTGGTTATTAGGTCATGTTCATCAACTGTTCACTCTCTTTCGAAGGCAAAGCGGGGCAAAACGTCGGAGTCATCTCTTAATATCATACAGATCATGTGCTTTATATTGGGTGATCGTTGCCCTGTTTTGTAACTGTTTTGGATACATCAGCTATTTTATTGCCATACCAACCATACACAGGACAACTTGCACTTAAAATACATGTCTGAAAAGATTTACATAATACAGTAAATGCAAAATAAAATATATACTACACTAATATATATTATAGATGTTCTAGTTAATGTGAACTAAAGGCCTATCAATATTACATTTAGCATTAATAATTATATTGTATTAAACTGGTTTTAACACCATAATTAGAATGAATATGAATATGTTCTGGTTTTTATTCAATGTATTTATTACAGTACAAGGGAAATCAATTTGGCAACTGTATAAATGCTCTCCTTTAAGGGGTATTTACAGCAGCCATGATTGTGAGGAAGGTGACACTTTTAAGTTTAAAAAGTTACTAAAATGATAGAATGGAACACAAACACAGTTGCTTTGCTAATATGTTCCTACTAACACATATAAACCCATACTTTTAGAGGCTGCTAGTTTCCCTTTAAATTAGTAGGATTAGACTGCCACCTGCCGGACTCAAACTATAAAAGCACATTGTTCTTGATGAACTATGATGTAATGCAAAATGTTGGGGTTCTGTGTCAGTAGGTGGTGTTTTAGAAAAATCTGATACTCGTTGATTATTACACACATTATTACACACGTCAGTATTTAATGTTGGAGTCTGATTGATGAGTGTTTGTGAACTCTGATAAGACAATCTCACAAGCCTTCTGGGTGACGGGCCTTTGACAAGAACAAGCAAAGAGGCATGTTAAAACACGACAACAGTAACCGACAGTAGAAACCTTACTGGTACGGGTTTCTGCATAGGTAGGGTCCAGGAAAATAAATCTCACTTTTAAATGTACTTCTTTCATTTTAATATTAGTTAAGAAAGGCAAAGCTTAGTAGACCAGCTGTGCAGAGAATCCTAAGTAATCCCAGGCAGAAGAGATAAATGCACCAGAAATGAGAATCACACCACAGGTAAGATTTCTGGATTATTTCTAGCACCTCAATCCCCATTAAATTCATCATATTTGACTGTGCATCGGAATTTGTGACCAAATTTGCTCTTTCTCTGAATTTAAAAGAAAAGATAATTGCTTAAATGTATTTTTTAATACATGTATAATGTTTTCTGTCTACCAAGATAGTATATAGTATGAAGTATTATTATAGGGTATTATTATTATTATCATTATTATAATAATATGTTGTTTAATGTGATGATATCTTATTGAATAATTGATTTATGTCTGGTATTTTGTTTGAGAGATGATAACCAAAGTAAAATTATCCAGTTTTCTTCTTACTAGTACCTACGTTCAGTTTCCCAGAAGCCACTGCATTCTGAGAACTATCTAGATTTATCAAAATCTCACATCAGTAAGTGGTTTCATATTTTTTCATTCAACTCCTGATAGTTTGCAACAGTTACATAGCTTAATCGTACACTATTGACATTTTTAAAGCAATACTTTTTAATAAGTCCAAATATAGCAAGATGTTGATTTGAAATATATGTTCTTTTGTGAAACAACATTTTAAAATATTGTGAAACGTGATCCTGAATATACAGAATCTTTATTGCACTACATAAGTCAGACCATAAGAGGGTGCCAAAACCTGATGGAAACCCAATTAACAATGAAAAGTGGTTTGATTGTGTGGCTAAGAAAGATATGACAATGCTATGAAGATATCTCGAAGATATCAGTAAATACAACCTTACTAGTACTGTTTTGCATTGTTTTCCTTAGTGCTCTCCTCATTCTTCTATAAGATTGTACGTTCATTTTATTTAGTTTTTTTACCAGTTAATCAGTGTGAGGCTTCTGAACAAGCTGTTGAATTAATGGCCTTCTCTCTGTTTATTGAGCTGTCTTTTGTTGCTTTTGAGAAATATCCTATCCAATATCCATATTTGTATTATGAACTTCTGATAACTCCTGTTTAATCAATTATGCTATGGTAGCCAATTGAGAATGACTTTCTGAGCAGTAGATGTCTTTGTGGTCGACTGAATGAATGAGCTGTTGAGCTAGGGCAGTAGTGGACTCAATACAATATCTTGCTGACATCTATGTGTGACATGTGTCTCTTGTGTCGGTGCTGTGCAGGCGTGATTGAAGGCCTGGGCATCTGTGCCAGGCTGCAGATTTTGGTCCTGTCTGGCAATGGTATCACTGAGGTGGACAACCTGGACTGCTGCCCTCAGCTCTGGAAAGTGGACCTGAGCAACAACAAGGTGCGTCTCTCGAAGAAAACTGCATTTTTTATAGACTACAATGTTGGGAGAGGTGATCGACATAGATTTAAAAGGAAGCATTTTAAAAGAGTGGTTAATACTTTCAAGTGCCAGATATATTTAGTGTGAACTCTGTAGCAAAGTGAAACAGAGCACCCGGCCTGTAATAAGAGGGACCACTTTGTCCTCCCTTTATTTCCACAATATTTAATTTCTTACGTGCTTGTTTTCTCATACGGTGTGTTTAATCTTTCTTTGTTGTCATTTCCCCCTTTAAGAATGTTTTGGCCGTATTAAATAAACTCGGGTCTGATGAGAGACGGGCGGAAAGTTGAACTTTGCTGTTAAGTTTATTTAACATGGCAAGCGGTCAGGGCAGCAGAGTACGTGCTGGTGAATGATTTAAGACAGATAGGGTTAAAGGGATAAGAAATGTGTTGTGAAATTTAATATATTGCATGATAGATATGAAGATAAAATGTACTCTTTGCATGAAAATATGTATGTTTCTCCCAGGATTGAATTCAAATTACAGTTTAATACTGTACAGCAGAGACATAAAATGATTTGGCACATTTCGGAGACGGCTGGCTGGGGAGGTTAGTCAAGCACACAATTACTCACAGACAGTGCTTTTGTAGCGGCGTCTTATGTTTCCTTTTCAGATCCAGGGGCTGGGTGGCCTCCGTAAATTTATTGCGCTGGGGACGCTAGATCTGTCCCACAATGCACTGGTCTGGCCAGAGCTGGAGAAAATCAGACACCTGCAGATCCTCGACCTCTGTCTGCAGGGAAACGGCAGGCTGTGCGGTGACCCAAACTGTAAGGCAAGACTCTCGGATCAGCCCACACTGAGTAACAAGTACAAATAAAAAAATAGAGTATATAAAAATAGTGCAGAAACAAATAAGCACACACACACACTTCAGATCTCAGCCCTTGAAAAACTGTTGTTGATGGATCTAACTTTATTATAAAACTACTGATTCTTCAATTTCAATTCCTTGTCAATATCTACACAAGACATTTTTAAAGCTTTTTTCCCCTGGCAACTCTGATAGATATTTTTTTAACGTGCATTGCTAATTAACATCAACATATTTACAGTAGACAGTTGTGCTAGACCACTGCACAATTTTCAGTAATTCAGTTGATATATGTATACTATTTCACTTGTTTTATATAATGATTGCAATTGACAGTGTTTCGGTGTGTGTATACTATAATTACCAACAGCAGTTTGATTGACAGTTGTTTGTTGGTCTAACTTACAGTAAAATCTTGCTGTGTAGCTCAGGACTTACATGTCTACTGTGCATTTTCTTCACAGACCGCCTCCATGTGTTGGACAGTCTCCCTGCTGTCTGGATGCTGGACGGCCATATTTTTTTGTCAAATGAACAGCTCCAGATTTCTGAGTTTTTCCAAGATTCAGCTCTCACTGAGAAACCAGTGGTATGTCATATAAATATGTGTATAGATTAATTGTGGAAACCTGCCATTAGATACTCTGGTTGTAAAGGGGTGGATGGTTAGCAGTTTCTGTTTTTTCTACAGCAATGTCTCTGAGATAACACGCTACTGAAAACAGTCTAGAATAAATTCAGACTAGTAAGACTCAAGCCCTCAAAGTAGGAGGATTGATTTCAAAGAATTGTTTCCCATATAGAGGCATAAACTCGGAAAAGGCACATTCATTGCAAGCTACAGGAAGAACCTGGCCCAATGCTGCCCTTATGGAGAGCGGGTAAGTAGGCTTGTGAATTGGAAAATTGAATTTGCAATGCTTTTTTATGATCCACACAAGTATGACTTCACTGTTACAAATGTGTCCAGCTATGGTCCCAGTACAGCTGTGTACTGTATCAGTCCCCATGGCCTAGGAGGGGCCCAATTCCCTGAGAGATCGTGTAACACCAGCCAGCCATGGTGACACCTACTCCCAGGGGTTGAGAAGCTGAGAACATTCAAACGTATTTGATTAGAAGGAGGAAATTGCACTCTCAGGTGTTTCACGTTTTCCTTCAACTATTAAGGGATTCATTTAATTGAATTAGAAAAGCACACGGATCGTTTGAAAACAAGATGATGTAATCTATGGATCAGGAAATCACGAGTACATTGGATATTAATAAGAAAGCGTATTTCCCACAAAACATATGGAATGGCTTACTGGGGGCCACTGATGCTAGGAATAGCAGTGGGTATGAAAGACGTAGAGACGTCTACCTTGAAAATAAAGCCTGAAAGGACCACAGGGAGAAGATTTTAAATGTCAGGTTATGAAAATCATGTGAAATACTCCTTGAACAATGCTTTTACAGTTAATTAGTGCCGGCTTTGGTGAAAGTCTTCAGAGGGTAGTAAGTTTGATCATTATGTTCAAGTGAAACAGCGCTGACTTCGAAACATGATCTGCTAATTTTGAGTCACAGCACCACCTAGTCCATTATTAGCCTTCACAATAACCAAACCCCAATGCTAGGCAGCCCCCATGTCTGAAGCTATACCCACATCGTAGAAATGCAACCCCAACCCAAATGGAAGCCAAAGTTTAGTGGGAAATGTGACCTTAATCTTAACCCAATCCAATGTCTGCAACCGATTTTATAGCAACAATGTGTAATTCTGCTAGATGCATTTATTTCCAAAATATTGGCAAGCATGGCCAAAACTGTCCTATTTTTTAAGCAGACTCTTCACTTCATGTAAAGGTTTCCCTTCAATGAGACACTTAATGCTGGTAAGTGTTTGTTTGCTCGTTTTTGTTAAATTAATATAGTTTACCTGCGTGATGTTTACATGTTCTCCCCGTAGCCACGTTGGTTTTCACCTGGTGCTCTGGTTTCCTCCCACATCCCAAAGACATTCTACTAAGGTTGATTGACTACTCTAAATTGCCGTATTTGTGTGAGAGTAGTGTGTGTGTTGCCCTGAGATGGGCCATTGCGTCTATTTTGGTACATGGAATTGACATTGACAACAATGTTGCAAGACACTGACTGCTATAGTTTTTTCTCCAGGGGAGGTCCTGTATTAAACTCTCAGCCATCTATACTTTCAGAGACAGACAGAAGAAGACTAAGATACCTGGCCCACAATCTCCAGGAGGATTTGATACTGGAGTTAAGCCACACTGGGAGGTAAACTAGTTTTCAGTTTAACTACCTGTACATAGAAGTAGTTAAAGAAACTGTGATTTCATTTCATGTCAATAATTCTGAATGTTTACTTGTTATGATTTTACTACCTGATGGGAGAGTCCAAGGCTTCAGACTTGAAGTGTTTCTTCCCATAATACCCCTCTTGCCATTCTTGTAACCCTCCTCCTAAGCGCCACCCCATCTCACTGGCCCCCCAGTCCCACTCTCTCCTCGCTCCAGTCTGATGAACACTTCAGCCCCCCAGCCTCACACTGTCAGGGCCCAGTAATGAGCGTGCCTCCCACTCATTGTCAGGACTAGATGTATTTGTGGGCCCGGGAGTGTGTGGTTCTTAAGGGCAGGCTATTTTCAAACAAACAAAGCTAGGCCTCTGAATTTTAATGGCAAAGTTTGCATACTGAGAGTCTCCTAATAGAATGTGTGTGTCTCAATGTGTGTCTATTTTCTACAAAGTTTCCTTTGCTAATATTCGCTCTCTGTGACTGACAGCACTTGTAGCCTGCCTGTGAATAGTGCTCTGACTAACAGCCTCATTCTTTTTCCTCTCAAAGGAATGTTTACAGAGAGGTTTACAAGGCAGTTGTTTTTTTTCTAACCATACCCTAAGCCTCTTGTGAGAATGTCTTATTATCCCCTTTGTAAAAATGTTTAGTGACTAGGGCCTGTGGCCTAAAGGATTATGGAAGCCTTGCTTTTAAAAAGATCAGGAAAGAAACTACAACATTAAGGCCCCTGACAGTGTAACATGTCCTCTTCTGCTGTGATGTTGAATCCAGCTGAGATCAAGCCCCATGGACCATTGTCCTCCAGAATATAGCCAATCACCATTTTCAACTTCTAACATCATTCTTCACCATATCCGTGTTTGTTTTACCGTGCTTCCACTGTGGCTGGACACTGTATTGTGAAATTTGTATTCCCCCTTTCTCAAGAAACCTTTGTTTACAGTCAAACACATTCACAATACTAATAGTCTATTTCCAGTCACTAAATCTATACAAACAAATGTGTTTGGTGGGAAATATACAACACATTGTGCAAGATAAGTGTGCTAGTTTAATTTGTAATACTCTAAATGTGGTTATGAATAAAATGTCAAATGTCACAAAGTATTAAGGCATACATACCTTAACATTTTGGCAAGCTGTTTCATCCTAAATACAAATTTCTGATGCATAGCATTAAGTTGTTTCACGAGTGGTTACCTAACTAGACTTGGAATTTAAATAGCCCAAGGTCACTGAGTATTTTATCACATAAAACTCTTACAATTCATTCTAAATTATGAGAACATTTATATTTTTTAGCACATACTTTACACTTTAAATTCTGTTCTATTAAGTTATGTTTAAATACAAATCTGTAGTACATTTGCATGCTTTTACATGCTTTCATTGTGTTCTACACAAGAAACAATGGCATTTAAAGGGTAGGATTCATAAAACAGTTAGTGTATAGAGCCGCAAAGCATCTTCTGGCATGCTAACCTTTTGTGAGTATGGCCCAAGGAGTAGTATCCCCAAAGCCTTAATGTGCCAGTAAATGCTTTTCAACTCTATAAATGCGTCCCTCAGTGTTTTAGGGAGAACTTCAAGAGGCGAGAGGGATGAGAAAGATGAAAGGCTTGATATCAGAGGCTTACATGTGACACACAAACAGCCCTTTAAAAAAACAGGGATATGGACGCTCTCGCTCAAAGCTAAATTGAAACATCTTGAAGGCATGACACAACCGTTTTGTTTCTGCGGCAAAAAAAAACAAAAAAAAAACCTTGTCAGAGGTGGACCTATCAGCAGTTGAGATGAATATCACTCCCTGGCACAGAAACTTGTCAAAACCCCCCCTGGGAACACAGCGACAACAAATTAGCCTCCTTTTATGTGCGGGCAGAGGGACGACACTTGGACAGGCCTGAGATTGTCCGCCCGGGTTCCCATGAACCTCTCCTAACCTTCTCTTTCAGTCTGGAAGGAAGCAGCCATTGTGCCAGCACCTGTTTCTGTGGAAATTGGTAAAATGATGGCTTTGTTAGGGGTTGCCTGGGAAACCAAAAAAAAAGGGGTGGTGGGGGGGGCTGAAGGGGAGTATAAGTAGAATGTGGAGGGGAGGGGGTGGGGGGTGTCAAAGACGATCCAATAAATGAATGGCGATAAGAAATGGGTCTACTATGGATCTACGGATGAGCTTCTCTAGTCACTGTCTGAATTGGCTTTTAAATGTCGAAAGGTTATGTCATTTTCTTATTAGAGCATTACGATTCAAAAAGGGTCAGCCTGTGTCAGTATTCGCTCCCTGTCCTGATTGATTCTGTTTGTTTATTGTTGGTGTGGTCAGTAATGGACACATTGAAAAGGGGCGATCTTTCTATTTGGACTCACCACATCTTTTTTTTGTTCACTCTGGAAGGACATGCCTATTCACAGCAGCCTGAATATCCCAATTTGTGCCTTCATCAGAAACGTATAGGTTACTTTGCAGACTTTCTAATGCCTCAAATCAATCTAGGAATCAATCTGTTTGATTTAATTGAGACTTATTTTACGTTGTTTGGTTGCCCTTGAGCTCATCCTCCATAGATGCTGTTCCTCTTTGGTGTTCTGAAATACATTGTTTGAACCTTACAAAGACCTGTAGAGCATGAACTGTTGGTCTGCAAAGTTAATTGAAACAAAAACAAAGAAGAAACGAAAATGTATTGTGATAATCAGGGATAGTTTGCCCATGCTTCGACATGTCCTTCCCTTCACATATACTTTTGTTTTCAGTCTATCATGTTCATGTTCAGTCTAAGCACTTCTTTAGAAAATCAATAACGAAACGCTGGTGTTTCTGGGATAATTTCATTTCAATTTCAGGTAAATGGCCAACTGCAGGTGTTGCTGGGAAGTGGCATGACGAAAAGCTTGCTTCCTTTGCAGATGGGACTTGGCAGAAAATCTCAAAGGCTTCATGGTAGAACTGGTCACAATGAGAGACAAGGAAATGGACAAATGTAACATGCTGCTGCTAATTTTAATGGTGAGATTTAAAGACAAAAACAAAGACAACAATATTACATTTCTTTGACCCCTTTCCTTAAAATGCAGGTCTTAGTTCTTGGGAATTTGGTGGATTCTTTTACTCACATTAATCTGTGTAATGAATCAATATTGTGCCTATACTCTAAGCTGCTGACTCACGTAAAGGTGCTAACTATTTAATTGTGATGCAATGTGGTCAGGCTTCATTGGAGTTTGGACTGCATTTGGAGCTCATCCAAGACACTCTGAAAACCACCAAGCTCAACTGGATTGGGTATGTGAAATTTACGCTGTGTTTTGTTACTCCTAAGTGCATCCAACCATTCTGTAAAGTGCAAGATTAAATCTGCTGTAAGTATTGTGCATGTATTGTCATATGATGTCTCTCTTGCTCTCTCTGCTGTAGGAATGTTTCCACTCCTGACCTGTTCTTGCTGAGTCCTCTGCAGAAGGTCAATGTTGCAGCCCTGCTTTTGGGAGCAGTCAAGTTAGACAAGGACTCCAGACAGGTGACCGCCTCATGATTACCCATTAGTACAGCTTAATCCTCCACTGCTGAGGTCACAAGCTAGAGCAGTTCAAGGGTAGAGCGGTCCATAGTTTCTTGATTTCAGATTTTATAAAGAGAAATCCTGATTTCAGGGGAGCATGGCAAACCTGCTGACAGTTCTCAGCTAATAAATGTTTAGTTTACTCTGTGTTTACATATTTTAGCTCTAAAACTATTTATTCTTGAGGTAAAACAAGGTGGAATTGTAAAAAGCAGGTCTTAGGCATACTGCTGTATGATGTGCAATCCCAGCAAAAGAACCACCTCCAAAACTGTCTCTCAGACGATCCACAATTTGGAATTTGGTTCCAGCCATCCAAACAATTCTGCTATTTCCTTGTGTGATTTAATTTAAGAGTGTCAGTGGGATGTACCTGTATGGCTTAAGACAGTGTTAGATTTGATAAACAGTGACTGTAATGTACTTCATCAGTTTCTAAGCTGTCTTACCCATGAACAAATATTTAACTTTGATAGACATGCAGGAACTCGTATACTGTTGTTTGAAGCCACGTATTACAACTTGGTTTGTGCTTGGTTTCACTGGAAAACAAGCAAGGCAAAGCCAAGCCTACATTCACTGGATGAATGCAGCATAAACAGTCTTATTAACTTTCTTCAAAGCACCACTAAGGAGGATGTGCATTATTATTTTATGTACAAGACATGCACAGCAGATTTATTAAATATGAATTGGCAGTTAATTGTGAAATATTAATACTATTCTAAACGTTAAGACTTATTGACGTTAAGTCATTATAATCACAAGGAGAGCTTTAGAGTTTGTAATTTGATAATGGGTTCCACGAAACAATATGTGTAAGTGTTGTATAAAATAATTAAAATAAAATCATCAGGATGGAGAGGATGGAATTGGGTATATCAAAACAGAAGGCCCCAGGTGATGCCAATTTGGTCAACAATGTCTAAATAAGTTATAAATGAGGTGTTTATAATGTGTAAGAAGTGATGCTTTGTGCAACAAACTAATTGGGATGCTGACCTTCAGCCTATCAATCTTAAATTAATTTCAGTGTTTTTCCAATAGGAATACACTTTATAGCAGTACCACTGGGTGGCGATCACTCATTAGTAATGCAGACTAATTTAGAAAAACAAGCCAGCGAGAACCAAAGGGTTCAAAGTGGGTCCTAAAGCTCCTACAGTTAAAACTAGCAGACATTGCGAGCAGATTGTGAGGGTGTGTGAAGGACTGTTGAGAACTATTACATTGTAAAATAATTATATATTTTTTTTATGTACAAATTAGCTTATTGGGTGTTATTTTATTGTCTCGGTTTCTTATCAGACCCAGGCTTTGCTGTAATCTCTATCTGTCAATACAGCCTGTTGAGCTGGGTTTATCTTCCAGTTCCCATCTACTTTTGTTGCCCCTGTAAAGCCTGTTTGTATCAACAAGCGTGTTGTTTGACCTCTAATCTTGGCACATGACCTTGGTTAAGACCAGTGCAATTGGCACATCTGTTTCACATTTCAGCTCCTGACAGGTGGCCACCCCCAGCTAACTAGTTTCGACATACTTTTTTTTATAATAGGCTGTCATTATAGTTTACAATATCTCCTGTTGTCATTATTATATTCATGATTATAAATGTAGATTCTATATTATTGCTATAATCAACAGTGGTGCTTCGCTTTGTTTAGTCACCTAAATGAGTGGAGGGTATACATAGAGCCAGGGGAATAATATTTTTTTGCACACTGGGAGGTCACTGAGTGCCATTTGCTGAGCGGTGTTGTTGTTGTGCAAGCAGAGCGGGGGCCTGTACGACCAGCTGTTTGTGAGTTTGTACTTCCTGCTGACGGAGCTCATCAGAGGGGTGGGGCCAGAATGCAGGACCACCCACCTGCTCATCAGGAAGTGCAGGACCTCCAGGTGTGTCTCTCTCCAATAGACTCCCTTTCTGTTACTACTGGGAAAAGTACTGCAATCTGATTTCAAAAAACCTATCCACAAAATGCACTTGTCCAATTTTGCCATTGCCCTTGAAAGTCTCCAAAGTAAAGACCAGCGCTTTGAATTCTGTTTAAAAGCCTCACTGCCTTTTGGTCAGTCCTGCACAAGTCTTTCATGGCCACGTGTTTGAAAAAGCTGCTGTTTTTTCAGTCACAGACAGTTCCTGACTCTGTTGGCCTCCGAGGTGTGTCTCCTGTTTGCTGTGGTGCCAACCTTTTACACCTTAATCAGGAGAGAAAGTCCCATCAAGGAGCTTCTCACCCTCGCCACTGGAGATCACAACACAGTGGAGAAAGTCTCTCATATTCTACAGGGGAACTGCGACCTGAAGGTAGAAATTATGACCCGAATGAAGCTGACATTGCACCTGTAACAACACTTAAGCTGGTATTGTAAAAGTGGGGATGTTTTCAACCTATTAAAGCAGTGCAATTGTTTTTGTTTGCATCCAGACAGCTGTTTGGGTTTGACAACCTTCCAGCAGCGAAGGAAAAGGATCCCAAACCTTTGTTTCAGCCTATTTCTGGTCTTAGAAGCAGTTTTTCTTTTAGTTATAGTATCTTTTATCTGCTTTTCTCTAAAGTTACGGTAATCTTTTGGTGCATTTATTGAAAAACATTGATATATTTCCATGTATTCTTGCATTTACACTGTTAGAAGTTGGTAGAAAGGGAATGGGAATGTAGAATGACATTGGCAATGGTTGACAACCCAGTAGTTGAAAGAAGTTGAGATTCGTCCCTTAATACCTCTGTAAATGTAACAAAGGGTTTCTGCATTTTTAACACAATACATTAACAATTTCAGCATACCTTCACTGTGCTTTATTACACTGGGCCACACTTAAACCATTGTATACTATTATAAACATTCCTGGTTATTAATGTATTCATCTGATGCTTTATACAGTTAGGTTATTGCTCAAGCAATCTGTAAAGTACCTACTCTGGAGTACAGCAGTGTCGTCTTAACTGGGACTTAGACTTACATCTCCAGCAGTCAACAGTGCCAGACCAGCGAGTAAAGCCAAACATTTAAACCTCTCACATCAAATCACAAATCTGTGTAGTAAATGACTGAAGTGTGGGCTGTGTTGTGTGTGGCAGGATGATGGAAAACAGGCAGTAGAGGTGGCCGCCGCCTACATTACCCACAGAGTCCAGCAGTGGCACAGCCGCCAGCGTTGCCTGGCCAGCTGGCCTGCACACAGCACCCAGGCACACTTCGTCCTTGCAGTGAGTATCTATCGCTCCTAATGTACGAGCTGCACCGCCAACACATTCACGTCATGTAAGATCAGTGTTTTGACCACAAAGAAGGTGAGACTGGCACTCGGAGATAGAGTCTGAGAAGAAGAATTTCCGAACAGAACAAGCCAAAGATATATTTTCTGACTTGTTTGTAGTTCAGCACAAGTTGAAGTCTTGCTAAAGTCATGACATTAAGATTGTTAGGTGTTATCGCAATTGCACTGTAGTCCTAGTGATCTCTGTATATAGTTATACCACACAGACAGAACAGAGCATAATGATGACACAAAATAATGTATCATTCCTTCCAGGCCAGCCAGGCATTGCCCCGGAGACCATTCTCTGCTGTGCTCCAGGCCAGTGAGATGCTACACCAGGGGTTTGTATGAGACCACTGTAGCTGAGGACATTGCTCCTTTAACTGCAGAAAACCGTAAAAATCAAACAAAGGCCAATATTGAAAAAGACATAGTTATTTCCTCAAAAAATCTCAAAAAGTTGAAGGGTAGGCCAAAGCCACTGTTAACTGTTTCAACTGATCTGCATTACATACATGCAGTTGTCTTAATAAATGTGTTAAGGAAATCTGTTTTTAAAATTTGAAAACAACACAAGTGCAAGACCTATTTTGGAATGCAATAACATTTACTGATAGTCATAATTCACTTATATAATGATATAGGGACATACAAAAGGTCAATGCTATATTAACTAGCGTCACGAGTTAGGGAGTCAAGTCTTTAGTTAGAAAGACTATCTGTAATCATTATGCTTATCAAATGTTTATCTATGCATTTGTCTATTTTAAAAGGCACTTTATTATGAATTCACTAGTGCATCACATGCAATATGTTGTCTGTATTAGGCTTCCTAGTTCGAGCAGGATAAAGAAATGTGCTCAGACTCCATTCTCTGGCCAAGTGGAACGCATCCAAGCTCCAGGTATTGCCATTGCCAGAAGTTTTCTAGGTTTATTTTCCTTTATAAAACACATGCTCCGTATGTTATGTTATGTTATGTGGAATATGTGTATCTGCAATAAGGATCATTTTGTTAGGAATCCAGGTAATTTGTAATGCTAGCTATATTAAGATAAAGCACTGCTTAAGAGAACGTATGTATAAGTAAGCCATTGTATGATTTTTTATATATATTTTGTTTATCTCAGCAGAATCCAGAAATGATTTATCTTTAGCTACATGTTTCCTGAGTAGTTCTGTTGTCCGAACAGAGAAGGGTGATATGCCAATCCCGGCATGCAATTCAACAGGACTGCCAGTCTACATGGAAGCAGAGCGTGGAAGGACAGCGGTATGATCTATCTCTGCAAAATGCCTAAAATGCTACATCTATAAACACATATTGAGCATTAGAGATCTTAGTGTGATCTTATTATAATTATTATTAGTAGTATTATGATGGTGTTTTTGGCAATGTAGGTAGATCTGGATTTGAGTGTCACATCTATGATGTGTTTGTATCTTTTACTTATAAATTAGGTTGTAAGATTATTATTTTTCTTGTATTCATTAATACTTGTTTGTTTATTTAGACTGACCTTGAAGGTCCTTTGTGTGTCTCTGTTAGACCAAAGCTGAACTGTGAACTGAAGGCGGCCATTCCTAGTTGGAAAAGTCACAGGGACCACATGTTGTCTGCAGAGAACACAATGGTAATATCTGTGCAGTTCATTCTTCATATAAAGTAGAGTTTGACATAACATATGATAGCATTTATATAGAGATGTTTGACTTTCCTCACAGTCACTTTTAATCAACTGAATTATACTGATATCTTCGTAAATAACTGTAATAGGGAAAGGCTTGCAATTCTGTTTGGTTCAAATTATCATTCCCAGCTTTTAAAGGAGGATGTGACTGTTTTTCGGTGATAAAGTTCCTGCGTGAGAACCTGTGGTGATTCTCCACGAGCAGGAAACTGATCTGTGTGCGGCATAGTCAACATCCTGCTCCTCTAATAAGCTTCAGTTGTCATCCTGTAGACCTCACAAGAAGCAGGACATATTGATCTGTCTTCAGAGGAATTCACGGAGGAGAGAGGACAGACATGGGAGGCCAAAGACAGGTGGACATTGGGATTTTGTTTTTCAGTGTCTTGATATTGACATTCAGCTGTCCAAATCTTTTGTCAATTTAAATAGCAATTGTATTAATATAGCAAATTCATTCATATATATTATTTTATTTTATTTTATGCAAAAAGCTAATATATGACAAAAAAGATTTGTTAAACACCTGAATTAACACTTGTATCTTAGTTTCACTGTTCCTCTATTAGGGCATTACACGGTATGAAAAGATACATGCGTGTTACATTTGAAGTTTAGTGTAAGCCTACTTTTGTTTCTTGGTAGTGACTACCTCAATCCATGTAATGGCAGAACACTGAACTATGACAGAGAGCAATCAAGACCGACAAGAAAGATCAACTTTGAACACCAGGTCAGAAGGGATGAGTAATTCTGGAAAATTATGTTTAGTGTTCTAAAATTCAGACATAACTGGTGAATCAGACTCCCTTTGACATTTTGAGATTTTTGCAACATTTGGCAACATTTGAATATATGAATATGCAAATACATTTGCCTCAACAGATGCACTACCTGCTTGGTAAAGTCCCTACAAAAGTAAATGTGCACTGTACACTGTCATTTCTTTGTCATAGCTTTACATTTCTTGTGTCATGGTTTAATACATCTCTCTGTGCATTACCATGATTTCACCTTGCTGACATACATTTTACTGCAGTTTTACCATGGTATACTACAGTAAACATTTGATCAGGGTTATCTGCACACATCACAGAACTGCCCTGTAATAAATCAGTAATGTATACCTGTATTTTCAAAAGTGATCAGTTACTTTTAAAACATTTGGGAGCCTGACATGCATAATTGTATCTATTGTTCGTATTTTGTTACAAGGTGACCAGGCATTATCATAGCCTTTAATCATGTTTGCTCAATCCTATTTGTATAAGTGACAACCAATGCATATATCATATGTGCACAGGTGACTGTAAAAGATGATAAAGACACAAACCTCTGTGCGCCATCACAGAGTAAGCAACTCGGAGCAAGAAGTGGAAGAAGGTATACATTTTGTTCAGTATTATATTTACATAATTTAACGTTTTTTCCAAATAAATATTTAATTCAGTCTTGAGTATCAGTCAATACCCACCCATGCAGCTTTTAACTGTCTATGAAGCAACTGTTTTCTTGCAACCATATTGTTTTTTCATCCAGGGAGGAGAGAGTTATTTTAATGTGCCTTTTTTTGAAAGGATGGCATGGCCCTGAAAATGTATGTTTAATTGTTGTTATTACTATTTTAAAAATGTGAACTGTATGAATGTGGAAAGCCAGATCCTGATGAGACATTGCCCTGCGCGCTCACAGAAAGCTCCTCGGGGTGACAGCGGCGTCACGTGACGAAGCACTTGGGCCTGACAGCAGCTCCTCGTACAAGGCACAATGCGTGGAGGCCTGGAAGACAGCCGCACGCACGACTCCCACATTGCTACCTCCAGGGGCGAGCCTAAAAGGTGCATTTTCTGTCATGTAATATTATTGTGGGAAAACACCCACACATAATACTAGAAAATCCCATTATCTCTGTGAATTAGGTTTCAGTTGATCTTCTTTATTGTAGATGGCAGGGCTTGGTTACTTAACTCTCGTCACAGAAGAACCCCTCAGTGCAGAGAACTCAGCAGGTCAGCTTCTGTCCAGTCGGCCAATGGATGGTTGTGTCGAGGGGTCAGTGGCCTGTCAGGGACGCCCAGAGCAATTTGGATCCCCAGGCCTTTAGAGGGAACCTCAGGAGATGGATCAAAATTGCCTTCAAAATGTCAACAAAGAAGGTTCCCCTTTTTCAAGGTCCCAGACTGTACGATGTCTGCCACAGTCTCAAAAAGGTAATACTTATCTGTAGGCACGAGAAGATATTCTGAGCATTGCTTTGCATTGGTTAATGAATAAGGAATAGTGGATTATAGGTCCATCTGGTGTTGTAAAACCATCTCCTATAATGATAAAGCATGTCAGATTGTAAAGCAAAATCAATACTAGCAGGTTAGTTAATATATAATTAGCTCTTGCCAGCAGAGACTGCTTTCTCTCTTTTGTTTCTTTATGTATTCATCAAACTCCAATTCAGTCCATTATATACAGTGTATCTACAGGCATCATATCTACTTTTATACGTGGACATCAGATCATGCCCAGAAGGCTGGAACAGGTTTTGTTGTCACTTTAAGAACTCAACCTAATGGCTTACAGAGTTCCTTCCCCTTCTTCTTTTTCTGCTTTTTTTTTTTTGGCCGGTAAAGAATGGAGACAGCATGTGCTTACTGGGCTGTCTGAGAATAAATAAAAGAAGTAGTAAAGGCCTCGCTACCATCTTTGTTCCATAAAACTGGCTGGGCCTGGTCTGGCTCTTTGTGAAACAGTGAAGGCTTACAGCCAAGGACCTAAAGAAGAGGTACTCAGACCCTCCTGTGGGGGGTGGCTGGGGTGCTTTTCAGGAGCGAGGAGCACTTAAAACATGGCTGGGGCTCAACCGAGGAGCACTTTAAAGGTGGTCCCTATTGTTTCACACTGAGAGCCATTGTACTGGAAATGAAAAGGGAATTTATTTAGCATGCCAGTGCGCTCTAGGGGATCCTTGGTGCCACTGGGAGCAACTAAAGGTTAACCCTTTCCTTCAAACGGCTTCTCCCAAACAGCCATGGCCTCAGCACCACGTTATAAGGCAGCCATGACAGTACTCTGGGAGGCTGACAATGGCATAGGTAGCTGACTTTGTGTGTCTGCTAAGCAATATAATGATTGTTTGAAAATGACTATATTTCCTTTTTAATATACTACATCATATTATATATATATATAAATGTTTGGGCCAGAAAAAGTGCACTAACCAGTCAAATGTGTTACAGTGTTGTAAATCACAATGTATAGCCTTGAAGGAAAGGAATCGTGCTCAAGGCTTACTGATTTCCAACATGGAAGACCTTTAAAGTATATATGTATTTAACAATATTTTCAATAGTGTGTGTTTAGAGTTCTATTTAAATTAACAGAATGCAAAATGTTTTTGTTTCAGACAGGTCTGCCGGGATAGTTGGAAATAATGGTGTCTCTGTGAAAACCCTCTCTCTCAACTCTCTCTAATCTACCTGTGATCAGGACAGGCAGATATTATATTCAGCACACTGATATGGCTTGAAGAGATTCAATATAATTAATTGCAGTTTATATCTGCCCACCAACTAAAATGCATTTTAAAAGAAGATATGTATGGCTTTTAATTTTTTATTGAGATTTTCTTCATTGCTGCTTAAGTAAGTGAGAAAGGTCTTCTGATGTTTAAACTATTACTCGAAGGAATCTTTAAAAATGACAGTGATTTTCTTTTTCATTAATAAAAATCTAAATGTTTTACTATGTTTGGGCTTTGAACAGTTATTTGATATTTTCTAAATAATTAATCTATCAAAGAAAGAGCTACTATGATGTTAAACTGCTGGTAAACATGCTTGTCAGACTATACTCACTAGTCTCTTTCACTTGGTTGAGTGAAAGTCTATCAGAAGATGGCGCCAAATCACCTGACTTCTAGGTATTACCCTTTTAATCCCCCAGGTTTATTTTTCATAGTGAACTGAATTAACTAAATTATTTACAGATTGAAGTGAGGTTATTGTTCAGTCCTGGTGAGGTAATTATATGTTTTGTCATTAAATATTTCTCCATACTGCATATAACAGGAGGAGCAGAAGAAATGTTTTCAAATCAAAAACAAATCAACTCTTTCCTACTTTAACATTGTTGTCAGTCCTTTCAACAGTGCCTTATGAACCCTATTAAAAATACTGTTGTTGATGTCAGAACCCATTATTTACACAAATCGTTCAGCTTGTGGATCACAGCAGTATCAACACTTCTGCTCTCTCAGTTTTGTTGGGCTGTAGCTTGTTTTCCCAGGATGTATTAAATATGACCTTTTTTTATGAAATGGCTTAGTTGGTTTGCTGCGGAACACTTTTGCGAGGGGATCATGCTAAAAGCTTGGGAAAGACGAATCCTGTTGCATGAAAAAAGAAAAGAAACATATGCCATTGTTTTTTTGGCCGGGGCTCAGTATGGTGTGTGAGGGGGCTAGTTAGGGATGATTTATTCCCACTCTGGGGTTCACAGGATGGTTTCAGTTTAGCAGATTTCCCAGAGCAACCGGAAGCTGCTACCAGCCGCCACAACCAGGAATTCTCATTCCTGCGTCGGATTCTATTAACCCCTTTATCGCCAGATATATTTATTTACTGTGGTGTTGGATCGAAGTATAAGGGGTGCAGTCAGATGTAATGTCAGATGTCAGCAGACTTGAGTCCCTTGCAAATACTATTCCATTTATGGCTTTCATTGCTTAATTTCATGAATAGTACTACAGGAATGTTTTCATTATTTAAACAAAAAAGGCAAGAATTGTGCATGAATTATAGAGGTTTTTTTTTTTTTTTTTTCAAAACAACATGGGCATTATATTTGTGATATATTTGTGTTTTTCCACAGCATCAGTGTTGAGGGCTGGCACAGGTGGCAAACTGGCATTAGATCTCCAGAGCACTGGCAAAAATACCTTTCAACAATATATCTTATGTTTTGTGTGAACCATTTCTCTAGTGTCTTGTCACTTGCCATGTTATTCTCCAATCACACAAGGAAGGAGAAAGCCAGTTGGAAATCTGAAAGTCTTATCCAAAAACAACATTACAAAATATGCCAAATTCATTCCACTGACCACAAGGGGGAACCACATGCAAGGTTCAGATTTTTTTACATTTGTAATCATCTTAAACAACTCCTTTTCATTATATATATAAGAGTTACATTTCAATCAGAATTTGACATATGTTATGAATCCATATATTCCGTTTTGACTTATGGATGGGTTTTTAAGAATGCTGTGTATTTTGGGTATTTATAAACTTGGATCAGCAATATAGTGACCATACAGGCAGGGGGAATGTTTTTGGTCACGATTAAGGTCTTTTGTTCATATCATTAATTTTGATATGTTAACATAAAGCTTTTTTTTTTTTTTTTCCTTCGCTGTTCAATCATTGCTAGCGGTTAGGGAGAATAGTTTAACATTCAAATAAAAAAAGAAAGAGTGCTCTCTTGAGCCTTTGACTTTGGGCTGATTTTCCAGTACATTCAACATGTTTGCATGTTCTCATTTTATACATGAACGTGATTGGTGGTTAATCTGCTGAATTCTGTAGGATATTCTTTAAAGTATGTTTTTTCTTTTTTGACTAACATACATTGTTTGTTTAAATAGCAGTTGGTTGATCATTCATTGTGTATACAATGTGCATGTGTGTTTGTGTTTGTGAGTGCATGTATGAAAGAACACATTGGAGGTCCTGAAGCGTTTGTTTTTCTGTGCCTCCAGGGTGGTGTTGCTCCCCCCAAGATTGAATGTGCCTTGTGTTCAACCGCACAGTGCTGGGCACACCGCTGGACAGCTGGAGTATGTGTGCTGGTGTCAGGAGAGGGCCTGCCAGGTACATCTGTAACAGCTTCCTGTTCCCATCCTCCCCACCCACCTCCCAGCCGCTCCGGCCCCTTGCTGAGTGCCAGCAGGACCACACACACACACATGCGCGCACACACACACGCACACAGGCCAAACACAGGGCTGCTACGCACACACACCCTGCCAAAAATGTGTGGAATGCCATAAACATTTACTTTAACAGAAAGGTAAATTATTCCTTTCTGAAAGAGTCTCCTGAGGAAGGTATTATTGCTCGAGCACCAAATAATGAACACAAATTGATTCTACCTCTTGCTTGAATCAATATTTCTTTTATGCGTTCTACGGGTAAGGCGAGTACGTGTCCGTACGAATTCCCATAATGCCAATTAAAAAGCTCCCGAGTCTTTTTCTAATTGGCTTTTTATATGTTGTGGCATATGTTCATTTTAATTCATCGCTACCGAAGCACTGTTCCTGAGTGTTTGATTGGTATTTTCACTGCTGCTCATTGCATTGTTATGTTTATAGTCTCGGGATATAAACCAGGGAGACGGTGTGTTTGTATGGCTGGAATGCAAGGCAACAGGTTTAAATCAGCATCTAATGACTTTGTTCGTTCCCTCCGTCTACGCAGGACAGAAGTAGGGAAACTCTAACGAGGCAAAGTGAAGAGATAATGTCTGAATGAGATGATGTCATATTCCCATTAATATATTTCCATTCTAGTATACTAGAGTTGGCCGGCATGGCACTATTAAGTACAATGAAGGATTCAATTGTTTATTCTTACAAAACTGTTGGATCTGTGCTGAGAGAGAGACAGCAGGGCTCAATGAAGGACAGGTCCAATTTTTAAATTCACTCAAGCGGAAGACCTGCTTACCTTGTTTAATGAAAGCTAAATGTGAGATTTGTATGATGTGTTTCCTGCGGTTCCACCCATGTTTGTGCTGCCAGGACTTTAATTCCTCACTTCTCGTAGGTGGACCTCACACAGAGCAGGGCCAAACCCACAGAGCTTCCGACTGCGCAACGGGCCTGGCAAGCGCTGTGGGGATATTAAACATTTTTCAAAGCTTCCTCAACAAATTACCCACAGGCTGCTGAGTAATCTTCTCACTAAACCTTTGATTAAGATAGCTGGGGATGTAACTCCTAATCTGTGGCAGCTATTACCATTGTTTAATGTAGTCTCAGAACTTCTCAAAGGCTTTCATTTTAAATCAATTCATTCCAATAACTCTACGGAATAATTACCACTTTCATAATGCTTTCTCTCTCTCTCTCTCTCTCTCTCTCTCTCTCTCTCTCTCTCTCTCTCTCTCTCTCTCTCTCTCTCTCTCTCTCTCTCTCTCTCTCTCTCTCTATTGCCAGCTACTGAAGTTTACAAAACAAATCCCTTATTCCAGGAAAGAAGAAATTCAGTTTGGAAAACAAGATCTTGACTTTGAATGTGTTGACTTTGAATGGGGTTGTTTGCATGCATCCTAATGTGTTTATTATTGTAATGATTGTATGTATGTAGTGTTGTCTATTAGACAAACCTGCCTTTCTCTGTTTCATTAGTGACCACAAAATATGTGTGAATTTTAAGCAGCTGCTGACCTGTTGACTGATGCCCACAATCTGGAAGTAAGGAGATTGAATTATGAGGATCTGGGTGGTTACTCGTAACATTTTGTGTAATTCGTTGATAAAAAGCTAAAAAGCATGGCGATAAAATGTCTGGCCTGTCATTGGATGAGCACCGATGATCTGTGAAACTCAGTACAGCATTGCCCCCTCAGGTAAAACCTGCTGAGCTCAGTTCTTTCCTCCTTTGACACTAATTACATCATGCATAACACCTCTTATGCTGTTATGCTCCAGTCTCCCTGTCAGTTGCCGCTGCCTATGCTACTGTTGGCATTCACGCTATGCATCATAGATTTTTGGGAGAACCATTCTACGAAACTAAACTAACAACAAAGTAGATTCGTGGGGGTAAATACAGACCTTGCGTTGCCACACAATCTTTATCCGGACTCAACTGCTGTTAATATTCTGCTGTTCTTATATTTATTGACCATAATACTAAGTTGGCATCAGATAACATAAACCCATCATACACCATCTCTTGAAATATGTGATATTATAATTAATATTATTATATTACAATCACCTCTAGTCATCGTTATCTTGGCCGAACAGCTCTGGGTTGTAACGAATGAAAAGATGAGCTTCAAGTTGTCTGTCATTTTGACAGACAATGTTTTGGCTGAGTTCAAACAATGGCTGCTTTGAGTCCCCCGTTCTACAGTAGATAAGCCAGCCTGCCTGTCTGCCTGCATCCCTGCCCTTGACTGGAAGAGTGCACAGGGTGTGTAGGAAGTTGGAGCAGTGAGGCAGAGAGAGCACTCATATATTCAAGAGATGAACAGAGTTGTGCTGAATAGAGCTGGGGACAGCTCAGCTCCCTCAATACAACCTTGACACAGTCACAGCTGGGCTGATTTTTTTTTTTTTCCCCAGAGTATCCTTTAGAAGGATTTAATCTTTTCCCTGACAGCAGGAATTGAAACGCACAACATTATTAATCGTCAAAACTTGCATTCCTAGTGTTCTTTTATGGTTTTGCTCTAAAGAGACAGACTTTTTTTCTGATTTCAACTTTAGTTGCATACTATAACATGGATTTCATTAACAGCAACCAGATAAGGATATGAAATATGAGTCTGATCCACATGATTGTATGCAAATGTTCAATCATTTTAATTATTAATAATAATGAATATTAAATTCATACATTTTCAGCAATAATTTGTGTTAAACTGTACATATTTCGATAGAAAAATGAATATATATCTTATAGAAAACACTGAAGGTCTATTCAGTTTGCCAAAGGATCTTTTGATAGGCACCACAGGAGTTGAGTAGGGTCATAGTTGCTCACCAGCCTGTGCTTGGATGAGACTTTCAAATACCAGCAGCACTATGTGGTTGAGAGGTTGCTTTTCAGCTGGAGGTAATACCTGGAATGAAACGGACATTCATTGGAAACATCACCTCGTGAGATCTACTCATAAGGCTTCGTCATAAAACTTTCCAAACCACGGGTTCAGATGCCTGGAAAACACCAGTTAGATGAATGTGGAAGCGTTATTGATGGAATGCAGTGGCTGCAGTCAAGAGCACAATAAAAGACCTTCACATCTAACCATCCTTCCCTGTAACCACAGATCCATTATGTCAGTTATGCTTGGCATGGTATCCACAAACCACTCTTTTCTGGGTCATCCAGTATTAAATCAAAACTTGTTAAGGTCCCCTTTTTAGCATTTTTATATTTCCCCCTTGGGTCTGAGGCTTAGGATTTATTTGCCTTCATCTGTAATGAGGATGTGACTTTTTTCAGGCCAGCTGGAAGCCACCCGTAAGACCACAAAAGCACGGGCAGGAAATTGGACACCCTGCATAATGGCAGTCTGAGGTCCCAGGGGCCTAATTTGTCAGTGGGCACGACAATCTCTTTCGGAAATGTGAGATTATAGATCTAAATAAAAATAAAAACAAGTCAGAGTCTAACATGATAATCCAAATGATAACATGCTAGCTAATTACTGGGAGTGAAGTTGCAGACAGCCGAAAAACAAACAACGTTGTTCATCAAATCTGGTAAGAGCTGGAAATACAGCATTTTATTTCTTTGTTTGTTAATAGAAAACAGTGATGTAATTAGCAAAAGGACAGTTATGCTGAAAAATATAGGTATGGTGGTGTGTTTAAAAACGATCCCCCTTTGAACTAAACAGCAGTCAGCAGTTTGCCTTGTAGTGTAGGAAAGGCTAATTCAGTTCATCACCAGGAGAGCTGAGGTTGAGTGTGTTGGGTCAAGAGCAGAAAGCTATTAGGTCTTTTTTTCGAAGACCTCACAGACAGAAGCCTGGCGGATGCTCTCTGAAGAGTCACCCACTGAGATCAGAGAGCCTTCATGGGGACCTTGTTTGCCTGGCTGTGGCCCGCTTTCCTGGGTTCTCCAGACCAGTCTCAGCACTCCAGGGAGGGCAGAAGGTGGGAAACCACACGACAAGAACAACACCGCCCGTCTGGCAGGTAAAAGACTTCCCGAGGGCAGCGGGAGTCGACACCAGTGCAGGCAAACACCAAACTGGTTGGCCTGTCAGGTGGTTTTGCAGGTTGCTTATTATTCAAATTCATACTAATTAGTTTTCTTAGATTAACTATAGAGCAAACATTTTTAAAAGTACTCAGAGGTGGCAACCTTCCTCAGGGCAAATTAAATATTTACAAGTTCTTTATAGATTTTTTAATGATTTGCCTGCTCGTCCTTTTTCCAGCACTAATCTACAGTCCTGGGTGCGAGTTTAACCCTTCTGCTCCGGCTGCGCTACAGTTTGATCAGACATGAATGATGATGTGTGAGGTGTTCGCCTATGATAAGCCTTTTTGAACAACTATCGGTTGTTCACAAATGACTGGCGTCTGTAAAGACTACAACAACCAATCAGGAAGGTTTTATTTCATTGGGGCGTTAACAATGTACAAAAATAAAAGTTAGGTTGAGACGAGAAGGGAGAGTGTAAGTTTAGTCACTAGTGTTTAGGTGTTTCTTCAGAGTTATATTTGTACTATATTACTTTGTTATAGTGTTAAATTTTATTTTCATTTAATTGTTCTGCAAAGTTAATACTTTTAATATACATTAATTTATTAACTAAAGCAAACAAAATAATACTAATTGATTGCTTGTTGTTGATTGTTATAAATTATGGTATAGCTCACAAGTGGGTTTTTTAGCACCTTTTTGCCATACAGCCATGTATTGAACAAATAAGTGCTGTTTTTTATTTTACCTGTTTTTATATATTTGTACTGTAATGTTACATAAGGATCCAGGGATTGAATGTTATACTCATAACTTATTGTTCAGACATTAATAAAAAATGTTTTGCATGTAAATATTTGTTTGAGGTCATAACACTTTGTTGTTTACACCTCCAACCCCCACCTTTTATTGACAGTTCAGATATGGTAACACTAGCTGGCTCTGGTTATCTCAATGCCTTATCAGTAAAGCAGTAACTTTAGCTAATGGGTTAAATGGGGTTTCTTAATGTGCAGTGTTAAAGTTGCATTCCAGTGATGTTGGAGGGAGGGGGGGGTAGATACTCAAACCTACAGACTGTGAGCATCAAGAAGTAAAAATGGTGTTGTTGATCATGCCTCTTTTAGCAGTGATACATGCGTAGGCAGGCTTTCTGTAAATCACAAAAGTAAAACAATAATTGAAACTATTGTGAGCAAGAGAATGACATGCTACCATTGTTTAACTACACTGTAACTCTCGTTCTCTGCTCTTCATCAACCATACGAGGACAGATTATGGCTTCCACATTCAGGTTCTGTCTTGGGGCCATTCTCTCTTGGTTCCTTATTATACCAATCTGGTCCAACCACAAACAGCCTGGACTGAAGCCACTCAGAAAGTTATGGGACTCATTAACCAGTAGAAATATGAGCAGAGCCAAACAAAGTGTAAAACACTCACAGGCCTGACACATACATTCACCTGGCACTGAACGGGACTTGTGCCAGAAGAATTGCAGATTTTTAGTGTTGCCAATTCTACTTTCAGTTTTGCTTTACTATTTGAACTATTGTCACTGCCCATTTGTACCGCACACATCCTACAACCTCCCCAATATAATCCAAAGGAGCATATCTATTTGCCATCTTTATTTGCATCAATCTTTGCACAAAGGCAGTTTTGTTTAAATATTATCTAAAATCTTCTCAATATCTGAAAATAATAGCTATGAGCAGAGTATTAAGCAAATTTGTTTTGAGTTCATGCATATGTTACTCATAATCTAAATATCTGAAATCTCGAGTAAAACTTCACCACCTGTTGTGTTCTGGTGAGTCAGTCTCGTATACACAGTCCAGTCCTCAGTGAGAAGAGGGGATCGCACATCTGCTCAGTGTTTTACAGTTAGTAACTCGTTTATAAATGTGTGCCTCGCAGCTCTCTGGCTCTTGTGCTAAACAGAAGGTTTTGCTTGATGACAGTGTGTTACACTCTTGTGCAATCCTCATAGTTCTTCTACTACAGCGCTCATTGACAGTCTTTGATGTGCTTTTCAGACGAGGCAGGAAAGCATTACACTCAGATTTAGTACAAAAGTGCTCTGAATTCCTTTTCTCCTTGGTGATGTTACGCTGAAGACAGTGTTGCATCACCTGGTAACTCTTGCATGAAGCCTTCTCGTCTTGATTTTCCTTAGACGACTTCCAAAAGGGCCATGGGTGTGGCAAGCGGGTCATCTGATTCAGAGCGGACCAATTGAAAATGTTGGTAAAATAAAGTATGCTGACTATGACAACTTTTGGGGTCCCTAGTTATGTTTTATTCACTCTGAGAGAGTAGGAGGGAAATTATGCATTTGTAAATGGCAGAAGTTCAAAACTCATGTATTAAAAATGATTTGATCATGTTTAGTTCTTATCAAAACTCATCATACCAGTATGAGTTTGAGATGTTTCGTTGTCTTTCTGAAACATAAAACATTGTGATACCACATTCTTTCTGTATCAGTCATTTTCAAGAACACATTTTTTTAAATATTTCATTTGTTTTTTATAAGAATGGTATGGTATGGTAAAAAGTCAGCAACAAGATAGGCAGGAGAAAACAATTATTTGACAAGTTAACATAACAGCTGCTGCATAAACTGCATGTGTGCTAGTGCCCCTGTCTCACCCCCCACATTTTTTATTTACCATACAGGCATCTGACTCCTCCTACAGAACACATATTTGATAATCTTACAATAGCATGTCAAAGTCTATAACCTTTGTTAGTATTATTAAAGGAGCTGCTTCAATTAAATATATATATATATATATATATATATATATATATATATAATCTTTTCTCTTCATAGTTATCCAAGAAAGATATTGGCGCCGGTCCAGAAGCAGATGAAGCTTTTATAAGGCTTCCAAACATCCATGAATTTATGACTCCAAGCTCGTATTCCTTGATACAATATCTATCCAGCTATAACACTTTGACTGACTGTCTGATATTGGGCCAGCACAAGCCACGACAGAGAGGAAATCTGACACATTCAGTGGCTGGGGTGACATTCGAGTTTGGAATCTTGATTTCATTACCAACATAAGAAATAGATGAATTAAACCACATGTAAAACTGGAGCACATGTGTCTACCACAATGTTCCTTCCAAGTGATACAATTAGCAATTAAAGGGACCATGTCTATATGAATAAGGAAGCTAACCTATTTATTACTCTATTTTTTTAGCCTATGAACTTGTCGCCTATTATATATTGTTTTCTTGATCAAAATGATCATACATGCAGAATTTTCAATCAGTTTAGTGGGAGAGATCCATTCATTCAACCAGGAATTGTGGAGATATTGATCTGTCAATTGATCTGATCTGTAAGATGCTGTCAAACATCAGATCTCATATGAAGGTGGAATCAGAAATGTGAGAAACACCTCCATTGGTATCCAAATGTAATTGTTTTGCTCTTACACTTTAATTGCTAAAATAAATTATAGCTATAGGATTAAATACCATTCAATATTACATTGTACCCTCCTCACCCCCAATATAACATTAGGAGCATTAGGAGAATAATGTATTGAGATAATCCATTAAAGGTCTAATGAAATCATTGTGCTTATTCTGTCAAGCCAGTCAACGAGACATTTCTTTCCCCATCCATTGAAAAGTGTCTCAAAATCTTTCCCCAACCAGAACAATTGAATAATCTTGTAATTAATACAATTGTGAAACATTGGAGCATCTTTGCATCTACATCAGGCTATTTCAGATAATGATCGAAATCCTCTGCGAAACCAATTTCTAAAATAAAAACAACAACATTATATTCAGCATTTAAATCATATTAAAACATAATTGTATATTCACAAAAGTGCAAAAATGCCTCTTATATGTCACTACACTTTTGAACAGGTATGTAATTTGTCTTGATTTTTGAAGCTGCACTTTGTAATTATACAGGACGTGCTTTAGAAGACACGTATTTATCCATTCAGCACTGCCGCCTGCCTACGAATGACCATGAACCAAGTTGTTTTCTGTTTTTAGTTTTTTTTTTCCACTGCAGACAGGACAGTCAGGGCAGCTGGAGCTGCAGGCTGTCCCTGTGAGCGCTGCGAACAGAAAACCGCACTGTGCAAGCTGTGCTCCGGCCGCACTGACTCTACGAGGGAGGCGGCGGTCGGGGCCTAGGGCCTGCTCCCTGGGTGGTCTGGCCGGTGAATGTTTATGATCTAAGCTAACCTAATCCAACTGGCTTGTTTAAGGGAATTGAGAATGATTTACAAGAGCTGCAGCAGCCAGGAATAGGAAATCAGAGGAAATCAAGGCAGAGCTTCAAGTCTGAAGCAGCTTTATGGAGCAGGGCTTTCTTTCTATCTCTCTTGCTTTCATTATAGTGCCGGGGTTTCTTTATTCCTCCGACAGCCTGTTGTTGTTTAACATACAGGGGTTCAAATGCCAAACCATCACGCCTGCTGTATTTGAATCCAAGGCTCAGTGGATTTGCAATGGGATATGAAGTCTTGCACCTGTATTTGAATAGATTTAATTGTAGCGCACCAGACACATTTACCCCACAGTGGGAGAGAGTGGAAAAAAAAAATAACACATTTCCAGATTTTCAGTTTCTACAGTTTCTATCTGCAGAAATTGAACTCATCATGTATAATGTTATGGAAATGGATCTGATGTCATTCATTTTATGGTTTTGAAGTGTACCTTTTAAAAAACAAATTGGAATCAAAACCAGTTTTAAGATTTTAAGGAATTTGATGATAGAGGAATGTGGTTTCAAATTGTCATTGTATTACCTCTCCAAATCATTACAAATCTGAGGATCACATACATTGCAGAATGTGAACACATTTATATTGAGTGAATTAATTTCCATCTAGGGTTCTGCTTTTCAAATCCTTTTAAAACAACTATATTACAACTTTAAACACACACATACAAATACACACACACAAATGTTCCTAAGTTTAATTTACATGCTTCATACACACACTAGTCAACTGCATTTCCCTGCTGACCAAACTACTGTATGTCAGCACCCCCCCAGTGAGCAGTGAATCATTAAACAGTATGTTTACTATTATTATTTGGACCTGCTTTGTGGAATGTTTTACTCACAGATTGTTAAAATTTGTAATAGGCCAAGGAGTAATTGCCCGAGGAGCGCCAATGACATGAGTTGACTTTTATGATAGCCCTGGTTCCAGCCAGACGTTTTTTTATGTTTAATGTTCTAGAATAGATTATGCCACCTAAGTCTAGTAAATAAAATGTTGCACAGTCTGCACTAGGAAAAATAACAAAAAGAATGACATCAGCACTTAAATCGCATTCATTCTGGCTAACGCCAGTGTAGTTTGCCAGTCTTCATGAAGAGCAGCCCGGCTTTGGGCCTTGTCTTTGATGTGCGCCCTGTGTTCCCTCGGAATGGAATGTTCTCATTAGTAGCAGCAGCTCTGCGTCATGTGTGGTGCTCCTGGTAATTAGTTTGAATTGTGCTGCTCCTGATGAAACTACAAGTCCTGCTTATGACGTCTGTTTAGTGTAACCTTTATTATTGGCACGCCTGATCAACAGAACTATTTGTGAGCCATTTAATGACGTGCAAAGCAAAGTAGTCTTCTTTCCTTCAGTATGTCTGCATACTGATCGAATTCGGTGAAGATTGATTTAGGTTATATCCCCTGCACAAAATTCTACAACAGGTTAGACCAAATCAAGACTTTGACCTACCCATGAATTGCAAAGTAGAGATCTGTATCCTATTGTGGTTCAATTTATTGTAAGAAACCACTTTCTACTATTTATAAATCAAAACATGATAGGGTACAACTTCGTAGTTTGTGATTCAGAGGTGGGTCGAAGTTTTGATTTGGTCTAACCCAAAGGCAAATTTTGGTACCTTGCAGATGAAAACTAAATATCATTGAATCTCATGGTATGTTTAGACTGTGGTTTGAATATGAGCTTGGCAAAGGATCTCATCTTCAATTAACATCTCAACTGGCATTTCCCTTATCATTTTAATTATGCCTTGGGCTCAACTTCAAATGTTAGTATGGACTGTAAATTGGGTTAAATATTTATTCTTGGATTAAATGGATTAATAGGTATTATGATTTGGTGGGGAAAGCATAAGTAAAAGATTAGTTAGGCTTAAATAAATGTGTCTGGTTACAGATAAATTGAAGGTCATTTTCATAGTGGAGTTTATGCATAACCCATCCAGCAACAAGGGAGTTCTCAGCTAGCCTCTTCACCATGCTAGATGCAATCAAAAATGTAACGTATTTAATTATATAAATAAAGTAGGTGCAATTGATGCTTGTTTGTTTATTTATGACTTGATTACATTCAGACACTGAGGGCCCCATTGGAAATCAGATAGTAACTCAGTGAGCCTTTTGGGTCGTAGAAGCCATTGCAATAATGTAATGAAAGATTACCTTAAAAGGGTACGTTTTCGATGTTTGCGAATTATGACAGTCAGGGTGGTCTATATGATTGCTATGCTTCCTCCTCCTCGAAAACACTGCTGTCTTTGAAGGAGGGAAGTCAAACTGCCTGAAATGGCATTGGAGGTTTGTTTTCTTGAAAGCTGCTTAGGTTTACAAGGTTGCAAATGTAAATATGTAGACAACCACCACGGTGAAGGTTGCACAAATTATCTGATTGAAACGTGTTTACAGTCATGTATGTGCCTGAGTTTCTCTTTCTTTCATTTTCTTTCTTTCTTTCTTTTTATAGCCTCATATTGCCCTGTTTTTCCACAGTTTCCTCTCCAGGCTGCTACCAACGAAGCTCATCTCCTTTCCAGAGAAAACAAAGCTGAGCTGCATTCCCAGAGTTCAATTTGCTGTTACATCGGAGGCCTGCGGATTGGGGTTTGAGCTGTGTCTCTCAACTAGGGAGGTGGGTGGGTGGTTATGTGCATTGGTTGGGGGCCTGAAAATTACTGAAGTGAATCCTCAGGAACCCCCTCCAAAGTTCAGGACACACTGGGAGCCACTGGCTCCAAAAGAATTTGGATTTTTCTTTTACAAATTGTTGAGTCGTACATTGCTCCTGAACCCTAAAGATCAGGCATGCCTCCTGCCAGAAGCTACAGAGCAATAAAACGCAACCTCACACAGCTTGTCTATTTTGAAATCCCAGATCTCGTAATGAGTTAGGTCCAAATATATATATAGCCAAGGCTGGGAAAGGTAGGAAATCTGGAGCTCACTATGAAACTCTCTATAAAAAATATATTGTTTGGGTAATAAAAACAAACAAACAAGCACTTGTATAATATTAGTATTTAGTTACTCCATACAAAGTTAGATACTGTGTATAGAACATACATTTATGTTCTTCAGGTCCACACAGTTTTGTAGGTTTTCTGAACTGAAGACAATAAAATAATGATAAACATATAGAATTGAATAAAGCTTTTGTTAAATGTATTTTAAGATGTAGGATTCTGTGTGGCATCTGCACAGGATGTCTTCTGCTCCTGTTGCTAATTTCCTAAACAGAGACTGCAATTTGTACACTAAAGTAGATATTAAATTCCACAAAGTGGTACCCTGTGGTGTGGCATAGGCAGAGGGGGTAGAACTCATTCTACTGAAAATGTCTAGGTTATGAGGTTGGGTATACAATTTAGGTAAAGTTTCTTGTGAGCATTTGGCCTGGGACGTTTTATATAGTCTTTTAGGTATTATTTTTTCCACGTTTTTGTTTCAGTGTTGAATCTTCCCTGCTGTTCTTCAAAAAGTGTTGCTCAAAACATATATATCTCCAAAATTATTATTATTATTGTTTTTCATAACAATTGCATACATATAATAGGGTATTGCGTCATCACCTAGGAACCTTCAGTTTGTTGTAGTTTGTTTCACGGGGGGTCATATTAAGGAACGGCACGCAACAACATATTGTAGTGTACGTCTGATTTCACGATTAGTAGCATTTATCTTATTCAGAAACGCAAAACTATATATATATATATATATATATATATATATTTGTATGTGTTTTGAATCAAATGTAAGTTATTTTCACGCTATTTAGCCCATCCTTGCTCCTGAAATCCGAGCCGTGCTGCACGCTTTCCCTATGCAAGTGTGCTGTGTCTGCGGCAGTGAGAGTCGGCGGTGACTTGACAGCTTGTTTTCTCCACTAATTACCAGGATTTACTTAAACATATACTGAGGTAAGTCCAAATTTGTAATTGTGTTTGATTTGTTCATATAGCTCTATAATTAATGCGAGTATTGTACATATACCGTATTGCAAAAATGGCTTCACTGGTCTCAGCGTGTGAAAACGTGCTATTCGGGCAGCCACTTTAGTCTCCGGCTACTACTATTTAAAAGCATTAAATTTAGTGAAATTGGAGACTTTGTTATATATATATATATATATATATATATATATATATATATATAGTTAGTTTATGGATGCTTATAGTTGAAACTATAGTAGGAAGTTGCCCTGAACGTTAACGTCTGTCTTGACAAGCACTGGAAGTCCTTACTGTTTGTTCCAGAATTCAAAGTAGCTTCTAAGTATATTCTACTACATGTTTCAATAAAGGAGCCATGTGACATGACAATCAAGCAACTTATTACTGTACTCTTAACAATCAAAAGTGCTGTGTGTGTGAGTTGAGCTCCTGCTGTGTCTTAGCTGAGGAGATGGAGCTGCAGGCTGTGTTGATG